>NC_064765.1:28535738-28855559 GCF_011397635.1 Epinephelus fuscoguttatus | reverse complement strand
ATTCTTCAGCAATCTTCAGAAATGCCTTACCTCTGCAGGCACTACATCAGAACTACATAGGCGCTGATGAATATATTTTACAAAAATTGCTAGGGTCCCCTTCTTATATCGCCTCTTTGATTTGGCTTTCATAGCTTGTTTTGAGCGATGCAGAAAATGGGCAAAGAGTTCTACTTTTATTTCTGCACACCTTATAATCACATTTCTGATGTGATGTGAGACGAGCAGCCAAACCCCGCAGACAGCTCAGGTATATCACTGCAGGGAAGTTTATTCTGGCTTCAGTCCTGTCTGGCAAAGAGGGCAAGAGATGGAAAAATTAGAAACTAAAAGCCTGAAGCGAAAGAACAAGGCTGAGATCATGACAGACAGAGGTACAATGGCCCTGAGAGCTCAGTATGCTGCAAATTAAGAAAATGCATGCAGATATACACAACACGAGCAAATGAAGAAACATTTTCACCAATTTGATAACACATACACAAAAATCTTTGCCAACTTGGGGACACATGCAGCATTTGAAAAAAAGCGCTGCAAGACAACAACACATCGGCAACCGTTTACAGGGGACACCGACAAATCATATACATAGTTGGGACATGCTTGTTGCCACCATTATTAGTGGCTTATGGAATCATTAAAGTTCATCACTGTTTCCACTTGTCAAATGTATATGAAAAAAACATCATGGTTTGGCTTAAAGTAGGTATGTTTGTAACTAACATAATCTAACATCATGTGACATACAGCACTTAGTCTATGTCATGCTACATATGTCTCTTACATAGCATGGTACATTTATGTAACTGCCTGGTGCGTCTCATACCACAGCTAAAAGGTGCCTCTGTGCGTCGCTATCAGATGCCGATGGCCTTCTTGATCAGCTTGTCCAGTTTCTTCCTATCTGCAGCCGAGATGCTGCTGCCCCAGCAGACCACTCCGTAAAAGATGGCTGATGCCACCACAGTGTCAAAGAAGGTCTTCAGGAGCGCCCCCTGCACTCCAAAAGACCTGAGCTGCCTCAGCAGGTAGAGTCTGCTTTGGCCTTTCCTGTACAGTCCTGTTATGTGATCAGTCCAGTCCAGTCCAGTCCTATGCAGGAGGAAGATGATGGCGTCGTACACCCCAATGCCAGGCTGGTAGGCAAACTGCAGCGGGTCCATTGAAGGGCCGACTGCAGGGCGGAGATGAGACAGGACCAGGCGCTCCAGAGTCTTCATGAGGTGCGATGTTAATGCCACTGGTCTGAAGCTGCTGAAGTCCTTGAGGTGCGGAGTCTTGGGCACAGGTACCACACAGGATGTCTTCCACAGCTGTGGTACTCTCCTCAGCCTCAGGCTCAGGTTGAAGATGGTTTCAACTATCCTGCACAGTTGGTCTGCACAGGACTTCAGGAACCTGGAGCTGATGCCGTCTGGACCCACAGCCTTCCTCATCTTTATCCTCCTCAGCTGATCTCTCACCTGACAGGTAGTGAAGGACAAGCCGGAGCAGGGGGGCTGTGTGCTGGTGGGTGGGGGTGATGAGGTGGGGGGAGGGGTGGGGGTTGGTGAGATGTCCGGGGGAGCGGGGGAGGTGTCGAAGCAGTGTGCCAGGAGTGTAGGTGAAGGTGAGGATGAGGGGGGTTGCAGCCGTGATGTCTGGGCCAGGGGAGAGGCAGACTGATCAAATCTATTGAAGAACAGATTCAGATCATTCACCCACAATAAGTTTGCAGATACAAGTGCAGAAATGAGTGTTCTCCAATGGGTGGCTGGGCTCAGCCTTAGAGATAGGGTAAGGAAGTCAGACATCTGGAAGGACCTCCAAATAGAGCTGCTGCTCCTTTGCATCGAAAGGGGTCAGTTGAGGTGGTTTGGGCATCTGATTAGGATGCCACCTGGGCGCCACCCATTAGAGTTGTTCCAGGCACATCCCACTGGCAGACCCAGAACATGCCGGAGGGATTACATATCTTGTCTTGCCCGAGAACGCCTTGGGATCCCCAAAGAGGGGCTGGAAAGCGTTGCTGGGGAGAGGGGCGTCTAGAATACTTTGTTCAGCCTGCTGCTCCCACGACCCGGCTTTGGATAAGCCGTTGAAAATGGATGCATCGTCCAGAATTGAGAGGAAGCATTGCAGCTGGCAGCCGCAAAATGGGCTGCAATGTAATCTTTTGGCACAATTGCAGAAACAGACTAAATCAAGCAAAAGATAAAGGAAAACTTTTGTTCCTTGTCAGACACTTATGATAACAATCTGAGCAGTGGCAGTGGCAAAAACAAACACTTTTAGTAGGTGTACACTGTAGCTCAATTTGTGGACTGCAGCATTTTTTAACACTAAGCTATGCACATACACCAGCCTCTACCAGGCCGCAACATATACCACATGCCAGTGGTTGTTGACCCCATAGAAAGGATGTTTCCCTCAAGTTGAGTGGGAGCAGGGCCCGGCATTCTCTGGTGTGTCACTACCTGTTCACTGACTACTTACAGCTCACCATTTGTTTCAGTTAATTTACTTTAACACATTAACTCAGTCACCAAAATACTTAAAGGATGTGGGCTATTACCCACTGTCCATCACTGTTTTAACAAGAGTCTCCTGTTCCCGACAACTTTCTTGCCTTTGTGTTTCCTTCCTCCCTCTTGGTGTCTGTCTTAGACAGGCCTGTACTGGATAAGATCCGCTCACTTGATGTAGAGCACCTAATCAACAGGACAAATGACAACCACTGTGAGGCAACTCACAGGAATAGCTCACGAAGACACTTTGCCCTTGCTCAATGTCACACATTTTGATTTACTTCTATGAGTGAATCACAGCAATTCTTCATTTTGCTGTTTGAACTGTCACTGTCACCAGACCTTATTCTGCTCGTGGTGTGGCAACCTCACCGTGACAAGATTACAGAAAGTATTTTGGTTGTTTTTTTTACCTCAATATTTGTTCTCATGAAAACAAATGAGATATAACATTTAAATTAGTAAGCTTTGGATGTTGTGGTTAGTGGTTTTATTTACCTTTGGACAGAGCCAGACGGGCTGTTTCCCCATTTCCAGTCCTAGTGCAAGGATAAAAATCTCCTGGCTGTAGCTCAATATGAGAGTAGTATTGATCAATAGATATTAGAGTGATATTGATTGTCTCATCCAACACTCAGCAAGAAACCATATAACTATATTTCCCCAAATGTTGATCTGTTAGTTTAATGGAGAAGCTGCTTTTATGCAAATCTGAAAGTCATTTCAAACTGTAATAGCTCAGCGGACGACCTCGCGCAGTTTACATTGCAACACCCAGCTCTGGAGGTGACACCCAGCTGCTGATTAATGACACTGTCTCCACAGACACACTTTGCTGCCAAAGGAATGTCTGCTAGCTTCTAAAAATGTCCAAATGTTTCTCTCAGTTGTGATTTCCCTTCAGCAGAGCAGAAGCAGGGGGTCCGCGCTGCTTGAGAAGAGGGCTCGGCCAAACGATGAAGGTTGTATGGGAGCCAACATAATAGCAAAGGCCAGTCTATTTAGTTATGCCGGGGATTTTCAGTGTACAGCACTCCTGGGAGAGATGACTTTCCACTGTGTATGAAAAAGCCTGCCAAGCCTGGCAACAGACAATGCACTGCAGAGATGTGATATGTATAATAATGGAAGCAAATCAAGCCCGGGCTCTTTTTTTTTTTTCCTCGGCTGTGAAAACACTACAGGGGAGATGTTAACTGAAATCCCTGCTCCAAGGTCAACAGTTTTGTTACACAGACAATAGGGACATAGACTAAAAAGCCCTTTTGTTTTCGCATGGTTAAATCATTTTGAGAATCACATTTGGGTGAAAAGAATTAAAAAAGAAGGTATTTTGGCAGTTTTTCAGCGTCTACTGATGATACAAGTGAGCTTATGTAACTCTGCATCTCTTTGAAGCAAAAAGTTTTTTGTAGCGCCTGTGAGATGAAGGTCCCTCTGATCATTCATTCGCTTTCACTGCTTCACTTCACTTAATGAAATTATCTCTATAGGTTTTCCTCTCCTTCCTCCAGTGCCTCCCATATTCAATTCACATATCTTTTTGGGCATGTAATGAAATAAAGTTATTACTGCTATCAAATAAGTTCAGCAATGTAATGAGAGCAACATTTATCTCAATTTGTGTTGTGATTCACCAAATCAAATTAATCATGGTGACAAAAAAACGGACAGGAGCACAGGACTGTATTTACATAGAAATGAGTCACATTGTGGCACAATCTTACACAGGGGTGCACAGGTGAAATGTGTTTCATAGACATGTCTGTTATCTGATCTTCCGGGGTCCTTAAGGTTGCCCACACAAAATTCATATTATCTTCAAGATGAATGAAATGCCAAAAAGTAATTTTGAGCATAATAGGAAGCTGTGGCAGTGAAGCCTCAGTAATCTGCCACCTTGACACAAGGCAACAGACTTACAAATCTAGATATTCTAATTCATATAGGGAATTAGAAGCTGAGGTTGTCCCTCGTGTCACATAAGGAAGCGAAGTCTGCCATTTCATGCACTAAAATCAACATATTTTTTGCACATTAACTTGTAAAATTTATTTAGATCTCAACTCAAGCCTGGCACAGGCTGCACAGCTCTATGATTTGCCTGTGCAAGATGAATTTTTGAGTCAGTGTGGAAGTTTAAGTGGTTCTGAGATGCACCTTGACTTTGTCATGAGCTGTCCTGGAAACAGTGGGTGACTTGTAGTGACACAGGAAATGATCACCTGAATGTGTTTTGGCTCACTTGCTCCTCGCATAGCTTTGTTTTCAGCCTTGTTTCCAATGATAACGCTCTAGAAAACAACTGTACACTACCTGCTCAGCATCAAACAGCAGACACACACAGCTGGAGACTAGCTGGTGAACATAGTGGAGCATTTAGCTGCCAAAGAGTCAGATATTTCCCACAGGAGTTGGGGGGAAAACAGAGCTAAAAGAGAGTGAATATTGGACTTACATTCATGTGGTGGACACAAACAAGTCTCCAAATAGATGCTAATGTTGCTCCGTAACTGCTGGATGTGTAAATAAGTAACACTTAAAGGTGCTATATGTAACTCTGGAGAAAGATAGATGATTGTTGATTGTCATTACCAGGTCGTATATTGGCAATTTGGATTGAGACTCAGCAATCAACCATTTTTCTCTAGTTACATACAGCACTAACTATACCCCTAAACCACACTGGCTGAAAATCAACGTATATGGGTATTTGACAGTGTTGTTGATAGATTAAAGTCCAAATTTTGACATCTTAGTGCATATTATTTTAATTCTACCTATTATGTTCTAAATATGGGTACCATCTGCCCTCAGCTGGTTAAACCAGGCTATTTGCTGAATCGGTGTTGGGTAACATATGCAGCTTTCTTCAATAACTAATCCCTGGACATGTGCATGTCTTAGCCCCCTTGACACTTTTTTTCACACTTCAAAGTTTGTTTTTTTATTCAGGGCACTTCAGCTAAAACTGCTGGATTGTGGCCTTGTTTACATGGATACCATACAAATAAAAATGGATTTTTATTTATTCCGCATAATTCCAGGTTTACACGATCAGTTGTGAAAACGATATCCCTGTTTACACGAAAACGCAGACCAGTTGCAGCTTTTTGCTGCAATTAGCATGCCAAGCCAGTAGGTGGCGATATGCCATATGTCATACACCACAGAAGAACATTCTGCACATGCACAGTGATTTGTTTTCCTCTCAGCGCTAGTGATAAACTACATTTTAACCTTATGTAGCATAGTTAGCTACTATGCACGTACTAATATTGGGCACAGCAGACGCCTTTGTGCTAGTTGCAATGTCATTGTTTTCCAAAATCTCCATCTAGCCTGTTTACATGTGTCCATAGAAACACATATTTTTAAAAACTTTCACTTTGGAAGCTGTTTTTGAAAATCTCAGTTTTCGTCGAGAAAAACACCAGTTACATGTAAATGATAGGTGCAAACGTAAAGATAAATACCTGTTTTCAGAAATATACAGAACCGTATAAACAGGCCCTTAGTTACACTTTAAAAATAAAAAGTTCATTATATTTCCAGGTTGTGTTTACAACTTGTTTCTCTTGCCCCGGCCCCCAGTTTAACAGTGTCTTAATGGACATGACAACCTGATCTCACAGATATACGTGAAATGACCACGACCTCTTAACACTGCATTCCGTGGTGGCAGCATGTAATAGGTTGAAATTACGTGCTGCCACCACGAAAACAATGCCATTGTAAAGTCAATTAGGGTCCTCTCCTGTGGTGGACACACGGATTCCCTGATTCAATCACGTCACGTCAACCTCGTTTTCCTCAATGATATCTTTAACATTCCTGTATACACACAAAAACACAGAAGTGTCCTTGATATTAAAACGGCAAATATATTCCTCTGTTATAATTTCCCACCAATAATAATAATAATAATAATAATAATGATAATAACGTGATAATTTGGCTGTTCTAGATATTTGTTATAGCCTATTCAAATATTCAATCCCAAAAACGCTGTTTCTAGAGAACTTGCTAAAATATCTGAAATGAACCATCATGCCTACTTTTTCTTAACATATTTCATCTAGGTGCAGTGTCATTACTAGTTCAGCTTTACTAGACATTTGATATATTCAGTAGATGTATCTTTTTACGACCCTGTTTTACAACAAGCCACAAAAAACCTACCGTCCCAAAAACGCCATTTTTAGAGTACTATCTAAAATAGTTCATCTAGATGCAGTGTAATAACTACTTCAGCTTTACTAGATATTAGATTTATTCAGTCGATCTATCTTTTTACAACCCTATTTCACAAGCCGCAAACGAACCTACTGTCCCAAAAACGCCGTTTCTAGTGTATTAGCTAAAATATCGAAAATTAGCCGACATCTTTACTTTTTCTTACCATAGTTCATCTAGGTGGAGTGTAATAACTAGTTCGGCTTTACTTGATATTAGATATATTCAGTAGATATATCTTTTTACAACCCTATTTAGAGCCCTACTTTGCAAATCAGAAGAACTACAACTATGTTGTTGATATGCATCAAACTGCATGGCGCGGTCCCAGGGAATTGTAGTTTTTTAAAAATCTAAGTGTTTTTCCCAGATTTGGAAGTTGTAAATACTGAATTGAGAGTACACCGTGGACTTTAAGGGGACGGTAAACACATTTGTGAAATCAGATTTTAAATATCTAATTTCTAAATGGGTGAAAATTAATTTTATCCATATTTTATCCATATCTGACAGCACCCTCAGTTGTTGACTACACTCACATGATAGCTGAGGTCAAGAGCTCTCTATAACAGTTGGTCCCATGTCTGTACCCCCTTTCGCTGCTGAGTTATAAGCCCTCAAACATGCACTGAGGTCAAGGTTCAAAGGTCAATGGCTGAAAGCAGGAGCCATGTAGAATCTTCATACTGACATATGTTACTCTCCAGGTTGAGACCTTTCCAATGATGTATTTGGTTTAGCTCTACGACAAAGTTTAGATTTTTTTCATTTTTTGGACACAAGCCATGCCAGGTGTAGTTTCAGAGAGCACTTCGAAGGCCCCGTGTATAAAATGAGTTTTGTTTGTTTCTTGGCTCGTTTTTTTCTTTTTTACTGTAGATAGTTACTAACATGAGTCATCCTCACACAATACAATACTACTAAAATGTAAAACCAATAATAACAATAATGAAATAAGCAAAAATAATATTAAAATCATATTGAAATTTTAAAATCTATTTACAGAGTGGAATGGTAGCCTAAGAGATAACTTAGATCATATTTATTATTGTTTAGTCTCCAGTTGAGAGTGGTGATTTGCTAAATACATTCTACAATAATAATTAGATTAACATTTGGTCTATGATATTGTTGGCTATATTACGCATTTTAATAAAAAAAAAAAAAACGGAAGAATAAAAGAAATGATCACCGAAATAATTACTTTTTTTATTGATACTCCTCTCTGACACACACACACACACACACACACACACACACATTGAACACGCGATTGAATAAATGAATGAATGAATGAATGAACATTGGAAGTGGTTCAGCCACAGTCCCGCCGGCTGGCGCGGTCACATTGAGATTACATTTGTTTTTTATTACTAACAAAATGTTTTATATTGACCGTATGAATGGTTTCGTTTTCAAATAAATATCTGGAAATGAAAATATGCTTTGGTGTACTTTTACAGAGTTTTGCAATATGTATATAGCCTACCTGTATCAGAATGTATAATTTTCAGCAGCGGTTTGTGTGACAGCTGCCACGGTCGGAGGTATAACCAGCGGGGCAGCTGCTGGTTCTGTGGCGCTGGCTTGGGGTCCACTCTCCCCTGGTGGAGTGGAGGGTGGCCGGGTTGCCAGGGGCAGACAGCTCCATGTGATGGTGTTTCCTCTCTGGTTCTTCCGTGCTCAGCCTTATTTTTATCTTCTTATTTATTTATTTATTAGTGGCGTTTGGATTGAGTTACGTTAGACGGATGGCAATCTGAAATGGAGTGAAGCCCACAGACGGCGGACAGCAGCTACAAAACAGTAGTGGAACACGCCCCATCCGCCCAAGAGCACAATGCTCTTAAAGCTCTACGCTATCAAAAGCTGGCAAAATACATTTATTTTATTTTATGGCCTTGACATTAACCTGTCATATTGTTGAGTTATCAAGGACACTTCCGCGTTTTTGGATAATTCTACTGTGCAATTACTGAGCACAGAAAAAGGAAAATAACAGGTCTTTTGGTAAATTTGATTGTTAAGGATACTCCTCCACTTGCTGCAGTACCTGGAGATGACTTTAGGGACATCAGTGTAGGCTGTGAATAGACCCTTTTACTGTTAGTAAACAGTATGATGTTTTTGGTGGGCGGGGCTTACCTGGAGGCAAAACAATTCTCCATAGACATTAGCCAGCGCTAACTAGCAAGTTCTGTTGGCTTGTTTTAGACAATGGAGGAAGATGATGTGAGTGATGTATTCAGAAATACTCATTCTGAGTGCCAGAAAGCACTCAAACACAAACTGGACCGTTCATAAATTCAGAGCGCTGTCTGAATGTACCATTTGGTTATCCAGAGCACCGCACTCTCATGTGGGCAGAGCACACTTTCTGCACTCTGTCTGGTATATAGAAATATAATGCACCATGTCAAGTCACTCACTCTCTGGGACCACAAGTTTTACTTGTAAACGCTGACCAGCAGGATCAGACTGGCCGTCCATCCACTGTACTCACACAGTGGATGGATGATGTGACAGGAGGACAACACTTGGACAGTTTCCTCTGGTTTGTTTTGCTATGGAAGCTAACGTTACCTAATGCATTAAAAAATTAGCATTACAGAAAATCCAATATTTCTCTTAATACCTACCCAATTTCTAATTAAGTGAACATGATAACCCTTCATAAAAATACTGTTATTTATCCCTACAACAGTAAAAAAGCATTTAACCATAGTTGCCTTTGTTTTTGTTGACGGGCAGTGGCAGCTGATATTTGATAGAATTTAAGTTTTGAGCCATGACTCCTTTTATTCGAGCTCCCAATAACACAACACGATGACATTTTAAGACTCCTATTTAGCCTACAGCCCTGTGGTGGCGAGTCGTGTTTTGCCTCCAGTGAACAAACTGACGTAAAGGGGTCTATAATCTGAATGGCGTCGTTACTACAGCTCACTCTCTAGTTTCACATGTTCTATCCAAAGTTGATGTTGTACTGTTGGAGCATTGTGCATCATAGTAACCTAACCAGAGCTCTCTGTTGTCATGGAGCCCTGAGCCACCAGATGTTGATTTCCTAAGCTTCCCCAGCAAAACCACCAAAGGAAAGACTCTTCTGTAGGAGGAACCCCAAACATCCTTTTCTCATATTCTGAGCCAAAAACCTTAACTTAAGTGGCACTTTAACTTGTTGTCTTTGATGGTGACGGCAACAAGATGCAGTTCACAAGCATACACTGTGACCTGTAAATTTTGGCTTGTAATTTAAGCTTTTCATCGAACTTCTCAACAGACAACAACTTTTCTGATCGTCATGTCCCCAAAAATCATCAATTGCCTCCTGCGAAATGCCGTGTACCGTCTGCCATAGCGCCCGGTCACTGAATGTTGTCCGAGTGAGTGGAGGGGGGCGTGGCTTAGCCATAGGTCAATTGTGAACATACCTCATACACACTAGTCTCAGACCCACTTGACCTAATTAATAATAAACAATACTTATAATAATAAATAATGTAACCAGTGTTGCTGTTTGTACACCTCTGTGTCACAGCAGGCAGCGCAACAATGAGAGATTTTGACATTGTTTTAATCTGCTTTAGCTTTTAGAATAATTGTGTTTACATCAAGTATTATTTGTTACAAACACTGTAAAAGGGGTGAGATATATTATCTTTATACTGCATTTATTAAATTTACATGGCACATAATGTGCCTACACATCTATGGCTCACCCACACAAGTGTTATTTATTTGACTAATGAGGCCTCCTGTCAGGACTGTGTGGGTGTGACTGACACTTCCATCACTCTGCTGTTGCTTTTGTAGCACCTGTTAGGGTTGGACTACTCACATGTTTGTCATTCTTATTGAAACAGAACCTTTAGTCATTCATTCATTTTCTGTAACCGCTTCATCCTCTTGAGGGTCGTGGGGGGGCTGGAGCCTATCCCAGCTGGCATTGGGCGAGAGGCAGGGTACACCCTGGACAGGTCGCCAGACTATCGCAGGGCTGACACATAGAGACAGACAACCATTCACACTCACATTCACACCTATGGACAATTTAGAGTTACCAATTAACCTGCATGTCTTTGGACTGTGGGAGGAAGCTGGAGTACCTGAAAAAAACCCACGGTGACATGGGGAGAGCATGCAGACTCTGCACAGGGTGGCTCCCCCTGTAGGGTTTGAACCAGGAACCATGTTGCTGTGAGGTGACAATGCAAACCACCACACCACTGTGCTGCCCCAGTAGTAATTACAAACCATGTTTTTTTCTAAAACAAACCTCATACGTTTCATGCCTAAACTTAAACATGAATGCCGCAGCGCTCGCCTTTGGCTTGACCCAACACTGATTATACACACACACTGATGGCCAGCGGAAAGCGCTGCTGGTGGTGGAATCATTGGCTCTACACGGAAAGGCCAGCGTCAAATGGGGTCGAGGTTCAACAAAATTGAACTTTCAGTGAAGCCTGCAACGCGACGCCGAAGTTGAAAAGTACCCCAGCATCAGAGTTAACACCAACTTCCATACGAAAACAATGGCACAGCGGGCATCAAGAGATTTTTAACGCTGGTCACGTGTAAGCGCCTTCAGGCAGTAAACCTAAAAACTAAGATTTTCACCTATGTCCTGCGTTTATTTTTAAAAGAGACTGTATGCTGTAACAAGCAGAAATTGCATTTTTGTTGCACTGTATTCTGTTTTATTTTGTTTTGAAAAGAGACAATGCATGTGACAAGCATTAACTGACATGCCATCCCAGATCATCCAACTCGTTGCTGAAGGGTACCTATAGAGCATCATATGTTGACCTGTAGGACTACTGACTGACTGTGGTGTGTGATGAGTTGGGAGTGAGAGTGATATGGTAAGATAATAGTGTACAACAGTACCCCTGTGCCTGATTGGCACGAAAACAGGAATTCAAAACTTGAAAACTTGTCGTGATGACATGCAGTAAAAACAAAACATGACAGGTCTTTTAAGGCTGTGAACTATGATCAGACAGGGAGTGAGCGGGAGTCAGCCAGAGAGAGAATTTGCATTAGTACATGTGTGATGGCAACATTGGCTGTGCACATACAGTATAGTGGTTTGTGTGTGCGCGTGTGTGTGGGGGTGCGTACCTGTGTATGCGCGCATGACTTCACAAAGAGACAGATGTGATGCAACGTTCGCGAAACCTTTTTCCAGACTTCTTCAAACAAGCCAGTGTAGGATTTCTCGCTCTAATACACCATTCAAGGGTATTTGATTTGCAGCTCCCCACACTCCTCGACTTGCTATGACTGACTCCAGCTCTGATGACACTCAATGAAACGTCTGCACTGTTGTTGTGTCTTCACTTCCTAACAATGTGGAATGTCTCAATACTATATCCTGTGAGTTCTTGCCTTCCACTTGCCTGTGGTGATTTTATTGTTTAATGAATTTGTTGTTTCATGCTGTATTTCTTATTTAATACCTACCTCCTGTTCAATATATTTACGTGTTATTTCAAGGAAACAGTTCAAACCATACATATTTACTTCCTGAGATGACACGATCAGTATCAAGCTCATCTCCTTACATTGAGCTGGAGTAAGGACCTGGCTCGCCGAGCATAGCTAGAGACTGGAAACAGAAGGGAATGTTCAGCTGTTTCAAGATCACACTTACTAACCCATCTAAAGCTGACTTATTAACACATTGTATTTCATTTGTTTAACCAATTCATTAAATAAAAAAAGACAACTTTATATATTTTTAGGGGTAGTTGAATACTATACCTATTTTTTGATGACCCACACCCACACAGCATCACAGAATCTTGTCTAGCATTGAGATTAACAGGATAGGTGCCCGAATCTAATTTATTAGGCATGGTAAGAAACAAGGACTAAATTCACAATATTGCTGAAAAGCACCTTTTGTGCACACCTCCCCCATTATTGTGTATGTGATGTGTTTCAACTGCTCCACGCAGATGTGTTTTGTACAGCGACAACTGGAGTTAAAGGGTGGAAATAGTGTACCGAGTGACCTGGAATGTGAAGTGCAAGACCCCTGTTTTTTCCCTCTGTGGTGTGATTACTCCTGAAGTGGGTGTAGTTGGATGTTGTGGTGCTGTTTTCTGACAACCCTGTAAGGTCAAGAAAGTTAACACTGGATATATGGATGTTGCTGCTTCTGCAAGTGTGTGTCTTTTATTTAGCCACTGTGTCAGGCTGGTATGCTGTTGTTTCTTTTTATTTACTGCTTGGGTTCTGGTGCCTGTGTATCTCTGTGTATGGTTTAATGCTGGTGATACTGTGTGTGTGTGTGTGTGTGTGTGTGTGTGTGTGTGTGTGTGTGTGTGTGTTTGGTTATTAGGGAGTGCCTGGCTATATTTTGCTGTGCACTCTATATATTTTGTTTGTGTTGGTGCCTGCAATGCCTTTGACTAAAGCTGGATTTAAAATCAGTCAACACCAATTAATGGTGTAGGCTCTGCATCGACGTATCTAACAACATGTCACGGTGACGCAGACCTCCTGTCTGTTTTTGTAAGCTGAATCCATTTCCCTCAGTGAAAACGAAGCTTTTATTTACTTTTATTTTACAGATAAGAAACAACAAATTGTGAAGACAGTAAAGCCTCCACAAAATAGCATTTGAAGTCTTGTGTGTGATCTATCCTGGCTTCATATGAGTACAGGAAATCTCTGCTCGTTGCTAGACTAATTTACACAACGTAAAATGCCATAGACTTGTGCTAATAATGTTAGCATGTTGTATTTGTTTGGGAAAATATTTTCAGTTGAAGACAGGTTTTTGTCAGTGAACCTTGTGAGTTGTAATGGAGCCAAATTGTGTGCCGTTACCTTTGTTAAATGTTGCTTTTGGCCCTGGCTTTATATGAGCAGAGGAAATGTCAGCTAGCCGCTAGGCTAATTTATACAATGTAAAATGCCATAGGCTTGTGCTAATAACATTAGCATTTTGGATCTGTGGGGAAAATGTGTCACGATAAAGAATGTTTTGTCTGTGAACTGTGTGAGTTATAATGAAGCTGATTTGTGTACTTTATTTGAAAGTGTCGCTATTCGCAATAGCCAATCAACTCAACTTGACAGCACTGCATAGAGCTGATGCACAAGGATAAATCTGCCTTAACTCTGGTGAACGACAAGGACAAAGCCTTCTGTCCGTATTCTGTGTTCATTTCATCCGCATTCATGCGCATTTTCTGAAAGCTTATAGATACATATAAACAGAGCAGTACCACTGGAAAATGTGGTGGCAGTGTAACGTAGTTCAAGCAACCATTGGACACGAATTGGAACAGAAAGAATCCGAAATATAGTGGAAGGAATTGTTCATCTACATGTCGCGTTGTATATAACACCTCACAGACCACTGTTGTCTGACAAAGGCTGCATCCAGATCTTCTTCCAGCTGTTGCTGGGAACCTCCAATAAACCGGCAGCAGATGATCACAGTGTTCTTGGAGGCAAATAGTTAACAAGGGAGTTAGCAATGTAGCTTGGTCCTGATCCATTAAGGGCTTTGTATACCAGAAGGGGGAGCTTAAAATCCATTCTAAATGTAACAGGAAGTCAGTGCAGAGCAGCTAAGAATGGTCTGATGTGCTCTCTCCTCTTGGTTCTGGGTAACAGCTGAGCTGCAGAGTTCTGAATGAGCTGAAGTCTCTCAGTGGTGTTATTTTGGGAGGCCAGTAAAAAGTGTTTTACAGTAGTCAAGTCGGCTTGAAATGAAGGTGTCAACCAATTTCTTGGCATCTTTTTCATTTAGAAATGGTCGTACCTTAGCTGTGTTTCCGAGATGACAAAATGTTTTCGTCACGTTGTTAATGTGAATGAATATAAACCATGAATTCAAAAGACTGGGCTTGTCCTCAAGGGTTTATTGTATTAACTGCAATGTTAAGGTTGAGATTTGAAAATGTACCTCCCAAGCTGGTCAATCAAAAAGATAGAAGATTAATTTCAGAACTTCAAGAAAACCTATTGTGCACACACACACATTGGTATCGATCCTCTTGTCTCAATCACAGAAAGAAAGCCAAAGTGTGTTGCTCAAAATGTTCAAGGATGGTTTTCATATTTCACCTTTACCGATCCATCCCCTCCCACAAATGAATTTTTTCTATGTGTCATGATGTAATGTGTGCACACTCATCTGTGACATTAAAATGCAATTTATGTTGATCATAAAAAGAGAAAAACACAGAACACACAAACACAGCAGACTCTTTTTCACAGTCATTAGGAAACCCAGGTTCAGCTATTAATTTGGATGAAAATATCTGGAGGGAATATTTAATGAAGTTTGAGTGACTAAGCGAACTTACATCACCTCTCTCAAAATCACAGATGCATATTACATTTATTGGCTAGGAAAGACCATTAATATAGAACCGTGGCCTTCTGACAATTTAAATCAACATCTGATTTTCTTCTCTTTATATCTTTGCTCTTATTTAAACTGTTAAATTGAGATTTGGTAGGCACTACTCATTATCTCTCGCATGAGCATTTATCTCACTAATTGCAAGTGTAGGGGAACTCTTTTTAAAAAGGCAAATATATGATTCACATATTTTTATATTAGTTAATTTACACTGTTAGCAGACTGCCTCATTTAGAGCTGAGATCGGGCCCAAAAATTCAGCCTGACCCGGCCCGAGCCCGTGCACGTTATGTCCGGGACCGGCCCGGCCCATCCAATTAACTGTAATTATGGGCCCGAGCCCGATTTAAACCCGACATTTTTCAATAAGTTGGCTGTTATAATTAGTTAGTGCCGCGGAAGTCTTCGAGTGTGCTCACAGGCGCTTGACTGTCCACACAGGCAGCGCATTTCTTCAACAGGTCAAACATGGGTAAGTCCATATTTTCATCGTTTTTTATAACGTAATAAGTTAATGTCATTGCATGTCCATGTATTGAGCGTGTTGGGTAAACACTGAATGAATAGGGCATATTTTTTGGAGGCACGGAAAGCCACTGTCCCTCCCACTTACCTAGCCTCATTAGATTACTCCCTGAGTGGCAATTGGGCTACTGTTTGTAAGCATGACATTCAAACTTGGCCCATCCTCCATACACTGTAATGGAAAAGCCAAAACTTTAGCATGCTTATTAAGCTACAATAAAAGTACAACTCCCATGAATTGAATTGCCACTTTGGGGTTGCATGCCTCCGTGAACCAGTCAGGTTGCAGTTACAGTTTACATCCATGTCTGATCAGACTCATATGTCGTCATGACAGGTGACTATGCTTCAAATAGTCTATAGATGTTGCTGCAAAGAAGGTACATATTCATGGATGCTTCACACACATCCTTAACCCGGCAGCACAGAAGATCTATACAATCACTAACCAAGTTTAGTGTCATTAATTCAGTATCTGACTGAATCTTTTCCCTTCTGCTTCCGAGTTATGGCACAGAATTTTTTTTTTTTTTTGCATTAACATTATGATGTCACAGTGAAGCTGACTTTTGACCTTTTTACATAAAATGTCATCACTTCATACTTTTATCCTATGAGACATTGATGTAAAATTTTGTTGTTACTGTATCAACAAATGACTTATAGAGTTTTGGCCAAAAACATGTTTTGTGAGGTCACAGTGACCTTGATCTTTGACCACCAAATGCTCGTCAGTTCATCCTTGAGTCCAAGGGGACTATTGTGGCAAATTTAAAGAAATTTACTCAAGGCCTCCTTGTGATGTGAAACAAGACAAATGCAAGGTCACAACGACCTTTGACCACCAAAATCTATTCAGTTCATCGTTGAGTCTAAGTGGACGTTTGTGCCAAATTTTGATGAATTCTTTCAAGGTGTTCTCGAGATATTGTGTTCATGTGAATAAGATGGAACAGGTCACAGTGACCTTGACCTTTGACTTGTGACCATTTAAATTTAATCAGCTTATTCTTGAGTCCAACAAGATGTTTGTGCCTAATTTGAAGAAAATTATGGAAGGCATTCTTGAGATATCATGTTCACATGAATAGAGTCTATGGATGGACATAACATAATGCCTCCAGCCACGGCCTTCGCTGGCATGGAGGCATGAAAATTATTTGAATAAGAGTGAAAATTTGAGAAACCTTTTCAAGTACAGTAAACAGTGCAGTGGTATAGTGGGGAGTACAGCTGAAAGCTATTGGAATGTATAGGAGGGTATACCCACTTTCTCCTCGGTAACCTACCCGTCTACTAAGTATTACACCCACCTCACCAACTACCACTACACCAATGTCTGGTTGATAAATTACTATACGTACAAGTTATCTTTCATGTAAAAATTGTTCACGGTGTGTAAACCAGTGCAAAATAATGACAAAAAACACAGCACTTTTTTTTCTAAATAAATTAGAGCAGGTAGATGAATCAAACAATTACAGAAAGCCTATACAAGTAAGATATGAACAATCTCCCACTCTCTCCATCTCTTCCTCTCTACCCCTTTCTGCCTTATCATAATATCCAAAATTAACATTACACATGAAAAATGAACATAGCTAACATTAGCTAGCTAACTACATTTTCACCTATAGTATGTGCAATTTACTTCAATGTGCTTGCAGAGGTTAGAAAAAGCAGACATCACACAGTGTTTTGGGAGGCACAGCAAGCACTTCATCGTGTAACTGTGGCCTTTTTTAGATTTAGGTATAATCCTGCAGTGTACATCTTTAACTGTTAAACATACGTTAATCTGCTCTCAATTATGTTATATGTTACACTGAAAAATAATGTGTTAGTGAATCAGGTAAATGAAACTACCCTTTATGTCTTGGTGTCAAACTGAATCCACCAGTCTGCGTTGCGAGTACTTTCTGCTTCCTCACACCCCTGTGAGACAGTGACCCATGGCAACCTGACCCTGAGATTACCTCGTTCCCAATGTTTCCATGTGATTAGTTTCCCATAGACCTTATGAAACACAAAAAGAGCTTGTGAGAAAGACTGCCAGAAGGATGAGGCTTGTTATTTTCAACACACACAGAAAACCAGAGGAGCTTTGTGGACCTCAATCGACTTCAGGAATGGAGCTTTTAAAAATTTGAGAGACCCTGTCTCAAATGCTGTCAGTTTGCCTCCCCACACAGGAGCAGAAATGTAAATGGTCAAAGCTTGTTCTTATTGCCATGTGTGCACACCATACTTAATTTTTGTCATATGCTAGACAATGAGAAATGGTCACCAACTGCTGCAGCAGGAATTTGTTCAGAATGATCTTAGGTCTGTGTGGGAATATAGATATCTGCTTTACCCCAATGAATGATTATGTTGCTTTAAAGCTGAGGCACATTAATATTCCTGAGTGCAGATTTCCTGAAGGAAAAACACACAGTAAAGAAAAAGTTTTCAGTCTTTAAATGTTGCCTCTCAAGAATGTAAAATCATGGGTGTGACTGAAATCATGGGCATCCAGTTTGGGTGGGCATTTAAGGGACATGTAGCTGCAGAAGGAGGTGAAGCTGACACATATAAAATACTTTTTATAATTCTCTACAAAGTTTCTCATCTCAGTGTGACTGTGCTTTGAAATGCAAATGTTGCACCAGATAGCAGGACACTTGGTAATCAATATTTTTTATTTCAACGATAAATGGCTTCAAGTGGCAAAGAAGTATCTTGATATATTTTTTTTAGCTCACACTAAGGCAATATTATATATGGAGCCCCAGAACTGACAAAATGCAATCGAATATTATCAGACAGAATACACAAACAAATAATACTGTTGGTTTTATTTGATAGTAAGTAGTTAAGCTAGTCACAAAGTAGTCTACTTCGCTCCTGCTTTTTCCACCTCAAAAACATTTCCAAACTCAGATCCATGTTAACTTATTCCGAGCTAGAAATGATCATCCATGCTTTTATTTCCTCACATCTGGATTACTGTAATTCTCTTTTCACCTGTCTCAATAAAACTTAATTAGACCGCCTCTAATTAGTCCAGAACGCTGCTGCCAGGCTTCTGTCCAGATCTCATAAGTTCACTCACATCACTCCAGTCCTGGCATCCCTGCACTGGCTCCCTGTTAATTTCAGGATCCAGCACAAGATTCTAACCACCTACTTACTGTCCCTCACACAAGACTAAAGACGAAAGGTGATAGAGCCTTTAAGGCTGTTGCACCAAAATGGTGGAATGCACTACCTCATGAGCTGAGAGCGGCCTCTTCCGTGGACATTTTTAAAAAGCAGTTAAAAACACATCTGTTTAGGCATGCGTTCCATTAATTGTCCATTGTATCATCTCTGTATTTCGCTGCACTTTACTTTTTATTTGTTTTTGTGTATTTTGCATTGTTTCTGCTATTGTATTTTTTGTATTTTATCTTGTGAAGCACTTTGTGAGTCCTCTCTGTGAGAAGTGCTATATAAATAAATTTACTTACTTACTTACTGGTTGTTTCTGCACCCATCTTACCATACAAGCTTAAGGAAAAACAGAGATGGAAATGTTTGATGGGAAAAATGGGAACTTGAAAGGGACAACGTGTAAATGTGTGCTAACACCAAGGCAGCACAAGATAGGCAGTTCCTGTATTAAGTGAGTTACAGTACGGTTTTTGACAATATTGAGTTTGGCTTTGAAGATTGAATTAATAA
The DNA here is from genome assembly GCF_011397635.1 of Epinephelus fuscoguttatus. Taxonomy (NCBI): domain Eukaryota; kingdom Metazoa; phylum Chordata; class Actinopteri; order Perciformes; family Serranidae; genus Epinephelus; species Epinephelus fuscoguttatus. The sequence continues at coordinate 28,836,194 of NC_064765.1, read as the reverse complement.
ATTTCACTTTTAGTTTAGCTCCTTGTTGGAAAGGGCAGTTTGTTGTTAAACTCGGACCCCTGTGACTTTATCAAGAATTTTCTTTATTTTTGGATTCTTTGTTCACAGGACTTCAAATTCAATGCAACACGGGGTAAGTAATTGCCATAGAATTGCTCATTTGGGAGGTGGAGTATTCTGTCAAAGCTTTGTCTATTGCCTTTTCCACACACACTTGTCAGAAAAGTTATTTATGGCACTTCACACACTGCAGCTGCTGGAAACTCTGAGTTAATTTACTAACAGTTTTTTCCTGCAAATACGTGCCCTTTAAGATTAATAACAAAGGCGGTACTAAACCGAACAAGTTGCCTGGATAAATAAGGTATGGCATTATCTCATATTAACCAACTGTCTGGTATGTGCTGCTGATGATGAAGGACATTAATTAAGACAGAATGGCAAAGAAAATGTGTGTAACATCCTTGGCAATTAACGATGAGCCCTTTAGTGACTTGACAAAGCAAAATAAGACAGAACCATTTTTCTTGATCAAAGACTGAATCCACAGCTTACCCCTTTAAAATCTTGGAAGTTGGTTTAGCAAATTTCTTGGTGGAGACCGACAATTTCTTTGTCAGCGTGGACTAAATTTTGACTGACAACTCAAATATCAGATTTCTGAAATTCAAATTAAGAGAATTCAGCTCAGGGCATGGCTGCACTGCCTAATAGGAAATTGCTGTGTTTTTCTTACTGTCAACTAATGCCATGAAAAAGCCTGCTATATCCTAATCATTTGTGCTATAGAGCTCTATGTCCAAAAACTATTAAAAGCACATCAGTGAGCCACACAGTTGCACTGGGTGACATGTTACTTCGTTACCATGAACACATGAACACACACACTGTAGTGCTTTTTGACTCAATCCCTTTTGCCAGAAATACTCACTAGTTTAATGAATGTGTATTAATCTGTAACTAAAAATAGTCCCTAAGAATGCACTGTTTAGTTCTGCCTGTGTAATGTTTGCTAAAAACTACCTAATTGTTTTGGTGATTATTTACCTTCAATCAGGAACACTTAAGTCAAAGAAAACTTTATTTCCATTTGCAGTATTATGTTTGGTGGTATGGCCGTGTTCTGGGGCCTCTGCCTTTCTTCGGACCAACGCAAAAAGCGTCCTACCTGGAAAGCCTAAGGCAGAGACAGCACACCCCTCTGCCCCTCCACATGCAAATGAGGAGAGCCTTAGGCATAGAGGCAAACCTCCCTGCCCTTCCATGCGCATACATGGAAAGCCTAAGGCAGGGAGAGCAGCAGCAAAAAAAACCCTGTAACTGAACAGCGCAGCATCACTGACAAACAAATTTGCTGCCGGGTTAGGGGAGGAATACAGGGTAAAAACCACTTAAAGGTGGGGCAGTTTGGACTTATCTCTGGATAAGAAATGATGCAAATAACACAGATATGTCTGACACAGCATGAAAAGGAGGAGCTGGGGTGGTGTCAGGTTGCAAAGCAGCGTGCAGAGGAAGCAGCAACAGTAGGCAGGCCAAACAGTTTAAATAGAGCGCCCTGAATTAGATTTACCAATTATTTGCATAGAAGGGAAACCATGTGATCTATCAGCTGACTCCCCTCCATCAACCATCATCAGTTGTTGGGCTGTTTGAGATCAGCTGATGTAGCTGGGATGTGGCTACGCATGACATCGTGTCCTGCCTGGCGCTATACTCAATATTTTTCTTAGTAGGAAGACACAACAAAAAGACAAATTTAGCGACTAGCTGTTGAAAATGTTGGCATTGTACGTTTATGCAAACCACGGATATGTCACATTTGCTTAATTTAGACGACACATTGAAACTTTACCTTTCAACAACATGTAGCACAATCCCAGCAAGAAAAGCAGCAATGTCTGCTTTTTGTGGGACTATCCTATCCTACTATTCGTCACTACAAAATACTCAATTTTGAAGCCTGAAAAGCCAATGGAAATACAGTGATAACTCACTAAAACACACACAGATGTGCTGTTTATTGGTCTCGAACAGTGGTCTACAGCTTGGCAGGTGTCTCGCCTACATTTACCATCCCCTCCACTTCCCAGTGACAAAGTCAGCTTATGTAGTAAGCAAGTAATTAGGCAATTGTTTGTTGACATGTAAGCAAGTATTTGATATGTCACTGCTCCTGAAATGGAACCAAGTGGTCACTTGTCTGGCAATATAAGGAAACAACACTGCAATTTGATTCAAACATTGCTTAATCCTGATAGGTGCGCAGACTCTGACGTAACCCTTTTTTCAATTTAGCTCCACCCACTTCTAAGTAATCAAAAGCACAAACAAAATCTCGAGTGGATACACACATAAACACTTCAGAGGAACATGCATCAGTGAAGCACCCCCTCACTCGTCGTAAGAGGCTGACTGAGTTTTCATGGTCTTCAAAGATACGCCCTCAGTGGGATTGAAAGGATTCATGCATCATTGCTTTTGGTCTTTTCATGGTTGTTTATTGACAATAGGAAATTTATAGAATAATGACAGATGTCAAATGTGTGATATGAATTGAAGTATGTGTAATTTGGTTCACTTTAATACCAGGACATTCTTGAGGATTTAAAATTTAAGTAGATTTACATACAAATGTAATCAGCCATATAGAGTTTAGAGCTATAATATAACCATAGGAATTCTTTGCACAGGAAATTATGGCACCCATCGGTAACCCGTCAGGTATCACCTTTTAGCTCAAGTGTCACCTACAGTTTGCCAACCCAGTGCAGGTACTTCGCACACACCTTTGAATGGCACCTGCTAACAGATCCTGCTGTTATCTGCACAGAGATAACAGTGTGAGAGAAGTAACAATACCCTGGGACTCACCTGTCAACTTCAGAAACATCAAAGGTCCTGACATGCGTCTGTGGCTCTCTAGGTGTGACAGAACGCAATCCTGTGGGAAAGGAGGAGGCTGAGATTCATTGAGCATCACTTTGATGTCAATATAAAAAAGGAATGAGAACAAATTATCACCTTCAAGATTTTAGTTCAGAGCGAATGTCACCTCTAAATTACCTCCACACTGTCACATTTATAAGAAGTTAAATTTTTTGAACTCTTACAGTCGAGCATTTGTGACGTTTTGATTTGCATGTGATGCGATGTTCAGTGAGAGCGAGTGGATTTGTTTGTGCCAGGTCTTTAAAGGCAACTCACTGTGTTGTTTCTTCCTTCTTTGGTGGACAAAAGGATGTGAGGAACAAAAGTACCTCATCAGCCTGTCAGGTTCACCTGTGTTGCACAAACTGCTCCTGCTGTGACAGACAGAATGCTGTAAACCGAGGGTGATACTTTACTTTGCATAGCCCCAGGAAGCAGGAATGTCATCTTTTATTGTGGCCTGCAACGCGTGGATGACTGTGTTAGATGCTTGCATGCACACAACCACAGAATGAGTGGGAATGTGTTTGAATTATTCTAAACTGTGCCTGTGTTTATGTTTCTATGTTTTAATGTACAACATAGAGAGAGATAATAACAGAGGCAACATCACAGTGATTAGCAGCTTTTCAGAACCACAGCCTGATTCAAAGCAATCAACACTCAAGTGAAAATGAATGCATTCAAAATATGTGTCTGGTATATTCTTAAACTGTATTATCCAAATAATAAACATGCTTTTAAAACAATTTAATAATCGATCCTGCAAAATAAGATGAGATTCAAAACTTAAGCCTGCATTCTTAAGGGAGCATTTCAGCCTCTTTTTGCTCATTGTTATGGTTTTATGGTCAGCAAAATTACTTTTTTGGTGCACCCTCACTGCTCTCATTATTCCCGAATATATGCTGCAATCTGAAAAACTCATTTTACCGGCCAAGCTGCAGGTAAAATTAACAACTAAGTGGTGAACATAGTGAAGAATTTCTCAACTAAAGAGCCAGGTATATTTTCTTCAGTAGCTGGTGGAGTGAATATTGAACTAATTTCCTTCTGGTTGCCACAGAAACAACTTTAAATGAACACTAATGTTGCTCTGTGTCTGCTGAAGGTGTAAATAAGTAACTGTTGATTTCACCTCATCAAAATACAAAGTAGATTTGTATGTGTCAGATAATTAGTTGATATTGTGTTTACAGCTTGTTCTGCCGCCCCCAAGTAGCTAAATGAATTCACACTGGTTTAAGAATTCATAAAACACTGTATAATTCAAGACAGAGTATTTTTGCCCACTGACAGTGGTGCCCAAGGGTGCTGATCCAACACTCTGGTTAGAAGCAGTATCTGCACTACAAATCAACAGTCAATGACAATATGTCTCAAAAACTAATCTGAGATACCTTGTCAACACTACATGAAATCTATATATAGATATTCGCAATGGGATTTGGCAGGTGGGGGAACTCTAAGATCTGGTGTAATGGTTCAGCGGGGAAAAATGACTCACCTTCAAATAACTCCCAAATTGATTTGTACTGTGAGCTATATTGAACTTGTCTGCTTTGTGGACAGGCTAGCTGACCTGTTAAGGCTGCTGTGGCTCTGGGCTGCATTCTGCAATATATTAGCAGATGGGCTGTCATCGTATCATGGCTGCTTTCCAATCCAAAGCCACAGTATAAAAGTAAATTTGGCAAATGATACTAAAGAACCTTCATCCATCCATTTTAAACTGCTTATCTGAAGCCGGGTCATAGGGGCAGCAGGCTGAGCAAAATATTCCAGATGCCCCTTTCCCCAGCAAAGCTCTCCAGCTCCTTCCGGGAGGATCCTGAGGCATTCCTGTAATCCCTCCAGTGTATTCTGGGTCTGACACAGGGCCTCTTACCAGTGGGATGTGCCTGGAACACCTCTAACGGGAGGCGTCCAGGAGGCATCCTGATCAGATGCCCGAACCACCTCAACTGACCCTTTCAATGCTCCGTGCTCCCACTGGCTGTCCAAGCTCCTTACCCTATCTCTAAGGCTGAGCCCAGTCACTCCATGGAGGAAAATGATGCTTGTATCTGCAATATCATTGGCTCAAATTCAAACTGGTGACTGCTACCCTTGACCTAACTTAACAGTGAGCATGGATACACCACAACCTGCCCTGCACCAGGCCAAAGTAGTCCCTTACGGTAAACTTCACCACAATACTGCAAACTACCTAGCTCCTTAGCCTGCATGTGTTTAAACTGTCTAGTATTCTTACACAGTCTTCGGATAACACAAAAAATACTATACTGTCATTTGTTATCAAATACATTTTTAGTTCCTCTATCAAACCAGAATGTTGACTTGCACACACGGTCACAATAAACCCTTTTTTTTTTTTTGTTTTTGTTTTTTTTTGAAAAACCTCATGAGCCCTTCTCTTGTGCTACCATTGAGCTACAATGTCTTTGCACACAAGATAGTTTATCAACTAATTAGTACACATTCATGCTCCCAGGGGGATAAACCATAGACTGTATGCTGGCCAGTTTATTCAGCTAGCCCAACAATCAAGAATGCTCAAAAAAGAGTCTCAGACTGATAGGGTTGCGTTGTCTTTGATTCTTTACTGACGAACATAACTTGACTGTGAAACTGAAATTCAAACAACAAAAAATATCCATAAATACACACTTATATAGTTACAGATACATCAGCAGAATCATCATCTGAGGTAAGTACAGTAAGTAATAATATTATTCAATACACATAAACAAATATGGTGCAAAAAGTACAGTAAAACATTAACAAACATAATTCAGGACTATATCTGAGTAATAGATACAAGCTACAGCAGAGCAAACAAATCTACTCTATGATCACAATTAACTATTTCAGTGTACAACATAAATCAATATTTTCTGCAACCTTATTTATCCTAACCTTCATTCATATGACATAAAGCACACAAGAAAGAAGCACAAGAAAGTCCTTCCACAGCACACAGAGCACAAAACATCAACTGCAGCACTGGCCATGTGCTCTCCTATTGGCCAATAACGAAAGTGAAACTTAACTCAACTTAATTAAAGCTGCATTACCCTTAGCGACCACAGGCGGCAGTATAACAAAGGAAAGGCATAAGATAGATTGAAAGTCAAGGCATACAAGGCCATGACAGACTGTATGTAAAAATGGACAATGCTTCTCCACTTCCTCTCGCTGTACAAAAACAAAGCCAAAATACGAATGTTGCCATTTTGCATTTTTTAGTTTGGGCAGTAGTGAAGGAAGTGAAGCTGTGGCATCAAGTTCCAGCCCATACACCTGTCTGACCTAATTTTGAGCAGCGCCATTGATCACGAGCACACCAACTGACACACAGACCTATCAATCATAATGTCACACCCCATTTTGAAGCATCAAACAACTAGTTAAAACCAAACTTGGGTGGGGGTTTATGACCTATACTGCAGCCACCCACATGGAGGCGATCCAAATGTACTGTCTTCACTTTTGGGGAGCTGTCATTGCTGTCAATTTTTACAGTGAGTGGGATAAACCAATTTGCTTTCAATGAGCATGTCACCTTTCTTTTAGTACCACCCTTAAGACAAACGACACACTTAAGTGAGACTAAACCCCCGAGGATAGCAAAACCACCTGCAGCTGTCTGCTTGATACAATATGTTATATTAAGGGGTACTTTTTATACAGCCTCAAGAAGTCATTAGTGGGAGTTTAATTCATGTTCACTGGCACATTGTTTTACTAACCTAATCATGAGTTAATATCAGTCAATTAATTCCTTACAATCGAGCCAAATACTCTGTGCTGCATACTGGGGTGTCCAGAGATGAGGTTCTTATTTTAATATTACAGTAGATAGGTTTCAAGGAGTGGGACAGCTTTGAATATTAAGTGTGTTAAATGAACATCAGTTGGTAATAGTGTTCAAACCAAAAATGCAGCATAGTCTTTTAAGTCAAGAACACTCTTTTCCCATTTATGTCAGATACATTTATTTAGAAAGCAGTGACAGCAGTTCTGACAGCAGAGTGTCATGCCCATCACAAGCTGTGGAGTCTGCCTCTATAACTGTCTTTGGTTTTTACATCACCTGTCTTGAACAGCTCCTGCTGAAATTGATTGGAATTAATATTGCAGTGTAAGTAATTACTCGTGTACGCCCACATATAGTCTTTAATTACTCAATGGGAAATGAGTAAATATGAAATTACATAAGGTACAATTATTTTTTTTATGTAAAAGCATAGTGTATGTTTGTGGTGTCTAGCAGGAGGCTGCAGATTGCAACCAACTGAAACTTCTCCTGTGTGCCAAGCGTGTAGGAGAACTATGGTGGCTGATATGAAAACATGAATGCCAGTGCAGCCATGATAAGTCCTTCTGTGCTGTCTTTCAGTCCAGCCTTTTCAGCAGCTGGTAGGTTTTCTTAATGTCGGCCACTTCAATCTGTCGGTGGTACATGCCGTGCAGAGGTGTGTCATTCCATGATAGTTCATTCTCCTCTTCTGCATTCTCAGGTTCCTACTGCCTACGGCATTTACTGAGCAGCTCATCTTTGGGGGCCATCTTCCTGGATCTCGGATGTTTCATCCTGGACAATGGCTCTGACGCTCACTCGTCCTCAGCCCCTTGAGTTTCCTTGCCTTGGTATCAGTGGCCTCTATCTCCTCCTTTGGCCAGCTTGTGACCCCAGCTGGGTATCTGATGACAGGCAGGACGTACGTGTTGATGGCTCAAACCTTGTTCTTTCCATTCAGCTGACTTTTCAGGACCTGCTTTACTCTTTGTAGGTATTTGGCTGAGGCTGACTTTCTTGCAGCCTCCTCATGGTTCCCATTTACCTGTGGGACCCCAGGGTATTTGTAGCTATCCTAAATATCTGCAATGCTGCCTTCTGGTAGTTCAACCCCCTCAGTTCCGATCATATACTTAAATATATTTTTTTTCAGTTAATAATACACTAATAAAACCATAGCCATGAATATTATATCCCATTTCTGCTAATATACCACCCTCAATTTTACACACTGGACCTTTAAACAAGCAGTATTTCCCAGTGGTATTATTGTGCCAGACAAAGGGATCACTTTTGATTTTCCTCAGAGACTAGAAACTACTAACAACACAGGACACAGTATTTGTCTTCCGAAGTTACTTTGGTTGTTCCAGCATCGGCCGTTTCCACTACTGGGGATAGTAGCTGCACAGAACTTACACTGATACTCTTTGGTAACTGGGATTGGCTACCAATACAATGTATTCTCATAGAACAGTTTGTATGATATACTATGAAAAATGCATGCACAACAGTTTATCTGATATCCTTTGCATGAGTGCTCCACGAATGACGTTACGTCCTTAATGTACAGTTCCATAATAAACATAAAGTTACGGAGGTTAGCTTTAGGCAAATAAAGTTATGGAAAATAGGTTTAGGATAAACCCCATGTTGAGGACATACCTTAAAATGGCTCAAAGTTCTTTGAAGTTGACATGGTTCCAAACCTGTGAATTCAGAGGATAGTTCTGGAGGAAAGTCTGCATTTTCCTGACCCATCCACCACCCCAACCTGCTTCCTTGTTTACTCCTGTCAGTGCATTGGTCACATGATCGCAGCCCTCCAAAACATATGTGATACTGATGAATTTGGGTGCATTCATTTTTGTAGGAAAACATACTAACAGTTTATGAAAACACCCTGATCGATAACTACTGAGGAAAATAAAAGCACTATCCTCTTCCTGTTTTGGTTGCACAATGGTTGACAAACCTCCTTTGTGCCTTTGAACCTTAATTTTCCTGGGAGATTGTACCCAGTGGCAGACAAAATTACATAGTAAAAATTAGGCATATAGGGAACCAATCTAAACACAGATGGCGTCATTATTTTATAAACAATTACATTGTGCAATGATTTAAAAGCCAAAAAAAAGTATCAACTTCCACTTTAAGCTTCCTAAATGCACCAGAAACAATGATGTACACTTCACAGTGTTTTAATAACTCATGGGGTTTGTGAATGAAGTGCTTAATTTGTTTTTCCTGGCATTTATGTCCACAAATAACTCGGCTTTAAAATATGCCAGTGTTTGATGGGAGAGTAGCTATACTGTTATGGGCCCTGGATGGATTTCAGTTTTTGGCTTCGAGATATAATTAATTCATTAACATTGACACTGGACACCTGTGTTAAAATATAATGTCCATATTGTACTTTGAGTGGCTCTGACACAAAGGGTTTCAACAAGCTTGCGGGAAATGGAAAGAAGCGCAATCAATCAGTGATCATTTGCTAATGAGTCTAAATTTGGCACAAAGAATACAGACTTGCTCGGTCTGACCTTTCTGGTATAAATGAGCTCCATTTTAGCGATGTGCAGTTATTAAGCTAAAAGTGAACTCCCAAAAAAAAGGTCACCCCAGAGTCGCTTGACCACAGGGTTCCTCGTTATTATAGTCACTGGCTTCTTTGCTGTTCCCATTCACACTCACTGCTACCCTGACCTGTCTTTCAGTTTGGCACTGTCTTGTTTCATGTCAAGCTTGGTGAGAAAAGGGAACTTTCCCATTTGGGATGTATTTATTTGAAGACAGTTCACAAGTTACTTCAATAAAACATAAATTGAAGAAATGATTGAGGTACAGTACATCATTTTGGCCAAAATGTGTACTAATAACAACCTAGCTATGAGCAGCACGCTACTTTCTCATTTACCCCCTATAGAATCAACCCAAACCAACCGAAAACAATTTGCTGAAAGGGGAGTAGACAATAACTACCACTTACTTAGGTTGATCACAACCATATGACACACAAATTGGAAGACAAAAGGTTTGGTGTGAACACCGGCTGTACTAGTTGGTAACTGTGGCAAACTGTGTCTCTCTGTCTTCTTACAAATTGCATTTCCTCTTTTTCTTGGCTTTTGAAATGTCATGAACAGTGGCCATGCTGGTTTGTGTTGATGCTCCCGAAATAAAAAAGACACAGTAAGGCATTTCGAAGCTCCTAGGATACCTAAAATCACAGCATTTGAAAACACAGATGAACAATCCTTGATCCTGCAATGCAATTTGATGTTATGCTATTATATGATATTTAGCTAATTACCTGACCCTTCCAGGTATTTACATGTCTAAATAGCGGATAGAAAGGAATAGACTGTCACTTGAGGAAGACACTTTTTTGCTTTCTTGCCGAGTGAGACAAGAAGATCAATACCAGTCTCATGAAGGTGAGACAAATCTCCCTAGCTGCAGATAGAAGATTCATATTTACTGTGCAGACATGAGATCTATCGATCTTGTCATCTAACCTTTATCAAGAAAGCAAATAGGTGTATTTCCCAAAATGCCCACCTATTCCTTGAAACGGTGCTTAATTTAGTAATGATCCAATGCTCGTTTTGGATCAGGTTGAATTTTAAAGATGACACAAAGTTTGGACAACAGCCACTAGTTTGTTTCATGAGTGTAATTAATCCTGACACTACCCTCCTCTTGAACTCTGAACAGTCTCCAGATATTTCAGCATTCCAAGGCACCTGGGACACGAAATGTTCCCAGGTTCCTGTTGCAGCAGGATTCTTCAAAAAATGTCTTCATATTCCTTCAAATCAACATGGTCCTCCCTGTCTAACACCTCTATGCATTTCCCAAAGGGCATTTTGGGGGTTTATGCCTGAGAATGAAAGCATACAGCATTTGAAAGGTTTAGGGTGTCAGTCTCTCAGTAGCTGAGAATCTTCTCATTCTGTACAGGTTCAGCTTTCGAAAGAATGCAAAGACTTTTTTTTTTTTTCTTTTCTTTTTTTTTGCAACAGTTCAAAGTAAGTGGCAAACAAAGTCCCAAAAAGTGAAGTGAGTGTTTGTAGCTGCAAATCATGTATTCTGACGAGATAAGACGATGTCTACCAAGGTCAAGGAACTGTGGTCTATCATATTTTGTAATCTGTATGGCATCTTCTACAGTATCTATTCAATTTAGGGTAAAGGACACTCAGTCTTGACATAACCAAGATTTCACTCTCTCTCAAACTTTGGATTTTTGTGAACACAAGTAAAATAGACTCCTATTTGTCGGCTAAAAGTCATGCAATTTTTCAACTGTGATAACAAAGAAACAGAGCTTTGTAATGTAAATGAGGGCAAAAATAATTGCAAGGCTCTTATTCATCTTCAAAGTTTCTGTTCACAAGTCAGTGTCCTTGTCCCTTTCTGGAAATAAAGAATTTAAATGCATGGAGAGCTCAGATCTGCAATTACTTTTGTGTTCTCTTGCCATACCTTTGGGGGCAAGAGAGGCTTGTGAGACTGAGTGAACACTGAAATATTAAGAAAACCTCTTTCCATGATTGCCTTGCTTTTCATCTGATCACAATTCCTATGGAGCCAGAACAATGACAGTAAGTTTTGGCAATGAAGAAAAAATTTGGCATTAAAAAAGGAAACACTGGCACTGGAACAATGTTTCACTTAAAAGTAAAACAAAGGCCTTTGTTTTATATTCTTTGCATTCAGCATGTCTTCATGTCACTCCCCTCTAGTGTCAGTTTTTCTTTTTTTAAGATGAGTTTATACATTTATATTCAGTTTCAACCTTCTTTTGCTGTTTTGGCGTGAAGAGGGAGGAGTTTGAGAGGAGAGCAAGGACCACCCACCATCTCTAGTACATGTTACTGTCTTCCATGAGTTCACCTGGAATTACCAAACAACATGCATGCTAAGTCTGTTTCTCTTTGCCGTCAGCTTTTAACATAGAACCGTGCTCGTTAAAGTTCACTTTTAACTGACGTTATACTGATCTTGGGTTAAAATCCCAGTAGATTCACAGACTAGTCTATCTGGTACCAACAACCATGCCACATTCAAAGTCACTTAAATCACCTTTCTTCTCCATTCTGGTGCTTGGTTTGAACTTCAGCAGGTCGTCTTGACCATGTCTACATGCCTAAATGCATTGACTTCCTGACACATGATTGGCTAATTAGTTGTTAGCATTAATAAGCAGTTGAACAGTGTACCTAATGAAGTGGCCGGTGAGTGTATATAGTTGCCGGATACAGAAAGCCTTAAGTTTGTGCTTATTGAACATAGACATAACATCCCTTTATTGCACACATTGGTTAAGGACTTCTGAAGTATTCTTGTGTGCAGATCATGTAATGGACATGATGTTCTCGTTCCCCATGTTTGCATGCCCCTTGAATCAATCTTTAATCAAGCACTTTGTCCGCTATGATACATGTGCTATACAAAAGTGGACAATTTAATCAACATTTTGCCTCATGTTGCATCCCTTCAGATTTCAGCTTTGTGATATTCTCACTTAAGAAAGAACCCTTTCCTGTTCCCTAGCCCTGGGGATAAAATATGTTATACTGTAGTGTCATTAGAGTCTAGTTTAATTCTACTAAATCTGGGGGCTTCAACAGCTCAAACAGCACAAACTAGTGCCTTGCTCAGCCTGCTGCCCCCTTGACCCAGCCCTGGATAAGCAGATGAATTTGGATGGATGAATAATCTTACCTATCCATAACCATATTGTAGTCGCCTGTGCCACTGCAGATATTGTAGAAAGCTAGAATAAGAAAAAAATGGATGTAAAAAAAAGAAATAATTAAGTTGTTCAATATTTACACTACTATCTACCAATACTGTTGTTCTGACATGCGCGCAGATGGCACTGGGGACGGGGGGGACATGTCCCCCCCAGATTTATAGTGACCCCGATCCATCCCCCCCACACATATGTAAAAAAGAGGATCAATGTTCCGTTAGTTAGGCTAACTTACATTGCAGCACAAAGTTGAAATGGCAGCGGCAGTAGCCTTGTCAGTGATCAATCCACATTACACCGATTCATGAAGGGGAAAGGCCGGAGCAGATCCTTGCTGAGTTGGGAAGGCAAGGTGTTCAATTTTCCATGTAATTCTCAGTTAATAACACTGCACAGTTGATCCATTGATAGCCCGGTGTTTGTGTTACGACTAATGGTGTATTCAGTTGTACTCCTAAGTCGGAGTTTTGAAGTCGGAAAAGCATTGAAATCTAGCATCTACAAGCATAAATGTTGGGTTTTTCGTTTCATTTCATTAACTGTCCTTTTTTTTTTCAAATTCCATGTTCCATGTCCCAGTTTTTAAATAGGAAAGAGCTCAGTTCGGAGGTTACGTTGTTCGGAGCTCCAAGTTCCAACTTCCAATGTAATTGTAACGCACTATAAGGCACGGGGGTCCTAAGAGGAGCTGGTAGCTGTGCCTGTGCCTGTAGCGGTAACCATAGTGATCATATACAACTGTCTAATGACTGAGCTGGTGATTTTTCTGCCACATGAAGCCAGAGAAGAAAGAAAAATAATCACAGCATTTTTTTTGTTTTTGTTGTTGCCTGTTGACTTTCCCAGATGTGGCAAATATTTGTTTTGTAATGTTGAGTTGCTAGTCTGACAATAATTAGAAGGCATTTGGACTTACCTGAAGTAGGCTAAATGTAAAATAACAGCATTCTAGGCAGTAGGTGAATATCTTCAATGTTGTTATTTCTATGTATAATGTTATTTTAGTAAGCAGCAACAGTTTGATTATGTATGGCTAGTGTTGATCAGGTAGGCCTTTGTTTACCAATGTTTATTCAGTCAGAAAACTCAAGATTCTAATGTTTATTGCAGCTTCAGTATATATATATATATATGGAATCATTTGCTGACAGCTTGGTCCCTCTCAGTTCATCTGCACCACCCCTGTGGTCATTTATACCATCAAACAAAATCCTTTTTTATTCTAAAGGATATTTTACATGAATGGATTTGCAGCACTTGGCATCTGGAGCCAGTCCAGTGACTTTCACTTATCCCCAGGATGTCCAGGTGCTATTTTTTCATCTCACTGAGAACTTGTGCTGTCTCTGTGGTCTCATACATGGTTTGGACATTCAGTATTCCAAGGCGGATCTTGGATTTAGACCCAAGTAAACCCTCTTTTGCACGCCTGATTACCTTCTGGCTTTCATCAGGAGTGGTCACCCTGCTACCATTTTGGTGGCTGGGGTCTACTAAGTGCTGGATGTCAATAGTTTTGCTCATTGTAGTTTCTGTAACAGTGTGTTTTGTATGGGGTGGCTTTGTTAGCACCACACACAACCCCCAAACCTGGAGGGCCAGTGTGCTGACTTTTGTCTGGTTCCTCTCCTGAGACCAATCTGGTAAGGTTGAACCTACCAGGGGGTGCAGAACACACTTGCCATGACACAGCCCTTCCCTTAGTGTTTCTCCAGCCCTGGGCAAGCAGTTTATTTATAACAGATACAGCCTGAGATGTGGGATATCCGTACCTAAAACCTAGGACTGACTTATCTCAACATCAGAGCTGGGTTCTTCAATAATATCCCAACAGGTCATGTGTTGCATGCAGCTAAGAAGATATAACCAGCACTATTAGATTTCTGTATCATTGTGACAAGGTCAGCCCAAGGCAAAGAAATCCAAATATGAAAAGCCCAACAGACCTTTGCTACTTTCTCTTCTTTATACAGCAGGCTCACACCAGTTGAACTCTAGGATTAGCAAGAATCATTTTGCCCACATAGTTGGGGTGTTAAACATACAGTATATGCTGATTTAACATATTTTAGTGTTATCACTTACTGAATGTTAAGTGCACAGAGCCCATTAAAACGGTCAGACTATGGCAATTCCACTGACATACTGTGTAGTATTAAAAGATAATGACCACTGGGTTAGCATCAGCAACAGAAGAAATAGGACTGCTAGAAAGCATTAGTGTTTGTATTATGTGCTGCTAACCACTTAAATGAATTTAGCCTGATAAGAAACACATTTATACCTCAGTATTATTCTTTAATCTTCAGAGGATGAATTGTTTAGCTCTCTGTTGTGCACGATTGGATTAAAATAAATACCCCTTATTCTTTAGCACATATGCCTCACATTAATTTGCAGTTAATGCAAGAAAATCCATTTCAATACTGTAATGAATACATTTTCCAGGTAAATGTGACGTAGGGAGCGCCATACGTTTTTCTATGTAGACATGTTGGCGTCTTCTGAAATGCAGTGTTTACAAGATTGCATGAACATAAGTTTATCTGTGAATAGATTCAGATCGTGTGACACATGAAGTCTGAGATTTCAGTTATTTTAGACTGACACAATTACATTTTACTGTTTACCATCATTTTTACTGCCTGCATGCTGTGTGAGAAACACACTCAGATTGCATGTACATACATACTTAAGTGTACATCCATGCAAGCATATATTCACACTCTCACTGACAGTTACTTTTGGTAACTCTGTGTTTCTTTGTAGAGTCTTGTAGAGTCTGCATCTGTTTGTGGTTGTTTTGCATCTCCTTGTATTGTTTGTATCTTTTTGTGGGGCATCTCTTTCTAGTTGCTTTGCATTGCTTTGTAGCTTGTGTGTGTCTCTTTGTGGCCATTTTGTGTCTGTGTGGTTGTTCTGTATATGTGTGTTTGTTTTTGTGTTTGCGGCTGTTTTGCATCTCTTTGTGGCCATTCTGTGCTTCTGTGTGGTTGTTTTGTGTCTCTGTGTGGTTGTTTTACATCTCTGTGCAGCTGCTCTGTGTCATATCTGTGTCTGTGGTTGTTCTGTGTCTCTTTGTGGTCATTTTGTGTCCCTCTAGAGATTGTTTTGTGTCTCTCTGTGGTTGCTCTGTGTCTCTTTGTGGTCATGGTATGTCTCTGTGTGGTTGTTCTGTGTGTTTGTGGTCGTTTTCTATCTCTTTGTAGTCATTTTGTGTCCCTCTAGGGATTGTGTTGTGTCTCTCTGTGGCTGTTTTGCATCTTTGTGTGGTTGCTCTGTCTCATTGTGGTCATTTTATGTTTCTCTGGGGTTGTTTTGTGTCTCTGTGGCTCATTTTGTTTCTCTCTGTGGTTGTTTTACATCTTTGTGTGTTTGCTCTGTGTATCTTTGTGGTCATTTTGTCTGCCTGGGGTTGTTTTGTGTGTCTGTGGTTGTTCTGTGTTTCTTTTTGGTCATTTTGTGGCTCTCTAGGGGTTATTTGTGTCCCTCTCAGTGGTTGTTTTCCATCTCTTTGTGATTGTTTTGCTTCTCTGTGTGGTTTCTCTGTTACTCTCTGTAGTCATTTTGTGTCTTGTTTTGTGTGTCTGTGGTTGTTTTGTATCATTTTTTGTTTTTGTCATTTGATTGACTTTTCAGCAAGAAATGTTACAGTACAGTCACTTCTCACGGAGGCTCTGGCCCAAGGGTCAGGAGGGCCCTGGGCCTGTGCCCGCTAAGTCTGTTCAATAATCCATCCACGCACATACTTAATGACCTCAAATAACCTGAAAACCTGACTTCACACCGACCGTCCAATTTCCACATATTTGTTCAATAATGAGAGCAGGGCTGAGTCTTGTTGTTTTCATTCTGTGCTGAATTAAATTAAAGAGCTGAAGCTGAGGATCCTGAAGTGAGACTTTGACAGATCTGATTTTACAATTACTTAGATCAGTGATTTGTTAACACTGATTTAAGCTCTTGATGGGTCTGTATTTTGACCTAAACTGACACAGACATGAAGAAATCCCATCTCATCTGACACACATAAATTTATTTCTGGATGCGAGAAAAATAATTAGGCCCGGTAACAAATTGTGGTCAACCCTAACAGAGCCCTGAGAGACACCACAAAGTCAACAGATAAACAAGTAGCATGTCCTACAAAGCAATGCACACTCCTCATCTCATGTCAAAAAACAAAAGTATTAATGTGGATGATGACACAGCACATAACCATAGCTATTAGTGAGTCATCTTAGATCCACTTGGGTATTAGACATATTGATACACAAACCAAAGGCCTGCAGTGACGAATGGAACCCTGCTTACTTTCAAATGCCCTGGGTATGCACCAATGATGAGTTTCCCAAACTTCTTTCACTGTCAAGTTGTTGATGGCAGCACAGTGACACATGGATGTTTGTTCTTTTATCTCCTTTTATTTGTGTTCAGAGATGTGGGAGGATACGTGAGGGGAAATTAGCTTGTAATAAAAGTACATTTACAGTGACATGTAATAATATTCAGCTGCTTAAAGTCAGTTGAAGGTGCTGCATCTTAGCAGAGAGGAAAGAATTTCAGCGCATAATCTTCCACTGAGGAGCATGTAACTGCATCATATCCACAGTGGATATCCCATCTGATCAGTTTGTACCTCTCTAGACATTTGCCCGGATATAATAAACCCGAGGATAGCGGCTTCTAATTTTTATTTCCGTGACTCTCTTGCCACCTCCCATGTGTGTAACACCATTAGACTGCAGTTCCTCTGGAAACAGCCACCAACCAACACTATCACATAGTGAGCATGATTATGCCTGAGGTTCATAGTCAGGAAGGGAATGCATGTGTTATTTTATGCGTACAATTGAAATTCCTCTAATATAACCAGGACTTTTTCCTATAGTCTCATTGCAGTCCGCCGGGAATCATCTCTGTATTGATCTCTACTAGGGTTTAGGAATAGATTAGCACTATGCTGTTGATCATAATTTAAACACAGGGTCATTGATTTTCAGTTGTCTACAGCTCGTAGTGCTCGCTCAGTGTCGCTGACAATGTACAGTGCGTGACGGGTCAGCGGCTTCACTGCCTGTCAGGGGGGGAAGAGCGTGGGATTGATATGCTGGCCTTTCCCCAAGTCTCTGACCTGGGAAATGCTCCATCATACAGAGAGTGGTATAAATGTACTCCACCAGCTTTGGGGGAGGATTGATTACGACAATTTGGGTCAGAGAGTTAAACGTTTAAAAAATATATCTTGAAGTATTGTGTAGCTGGTGGTGCCAACTTTGGGACTTGCAGGTGCTCTGATAGTATTACAGTATTAAATAAATATAGAATTATAGTTATTGAATTGTAACCTTGAAAGGATTAGTGTAATGCACATGATATTTATAATATGGACCATTTAAATGCTCCTAACAGCGTACTTGAGTTCTCATGTTCTTACAGTGCTGCTTTGGCTAATATTTCATCTTCCTTTCACTGAGGGGATTATACAACAAAAGCAGGAAATGTCCCAGGAAGGTAAAAGCCTTTGATCTGTTGCTTGGACAAAAACCTGCAGCAAATCAATTGACAGCCCAAAGGAATAAGACTCAAGCACTTGAATAGATTTATAAATCTCTAAAAGTGTAATGCAGAATTTATATTTGCACAATGGCATAAGTATCGACGGTGCAATCTGTGCAATGCACCAGGGCCCAGGAGCTGTCAGGGGTCCATGTAGGAAGCCACTTTGCTATTGTAGGTGACTATAACACTACAATTGCTTGTAATTGTGGTAACAATATATATATCACTTCTGTGGTGGTTTGAGTTTAGGCAAGCTGTTAGATTAGCACTGATATATTTGGAGCTTTGGCTGCTGGCCGTGGTGGTGATCAAAGGCTGGTTTGTAGGATGGGAGCTGCATGGCGAGCCATAGTGCCATAGTGCTTGTGTCTGTCTGGCTGTATGTATATGTGTTGAAGAGCATGCACTTTCTCTTTGGGATGAGGTGTGGGCCTAAGGTGCTGCAAAGTGATACCGCTGAAGTTGATCTTTCTGTAATTGAGTAGTTTTGTTGTGTAATTTGTAATTTTTCCAGTAGTTTTTGAAATCTGTACTTTTACTTTTACTTAAGTAAATTTTGACTGAAGTATTGTACTTTGCTACATTTGAAATCACATCCGTTACTGAGTAAAAAAAAAAAAAAAAAGATCTTTTGGCTAAATGGAAACCAAAAGGGTGAATCTTGGAAATCTCGCGTGGAATTGACCCAGAACAAGCGGCCGGTGCCGGCGAGTTACTGGAGAGAGAGATGGAGGATGATGGAAGTACTTCAGCAGAAGCACAAGCTGACGCAGCAGTTGAAATGAACGGAGAAATGAACGAAACGAAAGAAAACCCCGAGTGCACAGTGCTGTTTGTCGGTCAGAAAAATGCGGAGTGTGTGTGCGCATCGGGGCCAAACTCCGCCGTGCGCGATACAGAGAGCAGAGGAGGATTGTAAAGGTGCGACCATGTAGAGACAGAAATGACATGCCATCGTGTAAACAATATGAGTCATCACGTTATAAAGTGAAACGTTTCACCATATAACACGATAAATAGTATATTGTTATTATATGAAGCATCCGTCGCACAAAATAATATAACTTTAGTTTAAGAAGAGATAAGATGGAGCCCTCTCCTCTCCTCTTATATGCTTTACTCACAAGTGTGTGAATTGACCTGAATATGAAACGTCCGTAGCACCAAATAATATAACGGTAGTTTCTAAAGAGAAAAAAAAAAACAAAAAAAACTAAATCAGCAGTGGCGGTCATATTTCAGCAGCAGAGCACCACCCTGCTAGTTGCATATAGGGGAAACACGGTTGCTCAATGGGTTTGTTCTGTTTTGGAACACGTTTAAGCCAGCATTGCAGTGTAGTGTCAGCTTTTTGAAAACCTTGGAATATTCCACTGTATTGGTATCATGCAACTATTTAATGACATTCACACACATTTACGCCAGCACTGCAGTGTAGCATCAGCTTGTCAAAAAACCCTTAAATATTTCACATCATTTATACATTAATGGTATTTTCCAGCATTCAAAGCCAGCATTGCAGTGTAGCATCAGCTATTCAGCATGCGGCATTCACATCCACAATTTCTTCAGAAATTGCATTCTTTAGTTTTAATTCATTTTCCAGCATTCTATCAACATGATGCTAGACATGATTTTAGAACGTCTACATTGTATTTACATCTCAAAGAATGATCGATTGTAACATTGATCGATTCCAAACCGGTCATGCTGGATGATGTTACAGGCAGCATAACGTTCACCATGGCATCTCCAGACTCTTTAATGCCTGTCACATGTGTCCAGTGTGAACCTGCGTCTGTGAAGATAACGGGGCACCAATGGCTGACCTGCCATTTCTGATGTTCTCTGGCAGATGCCAACCGAGCTGCGTGGTGCAAGGCTGTGAGTACAGGTCCCACTAGAGGACATCAGGCCCTCATGCTACCCTCATGGAGTCTGTTTCTGACAGTTTGGTCAGAAACATGCACACGTGTAACCTGCTGGAGGTCATTTTGTAGGGCTCTGGCATTGCTCCTCCTGTTTCTCCTCGCACAAAGGAGCAGATACTGGTCCTGCTGCTGGGTTGATGCCCTTCTACAGCCCTGTTCAGCTCTCCTCATGTCAGGGCCGGTCTTCTGGTATCTCCTCCATGCTCTTGAGACTGTGCTGTGAGACACAGTAAACCTTCTTGTGACTACACGTACAGTACAGGCCAAAAGTTTGGACACACCTTCTCATTCAATGCGTTTTCTTTATTTTCATGACTATTTACATTGTAGATTCTCACTGAAGGCATCAAAACTATGAATGAACACATGTGGAGTTATGTACTTAACAAAAAAAGGTGAAATAACTGAAAACATGTTTTATATTCTAGTTTCTTCAAAATAGCCACCCTTTGCTCTGATTACTGCTTTGCACACTCTTGGCATTCTCTCCATGAGCTTCAAGAGGTAGTCACCTGAAATGGTTTCCACTTCACAGGTGTGCCTTATCAGGGTTAATTAGTGGAATTTCTTGCTTTATCAATGGGGTTGGGACCATCAGTTGTGTTGTGCAGAAGTCAGGTTAATACACAGCCGACAGCCCTATTGGACAACTGTTAAAATTCATATTATGGCAAGAACCAATCAGCTAACTAAAGAAAAACAAGTGGCCATCATTACTTTAAGAAATGAAGGTCAGTCAGTCCGGAAAATTGCAAAAACTTTGTCCCCAAGTGGAGTCGCAAAAACCATCAAGCGCTACAACGAAACTGGCACACATGAGGACCGACCCAGGAAAGGAAGACCAAGAGTCACCTCTGCTTCTGAGGATAAGTTCATCCGAGTCACCAGCCTCAGAAATCGCAAGTTAACAGCAGCTCAGATCAGAGACCAGGTGAATGCCACACAGAGTTCTAGCAGCAGACCCATCTCTAGAACAACTGTTAAGAGGAGACCGCGCGAATCAGGCCTTCATGGTCAAATAGCTGCTAGGAAACCACTGCTAAGGAGAGGCAACAAGCAGAAGAGATTTGTTTGGGCCAAGAAACACAAGGAATGGACATTAGACCAGTGGAAATCTGTGCTTTGGTCTGATGAGTCCAAATTTGAGATCTTTGGTTCCAACCGCCGTGTCTTTGTGAGACGCAGAAAAGGTGAACGCATGGATTCCACATGCCTGGTTCCCACTGTGAAGCATGGAGGAGGAGGTGTGATGGTGTGGGGGTGTTTTGCTGGTGACACTGTTGGGGATTTATTCAAAACTGAAGGCACACTGAACCAGCATGGCTACCACAGCATCCTGCAGCGACATGCCATCCCATCCGGTTTGCGTTTAGTTGGACGATCATTTATTTTTCAACAGGACAATGACCCCAAACACACCTCCAGGCTGTGTAAGGGCTATTTGACCAAGAAGGAGAGTGATGGAGTGCTGCGGCAGATGACCTGGCCTCCACAGTCACCGGACCTGAACCCAATTGAGATGGTTTGGGGTGAGCTGGACCGCAGAGTGAAGGCAAAGGGGCCAACAAGTGCTAAACACCTCTGGGAACTCCTTCAAGACTGTTGGAAAACCATTTCAGGTGACTACCTCTTGAAGCTCATGGAGAGAATGCCAAGAGTGTGCAAAGCAGTAATCAGAGCAAAGGGTGGCTATTTTGAAGAAACTAGAATATAAAACATGTTTTCAGTTATTTCACCTTTTTTTGTTAAGTACATAACTCCACATGTGTTCATTCATAGTTTTGATGCCTTCAGTGAGAATCTACCATGTAAATATTCATGAAAATAAAGAAAACGCATTGAATGAGAAGGTGTGTCCAAACTTTTGGCCTGTACTGTATGGATGTGCCATCCTGGAGAAGCTGGACTACCTGTGCAACCTGATAGGGCTGCAAGTACCGCCTCATGCTACCAGTAGTGACAAGGACAGTAGCAGAACACAAGACTAGAGAAGAATCAGTCAGGAGGGATGAGAGAGGATGAGAGCAACTGTCTGTGGCCACCACATGCAAAACCATTCCCTTTTTGGAGATTGTCTTGCTTATGCCTTTCCATTGCACCTGTTGTCACTTTCATTTGCACCAAAGCAGGTGAAACTGATTCACAATCACTTGTGCTTCCTAAATGGACATATTGATATCCCTGAAGTTTATCTGACTTTGTGTTATACTGTGTACTACCTGCTACAGTGCTATGACTTCTACTACTACTACTACTGCTGCTGCTTGTAATAATAATTCTTCTTATCATCATTATTCTTATTATTATTTTGTAACAAAGTGTCTACAAATTCCACAACTGAATTTTAGCACTGGCTCGGGTCTACTTCCACCGATGGTAGTAGAACTGGCGAGTTTGACTGCAGCATCAGCTGATGAATGGTTCAAATTATCCCACACATCAGAATATGTTCTCCTCTGTTTTTTTTTAGACAAGGTAATTATAACAAATGAAGTCCGGACAGAGTCAGATTCTCTGCAATTCTTCCACATATGGGGAACAATTAATTCCTAGTGAAGGGCCCAATTTGAAGACAAACGACTCGACTTTACTTTCTTGTACACATAACGCTAATCTTTGCCAAAGAATTAATGTGATGCAAAGAGCTGCTGACTGCAGGATATTTATCTTCGCAGCACAATGTTGAACATAATTTGATTTTGCTCTGTAGTTCATGCTATTGTTTCTAATAAAATGTGATCTTATCTGACAGTAAACAAACAGAGCCATGCAGACAAAATATCCATATCACACTAATCTAAGCCATTTATTCTTTGTCAGCAGAGATCATGAAAATCTGGTTATGTGCAAATAATGTCAGCTATCTGTCATGTTATTGGAGAAATAACCTCCAGTGTAATTAATACTGATCTACAAATCCACACACTTTATAGGATTTTAACACTCAATTTCATGAGATGAAAGCAGGGTTGATTAACAACTCAACATGTATAGACCTAATCATGTGGGTCTACTGTATGTTCCTGTTTTACATTAAATCAGCCATCACGTACTAGTGTTAAACAGTAATTGATTCTGAAAAAACAAAAACAAGACTATGTAGATTATGCAGTTTTTCCACATACTGTATTAATCATTTTACCACACTACACAATTTGTGTTGCGTTGCATTATTTTGAAATGTGTTTTTTATGAACTCCTCAGCTGTGGGTGAGGTTTTGACCTCTACCCAACACTCACAGCATGAGGATGCCAATCACAAAGATGCCACAAAGCTGTTTTCAGGTTATATTTACACTGTTTGTACTCACACTAATCGAGAGTGCTTGTAGATTCCTGATACATCTTCAAAGCCTCTGATGCAAGTGGAGTGCACAGAACTGTACAACCCTGTGCCAGAGGTCAAGATGTTTCGTCTAAGGCATGTTATTTAATAACGTCTTTGCCTTTACTACTAACTATGAAATATCCTTATCAGGGTTGGGCTACTGTAAATTGAGCCAAACACCGAACTAGTATACCAGAACTTACCAAGTGCACTTGACTTAGCAGCTGCTCCTGAATGGAACATAATTACACCGTGTCCAGGCAGCAAACTAATGTCTGACTATCCAGTTGCATTGTCAAACATCAGAACTCTCCGTCCACACTGACTCCTTGAAGTAGCATTTCTGTTACATCATCTAACCTAACAGAAGTGCATAAACCATTCAAATATTAGCTATGCACTAGAGATCAGACTGGAGACCTAACCACTTAAAAGATGGGTTAGTAGCCCACTTGCTATCTTTCTTTTTTTGTAACATGTTTATTATGTATATGTATTGTGATATTTACTGGAAATGACATACAACAACTGCAGCTACAGTAGAATGTTATTAGCAATGGTTATTTAACAGAAACTTTCATCTCTCTGGTGATCACTGTCGAGTCAGCTGCCATCATATTTAGCTTTGTTAGTGTGACAAAGTTTTGTGTTGAAAATTCCTAAATTCAGCTTTTATGAATCAGCCATTCAGCCGTTCATTGTGGTGCTTTCAAAGCGAGCAACTGGAATAAGTAAAAACAGAGTGTCTGAAAAAAGTTTGGCTCAAAATGGTGCACCATCTTCCTTGCAGCCAGTAAGGACACCTCTTTCGATGGCTTCAAATCTAATATGTTTCCATATTGGCGCAGAGTGAGTTCTCTTAAATTCTCTGTGCGTTCAATTACCCATACTACCACACTACATAGTATGCCAGAAGAAGACATAGTACGTTCCAATACATAGTATGTGAAATGCAGTATGCCAAAAATACCAGGGCATTTTGCAGTATGAAAGCCAGCATGCTTTTTTGGCTATTCTGATCCACAATCCTCTGCGCAACGAAAGATATGTCACAGCGTCTGAGCCGCAAACAGATATAAGCTTGACAGGTCATTGACAGCTGTTTAACAGCTCTCAGAAGTCGCAATGATAGATGACAACAACAGTAGGACATAACTATAAAACTAACCAACAGAGAACTGCAGATTTAATTTCATTGTCGCAAATGTAATATGTTAGAATCTACATCTGCTCAGTTATAACTTTAATGTTACTTTAACGACATACATTGCAAAATAACCCCATCTTTGGCTAACTCGGTGAGTGGCGTTGGTTTTATCTTCAAGGTAACGGATATGAAAGCAAAAGGGTCAATGTTTAGGGCATAATGTTATAGAAAGTCTTGATCATGTGCATACTGCATCCAACAGTAAGTCCTTTTTAAGGGCTGCTGCAGTACCTACTAAAAGTAAAAAGCACAGGTTGCTGATGTAGGCTCCTTTTTAATTTGCCAGAATGCGTCATTTGCATAAAATCAAACTGGTTTAAGCTTACACACTGGACTGGAACAGCAAAACCAAAACCTTACCATCATCATTAAGAATCATCAGAATAAAAAATATAATGGTAATCATATGCACTACATATTGCCTTAAGGTATGTCACTTGAATATATCAAAATGTATATTGAAATACTCTATAAGGGCAAAACAGCTTCATACACTTATTACTTTGAATCACTTTTCTTGGTAACATTTCCTTCCACTTTTGACAGATGATAAAGAATTTGTTATGTCTCTAATAAAAAGATACACTTGTGATTCAAAGGGCTTCTTCAGTGCTCAGGAGGAAGAGATCGCAATGTCCTTGTTTTCACCCAGATGTCAGAAACATAATGGAGCATCCATCAGGACTTCACCTGGTCATTCAGGCTCAGTTCATGCTGCCGCCGCGCTTTCTCTTCTGTCAAATTCTCTTCCTCTCACAACTCTCTGCCTTAGACAGACATGTTGGGGCTTTTTTCAAAAACAAGTTGCTCCTTTGAAGAATTTGACATGGCTTAGCTTTTACTCGTTTCATCCTTGCCAGTGATCTGCAGTGTAGCTCAAAAGATCTCTGGATTATTGGAATAACATATTCTGCTCTAATTACTGAGATCTGTCATATAAAAAGTTGTGTTCAGACAATTCTCTTGAAGGGATGCTGTGGGGCGGCATTGCTGCGTCATGTTCCAACACCACAATATTAAAATGAAAGAAAAATATGTTAAGGAATAACCTCCTTATGTGTATGTAACTGATAATTATATAAATTGTAATTATGAGTAAAACATGGTGTTCTATATCTCTTACATGTGCCAAAGATATAAAAAATATACTTCTTTTTGTGATAAATTTTACCAGAGGAAATCATTTCTTGTTGGGTATGTTCAGAAAGAAAGCAAAGCCAATTTTGGCAAATTTGACTTCTGGACCATTTGTACAGTCCAAGCTGATTTGTCTCAAACAGCCAGTGTTTACGTTATCTGTAACTTAGCTGTGAGCTACCTTGGAATTGACGGACCGTGTGTGGGAATGTACCTTGAGTGCGTTTCTGTCAAGTTCAGCAGCCTCTGACAGAACTCTGAACAAACTCCTGTTCTCTTCGTTATTTTCCTCTTGTTGTTAAACACTTTTCATCTGGTCTTTGTGCTTCACGAACCACACTGAGACAGCCCTCGGATGAGTGCAAACCAGGCCCCCAGGAAGTGCCACAGACTTTCTGGGTCTGCCACCTGATACTATTGGGCCTCAAAATACTTTTTCCCATAGACTAACATTTGGCAATAAACATATGTAAATCAGACAAAAAACTTTTTTGAGCATCACATCCCCCACAAAATGACTAATTTCACTTTTGGGATTTGATCTTTTCAGTCCGATAACATTCTAAAGGTCTAGATCATTTCATCCTGATTCATAGTGGAGGGCTAAAACTGAAGTAGCCAGCTTGGCCGGCAGAAGTATTGCTTCATGGATCCAATAATGCAGACAGTTCTGGTAATTTTACACCCAGGGAGTCGAACTTCATATGCCACTGAGCAACCCTAATTTATCCTTCAGGGATTTATACTTAGGGAATTACCCAGGTTTCATATGAGAAGAGGAAATCTCCGCTCATTGCTAGGCTAATCAATACAATGTAAAATGCCACAGGTTTGTGCTAATAACGTTAGCATTTTGTATTTGTTTGGAAAACGTGTTTAGCACAACAGTTGTTTTGTCGGTGAACCTTCTGATTTGTAATGGAGTCAAACTGTGTGCCATTACCTTTGTTAAATGTTGCTGTTGTCCCTGGCTTTATATGAGAAGAGGAAAAGATTGCCGGCCGCTAGGCTAATCAATACAATGTAAAATGCCATAGGCTTGTGCTAATAATATTAGCATGTTGTATTTGTTTTAAAAATGTGTTTAGTACAGGACAGTTGTTTTGTCAGTGAACCTTGTGAATTGTAATGCAGCCAAATTGTGTGCCGTTACCTTTGTTAAATGTTGCTGTTGGCCCTGGCTTTATATGAGAAGAGAAAAAGATCGCCGGCCGCTAGGCTAATCAATACAATATAAAATGCCATAGGCTTATGCTAATAACGTTAGCATGTTTTATTTGTTTAAGAAATGTGTTTAGTACAGGACAATTGTTTTGTCAGTGAACCTTGTGAATTGTAATGCAGCCACATTGTGTGCCGTTACCTTTGTTAAATGTTGCTGTTGTCGCTGGCTTTATATGAGAAGAGGAAAAGATTGCTAGTTGCTAGGCTAATTTATACAATGCAAAATGTCATAGGCTTGTGCTAATAACGTTTGGATGTTCTATTTGTGGGGAAAATGTGTCCAGATAAAGACATGTGTTTGTCTGTGAATGTTGTGAGTTATAGTGAAGCTGATTTGTGTACTTAATGTGTATTTAATGTGTGTTTTGAATCAACTAAAATTAACAGTACTTCACAGAAACCCCCGCTGTCGACTACTGTTTTGGAGGTGTAACTGCAGAGTGACAGACACACCACCGCAGAAGTAAAAATGCTCCCAACAGCATAAGTGACGTGCGTAGGGTCTACGCACAACCATAAATTCTCTTTTAGATATGCTTAGTAGGCTATAGCTAACAACTGGCGACAATGGTTAGCCAGTTTACAAATGTCTTCTTGGAGCATACCAATTTTCAAGGTTTATGCTCCCTAGGTGCAGTGTTTCTCAGCTTAATATCTTCTTGATATGACACATTGAGGAGACCTTTCAAAAGGTTCTATGCTCTCAGCAATTTTTTGCCCTAGGTCTAATGTTGAATCATGTTTCCCTGGGTGAATATGTTGAAATCACTCACCTACTGTTATGGTCCGGTTTTTTGTCGTTTTTTCTGTGAAAATATGTTTCTGATATCTCTCTCCCTCTGTCTGCAGGGGATGTGCCGGGAGGCGGGGCGATCACTGGGAGCAGGGCTTCCAGCACACCTGCAGCTTGTTCTGCCTAATCAGCCAGCTACTTAAGCCACTCTCTCACTGTCTCCTGTGCCGGATTGTTCCCTATGCTGGTGCTCCTCGCTCGAGCTCTCAGTGATCTCCTGCCTGTCGCCACGTGTAGTCCTCAGCGTCTTCCTCGTGCTTTGTCGAGCGCTTTCAGTTGTTTCCTTGTTTTTTGAGCGTGTTCCTCGTTACTTCCTTTTGTGAACATTTTGGCAATAAAGCTTTTGTTTGAACTCTGCTACTGGGTCCTGGTTCCTTGACTGGCACGTAACAGAACAATCCGGCCAGCATGGACCCAGCAGAGTCAGATTTTTTGAAACGGGAACTCTCCTCGCAAGCGGCCAGGGTGAACCAGGCCGAGTCAGCCCTGCAGCAGATGTCGGAGCACATGCAACGAGTTTCGGCCGGCGTCTCACAACTAAGTCGGCAACTGGCGGCCCTGGAGGACCGCCTCACCTTTTCTCCAAGCCCCGGCGATCACCACCCAGCCGACAGCCTGCCAACCAGCCCAGCACCTCAGGCACGGGAGCCATATATCCCCATACCCGCCAGGTATTCAGGAGATTTAGGTACATGCTCACAGTTTCTGCACCAGTGCAATTTGGTTTTCACTCAGCAACCCCTCACTTATTCCACCCCTCAAGCTAAGGTAGCTTTCACTATGAGTTTACTCACAGGGCAGGCTGCCGCCTGGTCCTGCCATCTCCACCCAACAACCAGAGTTAATTAACGACTATCTCAAATTCACAGAGGAGATGAACGGGTTTTCACCACCCGGTAAAGGGTAGTCAGGCTGTAAGCGGTTGCTTGACCTACAACAGGGAATTTATCCGTTTCTGAATACGCAGTTAGTTTTCGCATCCTAGCGGCAGAGAGTGGGTGGAATGATTCAGCCTTACGGGCAATTTTTCTTAAGGGTTAGCGGGGAATTAAAGGATGAGCTGGCGGTTCGGGAGGAGTGTAGCTCACTCAACTCCCTCATAGATTTGGCCATCCGCCTGGATAACAGGATCAGGGAAAGAGCTAGGGAGCGACAGGGGATGGGGAAGAGGCGGTTCCTTCCTGGCATCCCGCTCAACTCCCATGACTGCACCTCGGGGACCCCAGATACCACCTCCTTCGCACACGAGCAGCGACCGCCACCTGCCGACGAGCCAATGCAACTGGGACAGGCACGCCTCACACCAGCAGAAAGACGACGTAGAATGCGAGACCAGCTATGCCTCTACTGTGGCCAACAGGGCCATTTCGTCTCCCATTGCCCGGAGGTGCCAAAAGGCGGGGCTCACCACTAGAAGGGGGGACTATGGTGAGCCGCATTTCCTCCTCCTCAGCCTCGAGATTACAAGTGCCAGGTACGGTTCACGCCCTCACACACTCAGTCCCCACTCAGGTGCTAGTGGATTCTGGTGCCGACAATTTCATAGACACAGACTTTGTTAAAACTCACGCCATCCCTATTTACGAGTTGTCATCTCCAAAAGAGGTGCATTCAGTAGATGGCAAACTGTTAGAGTTGGTCACACACAAGACGGAACCTCTTAAGCTCGTTCTCTCCAGTAACCACCATGAACACGTAGAACTGTATGTTATTTCTTCACCTCTAAACTCTGTCATTCTGGGAATACCCTGGCTTAAGCTTCACAACCCCCACATTGACTGGGCCACCGCCACCATCCGCAACTGGAGTATTCACTGCCACGCCCACTGCCTCCGCTCCGCTCTGCCAGCCAGATCCACGGACTCAGCCCCAGCTCCCGAGGTAATCAACTTATCTAATGTCCCCTCTGATTACCATGACCTGCAGCAGGTTTTCAGTAAAACGGCCGCCACCTCTTTACCCCCCCACAGACCTTATGATTGCGCCATAGACCTGCTTCCTGGCGCCCCTCTCCCAACCAAAAGACTTTTTCACCTCTCCAAACCCGAGCAGGAAGCAATGGAAAAATATATTACAGAGTCAGTGGCAGCCGGCCTAATTCGACCCTCCTCGTCCCCTGTAGGGGCGGGTTTTTTCTTTGTAGAAAAAAAAGACAAAACACTACGCCCATGTATTGATTACACCAGTCTAAACGAGATCACTATAAAAAACAAGTATCCCCTTCCTCTGATTGATTCAGCATTCAGCCCCCTGCACACGGCCAAAGTGTTCTCCAAGCTGGACCTCAGAAACGCCTATCACCTCATCCGAATTAGAGATGGGGACGAGTGGAAAACGGCATTTAACACCCCCTTAGGTCACTTTGAATATCTGGTCATGCCTTTCGGACTCACTAATGCTCCTGCAGTTTTCCAGTGTTTGGTGAACGATGTTACGCGATTTGCTCAATAAGACTGTTTTTGTGTACTTGGACGATATTCTGATTTTCTCCAGTTCTATGGAGGAACATGTGTGCGGGAAGTGTTAAAGAGGTTAATGGAAAATAAGTTGTATGTTAAAGCGGAAAAATGTGAATTTCATGTGTCATCTGTGAGTTTCCTGGGGTTTGTGGTCGAAAGGGGGCAGCTGCGGGCAGACCCCTCCAAGGTAGCTGCCGTGAAGGACTGGCCGGCTCCCACCACCCGGAAACAGCTGCAGCGCTTTCTGGGGTTGCCAACTTCTACCGAGGTTCATTAGAAACTACAGCCGCCTGGCGGCTCCACTCACTCGCCTTACATCTTCCAAACTCACTTTTGTCTGGTCTATGGTTGAGCAACTAGCTTTTGAAAAGCTTAAGAATATGTTTATTAATGCCCCTGTTCTTGTGCACCCAGATCCTGAGCGGCAGTTTGTGGTCGAGGTTGATGCCTCGGACTCCGGGGTCGGGGCCGTCCTCTCCCAGCGCCAACCCTCTGACAACAAGCTCCACCCCTGCGCCTTCTTCTCCCGTCGACTCACCCCCGCAGAATCCAACTACGACGTGGGGAACCGGGAGCTCCTGGCGGTGGTGATGGCTCTGCAGGAATGGAGGCACTGGCTGGAGGGGGCAGCTCAACCTTTCATCGTATGGACAGATCACAAGAACCTAGCCTACCTTCGCTCCGCCCGCCGACTGAACTCCCGACAGGCTCGTTGGGCACTGTTCCTAGGCAGGTTCCAGTTCACTATTACCTACCGTCCTGGGTCTCGGAACACTAAGCCTGATGCACTCTCCCGTCAGTTCACCCTGGAGGGGGAGCCTCCAAGGAGACCATCTTGGATCCGGAGTGTGCTGGGGAGGTCCACTGGCGAGGAGGTCCAAGAGGCACTTCAAGGACAGACGGTTCCGGACGGGTGTCCGCCTGGGCGGCTGTTTGTGCCTCAGACTGCCAGATCATCCGTGCTCACCTGGGGGCACACGTCTAAAATAGCTTGCCACCCGGGGGTCCACCGTACGCTAGCCCTCATCCAGCAGCGCTTCTGGTGGCCGTCCATGGCCACTGACGTCCGGACCTTCGTTGCTGCATGCACGGTGTGCGCGTG
Source organism: Epinephelus fuscoguttatus (assembly GCF_011397635.1). Lineage (NCBI taxonomy): Eukaryota > Metazoa > Chordata > Actinopteri > Perciformes > Serranidae > Epinephelus > Epinephelus fuscoguttatus. The sequence continues at coordinate 28,804,954 of NC_064765.1, read as the reverse complement.
CAGCAAGCCCACTCACCGACCACCAGCGGGTCTCCTGCAACCCCTACCCATCCCTCCACGTCCCTGGTCACACATCGCGGTGGATTTCGCACGCCTACTCCCTCTGAAGGTAACGACACCATATTAACTGTGGTGGATCGATTCTCCAAGGCGGTACATTTTGTTCCTCTCCCCAAACTCCCCACCGCCTTGGAGACTGCTAATCTCCTAGTGGTGCATGTTTTCAGACTACACGGGATTCCTCAAGATATTGTGTCAGACCGCGGACCTCAGTTCACCTCGCAGGTTTGGAAGGCTTTCTGCCGGGCTCTGGGAACCACCTCCAGCCTCTCATCGGGTTACCACCCCCAGTCCAACGGACAGACGGAACGAGCCAACCAGAGCTTGGAGTCCTCGCTGCGCTGTGTAACCTCCCGCCTCCCTTCCTCCTGGTCCACACACCTTCCCTGGGTTGAATACGCCCACAACTCCCTCATCAGCTCGGCCACCGGCTTATCGCCATTCATGATCAACCATGGCTTCCAACCTCCAGTATTTCCGAGCCAGGAATCCGTGTGGCGGTTCCCTCAGTCCAGGCCCAGTTGCCGGGTCCGACGCGTCTGGCGGGAGACCAGAGCCGCCCTAGGAGAACGGCTTGAGCGCAATCGCCGCCTGGCGGACCAGCATCGAGTACCGCACCCAACTACCAGGTGGGCCAGCAAGTGTGGCTCTCTCCCGGGACCTCCTCTCAAGACTGAGTCCAGGAAACTCGCCCCCAGGTATATTGGACCCTACCCAATAGACAAGATCATTAACCCCAGCGCTGTCCGCCTCCGCCTCCCAGCCTCCCTGAACGTCCACCCAGTGTTCCACGTCTCCCTCCTCAAACCTGTCACTGAGAGCCCCCTCCAGCCTCCTGCGCCACCACCGCCCCCCCCACGTCTCATCGAGGGCCATCCGGCCTACACCATCAACCGGATTCTGGACGTACGCCGACGGGGCAGAGGGTTCCAGTATCTGGTCGACTGGGAGGGGTACGGACCCGAGGAGCGCTCCTGGATTGGGCGCTCCCTCATCCTCGACCCACGACTGCTTCAGGACTTCTATGACAGGTTTCCGGGTAAGCCAGGTAGGACGCCAGGAGGCGTCCATTGAGGGGGGGGTACTGTTATGGTCCGGTTTTTTGTCGTTTTTTCTGTGAAAATATGTTTCTGATATCTCTCTCCCTCTGTCTGCAGGGGATGTGCCGGGAGGCGGGGCGATCACTGGGAGCAGGGCTTCCAGCACACCTGCAGCTTGTTCTGCCTAATCAGCCAGCTACTTAAGCCACTCTCTCACTGTCTCCTGTGCCGGATTGTTCCCTATGCTGGTGCTCCTCGCTCGAGCTCTCAGTGATCTCCTGCCTGTCGCCACGTGTAGTCCTCAGCGTCTTCCTCGTGCTTTGTCGAGCGCTTTCAGTTGTTTCCTTGTTTTTTGAGCGTGTTCCTCGTTACTTCCTTTTGTGAACATTCTGGCAATAAAGCTTTTGTTTGAACTCTGCTACTGGGTCCTGGTTCCTTGACTGGCACGTAACACCTACAGCTTAAAGCCTACTGTCATTATACTCTTTAACCTATACCAACAAATGAATGGGCGACAGTGGATGGGTGGATTTTTACCATTCAAACTGCCTTTGAAATGTGCAGGGTTTTTATCAAGAGACATGCTGTATGCCCAGAACTTGACCAGGAAATACAGGGCAGACCCCATTCAGAATAGTGAGAATGGAAAGTAGCACCCAAAACAAAGCAGAAGACACATTATCCACAAGCTATCTCTGATGATCCATAAGACATTTTACAATTGCACAGATACCAAAGCAGTGCTATGATACCAGTACCATGGTACTACTATGGTATATCATGGTATGTAGTATAATTCACCATGGTTAAATTTCCTATGGCAAAGTACAAGGGTATATGTGTCATAGGGGTCTACTGTACCGTTCATATTACGTATCTGGTAGCCTCTGAATAAACTTAATTGTATTGTAACTGTCAGTAAGGAAATTGAAATCTTACAGCAATACCATGAAATAACCTTTATATAACTCTTAAAATGCATCACAGCACAAAAGTTCTGGAATCCAACCCACCGGCTGCGTAGGGCCTGTCTGTGTGGAGTTATATACGCCCTGTGCCTGCGTGAGCTTTTTCTGGGTGATCCAGTTTCCTCCAACAGTTCAAAGACATGCTGGTTAGGGTAATGGGTGACTCTAAATTGCCCATAGGTGTGTGAATGTGAGCGTGAATGGTTGTCTGTCTCTATGTGTCAGCCTTCTGATTGATTGACGACCTGTCCATGGTGTACCCCGCCTCTCGCCCAATGTCAGCTGGCATCAACTCCAGCTCCCTGTGACTGTCTTAACTTTAGAGTCCAAAGGATAAGTGGGTACAGCTGGATGGATGCTCAGTACATATCATTTAATAGAATTATATATGATATAATATAAACCTAGATGCCTATAAAGTGTAAGCAAAGTGTATGCAAATCTAATCTGATATACTGGCCTAATGATAATTGTTGGTGGGTGATGCTCCATGTCACCGTAAAGTGATGTCAAAGTGAAGTGCGTCCCAGAGCTGTTGTAATTCATACCCAATTTTAGCTCATTTCCCATCTGCGAGCATCCAGTTCTGATTCCCCACCAACACTTTTAATTGAATGTCAATCAAAATGAAGGGGAAGAGTTTAGGGGATGTAATGGTACGGTAGAGTGGGGTGGAGGTGGATTTGGGGGGATTGGATGTCAGGTTTTCATTCCAGCCTTCTAATCAGGGGGTGATTTACACCTGGGAGGCCAGGTGAAAGCAATTAACTTGCTGGTGGGAGAGAAAACCAACAGCAGTATGGATTTCAAACCATGTAGAAACACTGCCTTAAGGAACCTATACACTATGCCATAACAGCAGTCTTGATGTTTAACAGGAGATATTTGGACACGTCACAGTTAAACACATGTAAATAATGAAATAAATAATGGCTTAATTCCATTTGGCTGCTTCATTTTCAGGTTCCTGATACTGTGAATGCTGGCTCACTGTCATGGCTCCCTGAGACACTGAATTGAGCTGAGCCGTCATTAATGTTATTGATTACACCTGTGCTTTCCCCCTCTTTTAAAATGTCTTCTGGCTACCCGGCCTATTGCATGTCACACTGTGTGAATGTAGTACATTTATTTTGAAGGAGACTGTATGCAAATTGTGCATTTCCTGTGAAAATGGAAGTGTTTTTCAAAAACACACGATGCATCCAACAAGCTGAAGTTGACATGCTGTCCCAGAACGTCAACCACCACAACACACCCAAGGTACCTTGCACGTCATATGTTGACGTGGAAAGTCCATGACTAGAAGTTTATATGTAACAATGCGTAGATAGAAAAAAAATAGACCTAGACCAACCATGTAGAAATAAGGTAGAACAGCGGTGCCCATGTGAGGGTGTAGCTTCCATGGTCAGTGAAGCAGCTTGAGTTGATTATAATGGTTGCGCTCTGCTGCAGGAATGCTGTGGTAGACGTGTCACTCCACAACTGTTACCCATGTATTTTGACCATTAGCCTAACAATACCTGAGGGGTGTACTATGAAGCTAATTAAGTAGGTTAGCAAGGTATATTCAGCCTGAACTGATGTTTTTTTTGTCAAGCGAATGACTCTTTTAACTTGGCTGGATGACCATGGCACCTTATGCTGCAGACCAATCCTGGTGCGGATCAGTCTTTGTTAAAAGTGTAGGATTCAATTTTTGCCCAACCCGACACTGCTGTTAAGCTTTTGCAAGTGGTCACAAGCTTTGAAGGTGTGGAACCACCTGTTTCCTCTTCAATGATGCATGTATTTCATCCTACTATATAATGACGAAAACTCTTTCTGTGTGTGTGTCTGTTCCACGTTTTTCTCCTCACTGACTTGGTCAATCCATGTGAAATTTGGCACAGTGGTCATGGGAGGATGCGAATGAAGCAATATTACATCAATTGGTCAAAGGGGGGCGCTATAGCGACAGATTGAAATTGCAAATTTTGAATGGGCATATCTCATGCCCCGTATGTCATACAGACATGAAACTTTGCACAGAGATGCCTCTCCTCATGAGGAACATGAAGAACCCATAACTTGGTTATATAGATTTTCCGCCATTTTGAATTTTTTGAAAAACACTTCAAATCGATTTCTTCCTAGGAAGTTTGACTGATCTGCATGAAACTCGGTGAACATAATCTAGGGACCAATATCTAAAGTTCCCTCTTGGCAAAAGTCATGGTATGGTATGCTGTACATAATCACGGAAACTGTCAGTGTGTCATTCTGTCAGTCAGTCATTCTGTCTGTCCCACGTTTTTCTACTCACTGACGTGGTCAATCTGTGAAACTGCACATAGGCATTGAGGACTGGCATAGGTAGAAGGTGACAAAGCTACCAATGGGTATGGGCTAGTTATTATTAATATATATTTTTAATGTTAAATAGTATTTTGTAAAGTTGCCATAAATGTAATGGAGTGAAAACAACACTTTGTCCTTAATGTAGTGGAGTAGAAGTACAAAGCATTATCAAATGAAAAGTGCCTCAGAATTTTACACTAACAGCACTTGAATAAAAAAACTAGACACTTTTCACCACTGAAGTCAGTGCTCAAACAACATTTTCAAAGGTTTTCAAAAATGTTAATTTCTTTATAATGTAGAAATTATAAAGAAATGACCTTTTCTCCACCCTACCAAAGTCTAGATTGCTATTGTTAGTATAAAACTACAAAAAAATATATTATAATTATAATACTGTGAAATACCAAACTAAACCAAAAATGTCTACACCCATATGTCATAAAGCATAAGCAGTACTCATACTAGAATATTAACTAGATTTACAGTAGTAGGCTGATGCATTCACTACTCTCATAGTGAAGCATTTATCTGACTGTTTAAAGATTCAAGAAGCAATTAGAAAGCAGCAGAGCATGTTCATGCAGTGCTTCTTATCTGTGGAATAAACTCTGCTCTGTGATTAATAAGACTGGCCCTTCTGTGACATTTAAATCCAGACTTAGGACTCATTATTCCTCACTATCTCTCACATATAGGGCAACTTATATTGTGTGCACATTAGTACTATGATCTTGTCTCTGTTCAAGGTTGATAAAAAATATTTAAAACAAGAACTTTAGGTTGATTTGTTTTGTCAAAAACACAATAAGCGTATGAGGGCGAGCTGTATACATCAATCAGGGATGAAGCAAAACGGACCATGTTAGAGCTGCTCGTGGTTCCCCTTGAATTTCATTGGGTGTTGCCTTGACAACCACTTACCGTGCCAAGGACCTGGAACATTTTCCCCCCTGTATTGTTTACTGTTTTCCTCATTCTCACATCCTGGCTCATCAGAGATCTTAGGCAGTCCTGGAATTGTCTCATCTCCAAGCGTGACACTTGGCACAGGAGCCAAGCACTCTTGGAGGAAATTGGCCGCTTTTCTGACTGGGATGCTGGTTGGTGATTTGAGTTTGCTCTCCATCTCTAGTGTCTCAGTCATTTCACTTCAGGGTCTGTATGCAAGCATCAAATCACCTTCCCATGCCATTCGGTGGAGTTCTTCTGACATTGTGAGCGGGTGTAATGACTCAGATTTAAGAGCTTGTCCACCAGAAGCAGTGATTAGGGTTGAAGCTTCAGATATCAGGATTAAGGACCCCATTTTCTCCAGTATATCTGGAAAACAGCGTTTTAAATTCTCTTTCTGATGAAGAGCAGGGGCATATTTATCCTGGAGTGTGTTTCATATTTCAGGTGCATATCAAAAAGGAAGATGAGGTTTCTGTAAGGCCTGAAATGAGCTGATAGGGCTGGGTATTACTGCATTAAATCAACTAGTGCTACAGTTATACAAGTGTTCGGGATGTGAGTAGTATGAGTTGTAGTAGTACTGCATGATCCTACAATAACTCATCAAGCATAGATGACAGGCAGCTGCTTTCATTTGAGTCTTTGAGAAGCAGCAAATACTTTTGTCAGGTCAAAGCATTAGTGGCCAAATGCTGCTGGTTGACTGAAAAATTAATCTGTCATAAATGCATGAAGGAGGGAACAGAAGAGTGAGGAGAATCTTACACATAAAAGCAAAGTTAATGGAAAACAGAGAGGGACTGCCCATTGTTCTGACAGCCCAAAATTATGAAGCCCCATTAGTCCAAAAAAGATCCTACTGGACCAAACACCAATTTCTCCAACAGCCCCTTATCCTAAAAACAAACATCCATTAATCCAAAGTCTGGTTTCTTCCAAAAATACAAGCTTTCTGCAGTTAGACAACCCAATCGCCAGGCAAAATGTTCTCATTGGATGTTTCTGTAAAGCACACATACATTTGTCTACAATGCTGTGGTGAATATGTGGTTAGGTTAAGGCACAAAACCACTTTATAATGATTAGGATAAAATCATGTTTTGACTTAAAGCCTTCATGTTTGGTGGCACAATGTCGCTTGAAAAGCAGAGACGGGTTGGTTAAAAAACACCTGTGTTCAATTTCTCAAATGGTGCTGGGAAATGCGGCGGTGGATTGGTGAAAGTTAGCAGGCAAGTATGTAATTTCTCAATTTCTCTTAAACAGGTGAAATCAAATATGGCAATGAGTACCTGAAAATGTTCTGATAACCAATAACCTTAAATTATCAAACCTAAAGCTACTTGAAATAAACAGAAATACCATGTAAACATTAGTAGTCATTTGACTCTTCTGTCCGTTATATCCCCGATATCTTGTCACTGTTACTACAAAAATGAACACACTAACACATAATTAATTCCACACATAAACCTTTGCAACCTAATACTCAGTATGTGTCTTACTGAGCTAAACACAATCAAAGTGCACATGCTGCTCCCTGCCAATATAACAGTGGCCACTTAGTAAATGGCGTTTCGCTAACTTAACGATCAAAGTAACACTTCCAAAACACTCAATATTCAGTCTGTATGTTAACAAAACACTGACAAAACAATATAGCAAACATGTTACAAAGTTCAAGAGCATAAACTAATTTTTTACCTAAAAAGGGAAGAAATCAATAAAGTGGATCGGACACAATGCTCTCTCTCTGGCAGCTTAATAGAGAATGAGGCTTTAGCCCCTTTTCCACCACAGGAACTTTTATCAATTACATGGAATTTTGAAAAACTTCTGCGCGTTTCCACCGACATTACCCAGGTAGAAAACTTTTCCCCACCCCCAAATTTACCCTGGAAAAAGTACCTAGTAGGGGGGTAGGACTTTTCAGATTACCCGGAATTCTTGAGGGGCGGGACAGTGTGCCGAAGAACACTGATCAGTGGAGCACACACACGTAGCGTTCCGCTCTTCCTGGTACAGGCAGCCGCTGAAAACTGTGTTTCATTTCTACAGACTTCACTTCGTTTGTATTTTGATTAAGGATGGGTACTGACACCCGGTTCTAAATTAGCCTCGGAGCTACATTATCAAAGACCGTAGTATTGATAAGCGCTAATGGTATCGGTTCATTTGAGCTGGCGCTGAGCTCCTCCACATACACACACACACACACATCCACATACACACCGAGGCGCTGCAGTAACCGGTGAACAGCTGAGCGGCCGCGTTGGAAACAATGTGAAGATAACTCGAAAATGACTTGAGTTGAGGGCAGCTGTCACTTACATTCGTTACTGTAAGTGACATTAACCCTTAGCGAGTAAGAAGCCAATAGTTAATCAATATGTGTTCAGTAGCATGAACATGTAAACATGTGGACAGCGATATTCAATCATGCTCCGTCCATAGTCTCTCATCCACCGACACTAACGTTATGTCTTACACAAGGACGGCACGCTAGTTCAGCTGATAGCGAATTCTTACAAATAAGCTGTAATGACAGCTGTCTGTACGGAGACTAACTTAGTTTGACACTTATCTTAAAATATTTTTAGACTTAGCTGCTGGCTGAGACAAACTGCCCCAGCTCTCTACCAGCATGTAACCAGCCAAGTTGGCGAAGCCAAATACAGGATACACGCCGAATCCTCTACGTCATCATGGTAATTTGAATAAATTATCCGGAACTTTGAGGTGTGGTGGAAACACAAACCACACAGATTACCAGGAATTCTTTACCTAGGTAAATAAATTCCTGGTAATAAAAGTTCCTGTAAATGTTGGTGGAAAACTGGCTATTGTAGCAGAGAGCTCCCCTTTCCGACCTCCTCAGGCAAAACTAATCAATCACGACATCATCTGAAAATACTCTACAAGTAGATCACAGATGAGCTCATCCAACAGATTAATGTGTTCATACGTTTTAGCTCCTTTCACAGGACTTTAATGGGACATTTTACATTCATAGTAATGACCTATTTATAAATGAATTTCCCTTGTCCCTGTGACTGTTTTTATTGCCTTTTCATTGTCTATTGAATATATATCAATGATCAGCTTTAACATGAAATCAATCAATCACATAAACACCTAGCATTGCTGGCTTAAATGCTGCTATGAAACACTGGGAAGTGTGTGTAAACACCTGGGAACGGGAGCTCAAAGACTGCAGGGAAACTGAAACTAACAGAAACATACAATGAGAACATTTTCTTCCTGGCGATTATGTTGTCTAACTACAGGGAGTGTGTATATTCAGAGTAACAGCTCACCAGAGCAATGGCGTTTGTTTTGGGAATAAGGGGCTGTCAGAGAAGTGCGCTTTAGGTCAACTGCAAGCAGAGGTGGTAAATATCATTCAAGACGTCTGGACTTTTTCAGTCTGCTATTCTATTGTAGAATCTCTGAAAAAAACATCCCTGAATCCCTAAATTTAGAGCACAGTCGCAGAGGAGCACCCCATCTCAGTGTTTCTGTAATGTATTAGAAACTGCACAAATGTGTTTAGTTATTTTGACACCACTGAAAACATCCAGTTATTTCACCTTTTTGGCCTGTTGCACTGCAGAAGGATGAGGAGCCAGTTGCATAAACCATGTCTACGCATGCGTACGCCTTTTCCCACACGTAAACTGGTATCTATAAAGAAATAAGTTTTATGAGTTGATCATCCTTCTGACATTTAATAATTATTCTGATTGAGATTTTGAGATTTACGACAATGACGGATTTTAAAAAATGTGATGAATTAGCGGTATGTACGCTACAAATATCCACAGCTGTGCGGAATGACAGCTGCTCTCGCACTGTTGGAGAGTCTCGCAGATGCAAAACAGTCTTTGAAATTGCAGTCTTTACTGTATTTTTCATTGACAGGTGTTATAAATGGTGGAGGGGGCGCAAGTATTGATATGCAAATGGCTGTGTAAGGGCATTGCTACATCAACCTATGGCAAGCTGTGTGTGCGTACACACAGTTTTAGTCATGAATTTACACAGTTTTATGCATTTGGCCCCAGAGGACTTTACTGGCAGTACAAGTCTGATGATGTCATGAAACCCACAACGATCCAGTTTAGGTCTAGACTTCACTCCATCACTTTAAGTGGCAAATTAATTATTACACTCAATGTCTGGATAATATGCAAAATATTCAGGGCCAACCAGGTGGTGCCTGTAAGTGTATCTGCTCTGAGCTGCAATTGCTTTGCATTATTGGTTTTGGCTGCACATTTTCAATGAAATTCCATTGTTGATAATCTGCTGCCATGGCTCTTATGTATGGATAACAGGTATGGCAGATGACACAGGCAGTATAAAACAGTTATTTTTAGCACATCAGTAGCTCACAGGTAACCTTTATATCTGCAGAGCAGCCAAGAGAGCACGTCAGCAGAGGGTGGATTGTTAGCATTATGCTTATTTCATATTTCCTCACTTTAAGCGTTTTTTAATGGCAAAAATCAGAGTGTGGAACGCTGACCATTTCTGTTTTATACAGCTAATGAATGCCATCAGTCTATACTATTATTTGTTGGTGGTCACCAGCAGTAGAGGCATTTAAAATTGGAAATAATAACTGCAAGGGCATGGAGTAGGAGGGAATTCATTATATAGTGCGCACAGACGTTGAATAGATTTATGAGAAGCTGTGGCAATTCAACCCCATCATGACATTTTACAGGGGAAGTCACACAGTCCTTTGGACAGCTGTTTCTTATGAAACTGCAGGTCAGTGGATGTAGATGTGGGCTTTACTGATTGGACGCTGAAATGACAAATGAGTGGCTCACAGAAGTCATGGCAAAATCTGAATGGATATAAAAAAATGATAATAAAATAGAGCTTTCACTATGAACTTCATTTCATTTCAGGCATTAAATCAGGTCCCTTTCTATAGCATTTTATCATTTAGCCTTCAGATGCAGCCATGGCCATGATTTTAAGTATGACCTGTGAGAATCATTCTCTGATGATAACTATGTAATGCTGATTTATTATTCAAATTTTAATTGGGAAGACTAGAACAAAAGAGAATACTCCAGGTAGACACACCCACAATACATGGCAGAAATCTGAGGGCTAACATATGCATACCATATGCCGTAGGATTTTTAGTCACAACAGCGACATGGCTGGGATGAAGCTGGGGAACAGTAGTATGGGATGGTGGGGAGAGACAAGAGAGGAAAAGAGGCAAATAGAACAAAACACAATCTGTAGAGCATATTTTCACTCCTGTGGCTTTGCAAGATGGAGCCACAATTTGTCCTTGCAACACAAGCTACGGAAATTGAGTTCAGATCTCGCTGATGGGCTCTGGATGATTCACAGGTGGACACGGCAGTCTAATTTAAAACTAAATGCTCCCTAAATAAAATGGTGCCGAATAGTGATGGAAAGTCTAAATAAATGAATAAAAATCTTAAATCAAATGTGTACAGAAAAATCTTCTATCGCAATACATCAATTTAAATGTTGCAATGATTTTAAAATTAAAACTATGAAATTTATGAGTAGAAGTTTTATATTAAAAAATACATTGTGTTGTATTTTATTTAAAAAGTGAATATATTTAATACATCACTGTCAGGGGTGGCACGGTGGTGTGGTGGTTAGCACTGTCGCCTCAAAGCAAGAGGGTTCCTGGTTCAGTCCCTTCTGTGCGGAGTTTGCATGTTCTCCCCGTGTCAGCGTGGGTTTTCTCCAGGTACTCCGGCTTCCTCCCACAGTCCAAAGACATGCAGATTGGGGATTAGGTTCACTGGTGACTCTAAATTGTCCGTAGGTGTGAATGTGAGTGTGAGTGGTTGTCTGTCTCTATGTGTCAGCCCTGTGATAGTCTGGCGACCTGTCCAGGGCGTACCCTGCCTCTCGCCCAATGTCAGCTGGGATAGGCTCCAGCCTCCCCGCGACCCTCAAGAGGATAAGCAGTTAGAAGATGGATAGATGGATGGATGGATCACTATCAGTTTTTTTTTATTATTATTATTTCTCTATATGACTTCCAACCTTTAAGTCAGTGCAATACTTTAATGGAAAAATACTCAATCTCCAAAGGTCTAAGGGTGTATGAGTATATTTTTTCACTTGCTCTGTATGTCACTCTGTTGTTTTGATGTATTCATTCAATTACTCATATAGCTAAAAAACAAAACAACAGGACACTTCTCAGTGACTGCCAAAGTTTCTAAATGGATGACTTCATGGAGAAAAACCTATGGAGAATGGGACTTGCAGACAAACAGAAAAAAAAAAAACTGGAGGCTGTATGTAACCCAGTGGGACAATTTATCATAAGAAAAATACTTTTACTTTTAAAAAGGTATGCGGGTTTATTTTTTGAAAATATGTATATTTATTGTGATCCATATATTGAAAGGTGAATAGAAAAGAAAAAAGAAAGGTGAAGCCAATATAGGAACAGGAAGTTGCAGTAACGAATTTGTATTAACCTTGATGTGATATACTGGGTTGAAGATCTTGCAGTGAGCATGTGATTTGGGGAGAATCCAGGTGTTTGATTGGTTAAAAGGGTGCTTATGCATCAATCAGGCAATCAAGGGAGGGTCGAAATACATGATATAATCTTGCATTCTAGGTTTATTGTAATTTATTACGTTGTCAGCTCGAGAACTATGAAGGACTTTTCTACTTACACAGGCAGAAACACCACACAAGGACTCTTATCACACACTGTTGGCTGACTGTGGCTACTGTGTTAGCTTGCCGTTTGTTAGCACAGAATTTAGACATTAGCTTTGGCTATCTGGACTTGTTAAACAGTGATACTTCTCAGAGCTAAAGTTGACAGAGCAGGAGTGATGTTTGGACAGCTACCAATCTAGAAAGCCGATATAAGACCCCAGATGGTGCTCTGAGTCTCCAGTGCACGGCTCTGGGTTTAAAGATAACATTAGTTAGAAACTTAAGCAAACTTATTTCTGTGTAAGAAGAGAGGAAACACAGAGAATATTCTTGAGTTGTATTTTAATCCTAACTTTTAAGTAAATATTGCTACATGTCACATAGATGTGTGTGCAGTAGTGTGTGTGTTCATGGTATATTAATGACTTACCTGCTAAGTTGGTGTTTTTATAGCTGATAACCTGTTGAGCTAAACCTATACTTACCTGAGAGGGATCTGGTACCTGCCAAGACAGAGGAGAATGTTAGTATTAGGCAACAAGTGAATTTAAAGGGGAGGTTCATACAGTATACAGATTGAATTCATAAGTTATATTTACTTACTGGTTTATTTAGGGTGCAAGGAAAAAACAAAACACAGTAAATCTGGAGAACAAGAGTCAAACACTGGCACATGGAGACAGGTACCAAGAGCATGCACTTGCACACACACACACACACACACACACACACACACACACACACAAACACAACTCTTGCTCTTCCCTCAGCCTCTGATGATGTTTTCTTTTTAGTTTTGCAATGAATAATGACAGGCACGAGAGCATGTGCAGCATTTGGAAATATGGGACAAAGATACAAGAAAACGTGCATGAATGAATAAGAGATTAATAAAACAACCTGAACAATATGTTCTGTTAAAAAAATGGTACCAACATTGAAATTATTAAAGTGGTGACAACAGTCACCAGTTGTTATGCAGTGGCATAGCAACTGCTTGGTAAAAGCTGCAGCCCTTTGTATGTCAGATTTGTTTTTTATTTTGTCATGTCTTTGAAGTTTAACACTTTGATATCACCCTGTGGTGCAACTCCATTGTTGTACAGATACAATAGTTCTTTGCATATTGTGAAATGAATTGTTTTAGTCTGTTAAACTGTTTAAAACAAACAAGCCATTTAATGCAGTTGTATGAATACATTTGCATAAGGAAATAGCCATTGAATGTATATATTGGGAATACATGTTTACAGGAGAAAACAATTTGTATATATCATGAGGGATTTATTAGATCATGTTGCTGTATTAGATGTTAAGTTACTCAACATTAAAACACTGTATTAGTTTGGTGATGCATACCGGTTATAATTGCATTTAGCACTGATTTAGGGTGGAAGAACATACAACAGAACAGAAGTGTTTCTGAAGTGCGCAGATGATTTACTGGAAATTCACAAAATTTTCCATTTCATATTTAAATTTAAGAATATTTTGTGAAGTGGAAGGGCTGCAGGAGGTTGTATAAATCAGCTCCAATCATGTTATTTCATTTTAAATTTCTAAGTGGCGTTTCCATTAGGTTTGTTCATGGGTGGACCCAAGTGCAGAACACAGACAAGGATGCAGGGGAAGTTTAATAAGTTTACTGCAGCTGTTTCTGTAGATGGAGATTAGCTGAAGAGAGGGGATGACTGGAGACAGGGGGGAGAGGTGGAATGGGGAGCGGCTGGGTGATGTGGCAGAGGAAGCAGGAGAGAGATTGTCAGCAGAAAGGCAGACTGGCAAATGCCAAAAAGGCATCCGTGAGTGCAGGGAACAAACAAACATTAATTTGGGAAACAGGAACACGAGGAAAAGTCTTCTCAAACATGTGGCGTGCTCTATTGAAATGATTTTAAACTAAATCTTGCCTTTCAGAATATGTAGCTCTTATCACCAAATTCAGACAATGAATAGAATTTCAAAGCTTTTCAAGGCATGATAACAAACTATCAGTGAATATGAACCGCACACTGGTCCTACTCAGCATCACTATGCCTCCATCAATCTGAAATATAAATGAAAGCTTGTAATAATAAGGCAGGGTCCAGAACATTGGGTTTCTGTCTGACTTCAACTAAATAACACTTGGTGCTCAGAATATTAAAATCAAATGAATCGCCACTAGTTCTAAGTGACTTAGCAACGCGCATGAAAATATGATTGTTCAGTGTCACATTTAGTCAATATCGACATGCTCCACACTGTTAGCTTGGTTAGCTCAATCATTTAGTTCATGTTACGGAAACCATGAGCACCGAAGTATAATTCATTTACATTTACTGGCCTGGCAGGAGATGAAAAAATGTGGTGACTACCTACCTTTGAATCTGTCTAAATATATAAATGGATTGCCCTTGTATGGTGCTTTTCTAGTCTTCCAACCACTTTTGACACTGTCTCTACACACACACACACACACACAGTCACACGCTGGTGGCTGAGGCTACCATACATGGTGCCACCTGCTACTCAGTAACCATTCACACCCTCCATCGGAAGCAAATTGGGGTTCAGTATACATGGGTTAGATTTAGAACAAGAAACATGATGGGGCATTGTTACATTACATATTTCGCATAAATATAGGTACATAATGTAAAGTTATGTAGGTTAGATTTAGATGAGTTAAGTTATGTAGGTTAGGTTCAGCCTTATCCGTATAGGTTGCCAGGGATATTACAAAGACTGATTTAGCCCTTCAATAACCATTATGACTATAGCCATGTTTGCTAAAACTAGCTCTAATATTGGCTTTGGCCACATCAGCAAGGTTTGGCCCATAATAAATCCCTGTACTGTCATTTCAAAAGCATTGCACGCATTCTAAAAACAGAATGGACAAGGGAAACTTGTAAATTCCTTTATTTAAGGCGAAATGTTGTGCTACAACACTTCTCCGTCTTCTTCTGCGGTTAACACCAACTCAGGGGCGTCGCTAGGAGTTGAAAACATGCAGGGCTTTAGTAGGAACACTTTTTTTTACCTGGGGGTAAAACACGTGATTTTAACATATTTTGACGAAGAATGAGTACTCGTCATCTACCTGACTCCCGTAAAGAAAACCTCTGAAAACTGTAGTGGAGGAGGGGGCTCGACTTAGGTCTGCCTAATGTTACAGCTTAGTCTCGCTCATATTATGTTTAAAACCGAAAAGACCTATTCGCACCGCATCATATAGGCTAATAAATCAGCAAAAGCAACTTTCAACACTCACTGCAATGAGTCTGTTTACCAACAATCTTGTCAGCAGCAAAAAAAACCACAACCCACTGGACCATCTGAAATGTCACTGCACTGCAGACGCGATAACTTACTAATAGGTCGAAAAACAGAACCCTAGTCAACCCATATACACTATCCAGCAAAAGGTATACACACAGACACATTAAGATTTTAATTACCACAACGGGCAAGAATAATAAACACATACACCTACCCAATGTCAAGTGACTGCAACATAGCTAAACTGAACGGACGAAAAGAGAGAGGAGCTGCTCCTGCTAGCTAGTAGCCTACCACTGCTCGGGAATGATGGACGAAGGGCCTACGGTGATGTTTTCCTTGGCAGGTAAGTTTACTTCTCACAGTCACACACAAGCCAATGATACGCAAGGCCAGCTGGTGACTTGTCTGCTGCTGCAAATGTGTAGTAGCGAAAGTCTTTCAGTTTCAGGGTAGCTCAAGAGTCATATGGCATGCTGACTGACCATATATGGGCATATGCCATGTAAGCTGGTGTGACAGTGAGTGTGTTGCGTGCTGCTGTGCTGCTGTCTGTTGTGCTCCCGTGCTGTGCCGTGGACTTTAAGTTGGAAACGAGGTGCTTTATTAGTAAAAAAAACAACAACAACAACAAAAAAAACAAAAACGGAGGCTTAAAAGATCCGGGGCTATAGCCAGGATTGCCAAGGTCTAACGACGTCCATGCACCAACTCCAGCTTTCCTGTAATGACAGCAGTCAAATCAAGGTACAAGTAGACCTGTGTGTGAGTGTGATTGCACTTTAAGTGACCAATCATAAGTCAAGCGTTTCCCTTGGTCAGAGGTTCGATCTTCCCATTAGTGAACAATTTGTTTTACCTCTGAGCCACAGCCGCCACATCTGATCATTCATATTTCTTTAGTCAGTGAAGTTGTTTCGATCAAAATAATCAGCTTTTCCTAAAAATTAATTCAAGTTGTGAATATTGTGATGTGAAGTCCATTGCTCACTATTTGCCAACTTTGTCCTTCAGATGGACCGCCGTTCTACTGACACAAACAACATGTTTTCATCTTCCTTGCCGTGTTGACTGGACCAGCGATGTGGTGATGAGTTGGAGGAAAGCCAGTGTTGATAAACTGTGAATTGATAGGCTGATTGAAGGCAGGTGTGCTGGTCGACAGGGTCCAGGTGAGCTGCAAGGCAGGATCAAGAAATTCGAACACAGAGAGGCAAATCTAGGACATGGAAAACTCAGGGAAACACTAAGGAGAGACAGGGACACAGCAGTGGCAATGGCCAAAAGTGTCCTAAAATGTAGTCTTTGACTCCCCAGTCGCCATTAGTTTCCAGGAATTCTGAAATCTTTGAATGAACTGACAGAACGAGGCATGTGAGAGCAGTGAGGAGTAAAGTGACGGTTGTTCTCCTGTGATTTTTCTTCGTCTGAATCAATTACATAGCGCCTCTTCTTCCTCTGTCTTCCACTGTCTTTGGAATCACTCCTAAATGTTCTTTTCAGGCTCTTTGGGGAAGACATCAGTTCTTCGACTCTCTACTGCAGTAATTCCACAGTTTCTTGTAGACTCTGGACTGATGTCTGTTCCTCTTTCGTCTTATCTTCTCTGAGTGTTTTTAAAGGATCTCTTTTATTATGTATCCACCATTTTTGCACATTCTTTAGGCTACCATAAAAACAATACATGTTGATACTCTAATTATAAAATTAAAGTAACACTTTTTTATTGTTTTAGGGATGTGTTGGGAAAACACCTTTCCTGGATGAAGATTTTGTAAATGTTTGTGGTCAATCCATTGGCACGGCAGGAAGTTACCGGGCAGTCCAGTTTCCCACATTCAGAAAACAGTCTAAATTTAATTAGCTGGTGCTTTTTTCCAAAGAAACTTGCAAAATGTGCATTTAACTAAGTGGGTACAACCCCAAAATAGCAAGAATCAAGTAAATACATCAATTTCATTCAAGTAAGTATCACTAAACTTGTCATGGGTTCACCGTCTTAATGACTATTTTTCATGTTGTTCACCTGCCTGAGTTTTCCCCGCCCATCTCCTCACCTGGATCTCATTATGCTCATCAGTCACTCCTCATATACTGGCCCAGATTCTCATGCTCCTTGCCAGATTGTCTAGTGTGTTTGCCTAGCTTTCCAGCATTCCTTGTCTATCTGTTACCCTGCCTGTTTCCCAGTCTGGAGATTTTTGCCTAGTCCCTTGGATTTGTCTGCCTGAATGCCTGGTCTGTGACCCCTGCTTGTGTTTTGGACTGATTAAAGAATATTGGACTCTGCTGCTGTCTCTGAGTTCGTGCTTTTGGGTTCCTTGGTTCTGAGTCATTACAAAACTTAAAATGTGTAAGTCTTTTAAGAACTGAAAATATACCTACCTATAGGGACACTATGCCATTCAACAGCTTCCAATCCTTCAGGCCTGACATGTGGACCCTCACATTTCCATATTTCACCCTGCAAACAAGGCACATCTGTCAGACATTTGACTGTAGCAGATTACAATAGTTTCTTAAACATTTCCAAAGTGCAGTCAACGTTGACGCCAATATTTGTAGTGGACCTCTTTTATTGAATTAATTACCACGGTGGCTGGTTTTTCTTGAGCATCTGTTTATAAAGGAAAGCACATAATTGGTGGAATTACTGTGTTGCAAATTTTTGGATCGTCTGGGGAAATTCAATGATTGCAGTCTGCTGTGTTTTTATTTTTACTTTTTATCATTTACACACAGAGGCCCAAAATAGACACACAGGCTTGAAATGCACACACACGCCTATATACTGCTGCCCAGCATTAACTGAACATTATTAAATTAGTGTGAAAATATTTGTGAGAAGATGTGTGCTCTTCAAGCAGTGTCTTCAAGAAGTTTCCAGCGCCCAGTAGCTCAGAGTCCGTTACTCTGTCAGATGTCCGTCTCAATCTTCTCAAGTGAGTCAACTATTTTAATATTCTGCAGCCAGGAGCGAGCCTCAAGGTTGATCATTCTGAGATGAAGTGCCTTCTTCGATTGCAAAGAGCTGAAGGAATCAACCTGGCCTCAAAATTCCTCAGATCCCAGCCCGATTGAGCATCTGTGGGATTTGCCGTTAGCCCAGAGCCAAGTCCAGTTCCATGGTGGCGCCTCCTTAGATCTGATCGTGCTCTAACCTGTCCAATCGTGAACACAGACTTCTGGAGGGGTCCGGTGTCTAGCACCAGGGCTTTTATCGCAAATACTTTGAGTACTGTGGGTTACAAAGTGGAGTCTACATGCCCCACGAATCCTTGATCAGATTAAGATCTAGAGAATTTGGAGGCCATGACAACGCCTTGAGCTCCTTGTAACGCTCTTACGTTTGAGCAATTCCTGAGCAGTTATCGTGGTGTGGCATGGCAGGAGTGCCATTGCCATGATGGGGTGTATTTGGTCTGTTACGGTGTTTGGGTAGCCAGGACACCAAGGTGTTTCTCTCAGATTATATAGTGTATGAGACCCTGGCATAAACGTATTATCCTGATGTGCCTTTAGCTAAATGATCTGGTGTTGATTCAGGTCAGATTTGGTTATGTGAGGAGAAGCAATTGTTCTCGGAGATGGTTGTCTGAATAACAGGAAATCCGCATAGGAAACACCTTTTAATGTGTTTACTGGAAAGCTGTAGGTGTGCCAGCTGTTAGTGCTTGATTGTCAGACACTATACATTGTCATCATGTACTAATTCCCTCAATACCCTCAAATGTGCAACTCCATGTTGCACATTTGAGGGCTGAGATGAAATGAGCGTTATTCACTTCACCCATTCGTGGTTTTAATGTTGTGTCCGACCCCTAAATTTTATCAAAGATATTTACAGTTTTTGTATGGATAAAAAGAGATAAATTATGACATATTATTTTTCTGGTTGTTGCTGTGACCTGTTTAATGCTCTCGCTAATCTCAGCTTTTAATGGTGTGACATCCTTATTCACACAGCACTTGACACCATTTGCAAAAGTTCGTTTTCATTTAACAGTGTGACACATTAATCAACCACACTGTATGAATATTCATTTCCCCTGAATGTTTTAAATTCAGACTTGATGACTGCCTGTTGTTAAGCTCTCACTCGTTACAGGTTCTCGGGGTGTACCAACACTCAAGGTGATTTGTCACTGACTAAAACTAAACTGAGTGGGAGAACACTTAGCAATGCTTCAGTCTGACTTTTGTCAACTCTTATTTTCAATGACTTTGACTTTTGACTTTCAATGACATGTTCTGGCAGATTCACTGTAGATGTGACTGTCACATGCTGAATGCTGACACACTTCTATGCACAATAATTAACTATTTCCCTCCACAGTGACCACAAATAGCACAGCGCCTTGGCAGAATGCTGAATGACACACATTGCATTAAAACACATCCAGTGCTTGCACCCTCCCTCCTGCAATAACTTTATTCTACAGAGCGAGACTACCTCTTGTGTGTTTACTCACAACAGGAAAGTTTCTCGAGACAGTGCGCGGCTCTCACTCGTGGTTGCTCCCTTGTTTCACATCTTTGTCGCTCCTTTCAACCTCTATCTTTTCTGTCTCCAATGTTCAAGAATAGTCCCCCTATATGTGGCATCCAAGTTTAACTCTGCCAGGCTCATTTGAAAGTCAAATGTTTCGCTTTCACTTTTCCCACCACACTTCAGGCACGGCTCGGTGGCTGAAAACACTTAATCAAGCCTCTGCCACAGTGCAGCAATCAGAGATAAGAGGCCAGGAATATGGGTCATCCCGTGCTCCACACTGAGCTTACCCTGTGCCACCAGATGCACGCTAATGAGGGGGACCCCACCTTCACTGTGGTTGACAAGACAATGTTGTTTCCATCAGGTCTCTTGACTGGTATTATCACATCACAGAAAAAGTAAAACAGAAGGGATAGAAGCATGTGGTAGGAAAAGATATCATTTGTCAGATATAATAAAAATACGTTTACACTTCATATTCTTGTTTTTGTTCTATTGATGTATATTTTGAAGTGAACATTACAGCATAATACATATATTATATTTCTAATTGTAAGATACTAGTTTACACAGTGTAATGTAGCACAGTGCACATTTATATGTGTTTTTATACAATAAATAATACAATAATTAATGTTAAGACACTGCAAGAAATTACGATGGTCAGCAAATAAAATTATTTTTCAATACATACATTATGCCCCAACAGTCAAGGAACTGTGCTTGTATTAAATCTTGTTGTGGTCACTTTTACACGAAATTCTGAAAAAAAAAAAAAATACATACATATATATGTATTTTTTATTTTTTTATTTTTTATATATACAGTGAGTTCACATGACGTGAAGTCATTTATCTATTAACAGTATAAAAATATGGATTGCTGCAGCTTTATTTGTAAAACAGTTATTAAAAAAAGATATACGATATACAAGTTGCAACAAACCTTATGTTGCCTGTCTTATCTGCATATTAATATAACATCACCAGGGAGTAACTGTATCTGTGAGTTCTCTGTGTTAATATAGGAGGTGCTCTTTTGTTCTTCCAAGGCCAAGCAGAAAGCATATAGAAAACCACTAAATGCAGTGCTGCTTGAATAAATTCATCATAGTCAGGTTTTTAATAATAAAGAAGAAGAAGAAGGGGAGTCAGCGTATCTCCTGTCTGGACTGTACAGCATTAGCACAGTACAGGTATGATAATATGATGCAGTAACCAAATTACCTCTGGTTCTTTGACATACTCTGTTTAGGATTTTTTGAACCATGGTGCTCTCTAGTGAACCAGCCCATGTCTGAGCCAGTTTTGAGTGGGATCACATCTACAAAGTGCATTGCACAATGCACATATATAGTAAGTTATAGTGGCAAGATGGTGGAGCACAGTGATTAAAATAAATACACTGCTCACACACTGCAGGGCTTCAATGTCCACTACAAGCATGGACAAGTTATTAATGAGAAGAAGGTGTTTAAGAGTATTACTTGCAAGAATCCATCCCCTCTTTCCAACCTGTAGAATGTGACCTGTAGGATATGACCACCTATGCTGTCACGGTTCGCACTTCAGGGAAAGGAAAACCTGCTGTCTTTTGGTTCCATCTGCTAACCAACTTTTCAGGTTCGGAAACAATTTGTTTTTGGTTGAAATGCTCTGCTGAAATACTCAAAATTAGGTGTGGTAATCAGGATGGAAGCTGTTCTGGGTGCTGGAAAAGAGTTACGATGAATAGTAGCAATAATAAAACCTGAATGAATATAATCCACATGAAAGTCACAGTTTTTTAAAATCAAAGTAAAGTCAAATTCACATAATTGATGGGTGAGTCTGAAAAGTGAACTCCACTTTTACACATCAAGAACATGCTCATCATCAATACAAAAAAAACCACCCAGCTTGTCTGTGAAAACAGTCGTATGATGTTTACTTTGGCTCTGGAGAAGCTTTGGCAAGTCTGAGACTGTTGCCCTAGTGATGTAAGAAGTGATGTTGTCTTGCCTTGGGCTTGTAGATTACAGTTTTTGTGTTTGTTTTTTCAAAGAAAGCCTATGTGTCAGACTGGCGATGTGGAGTTTGATTCTGACGAGGGCACTCAGCAGGCAGAGAATATCTGATTAAAACATGCTATTGGTTGCTATGTGGAAAATGCCGGATCCAGTGCTTCTGATGTTTAATTCATACCAGCAATTTAAAGTCAGGATGTCTCGGCCTTCTCCACACAGATTTGAGCCATTCCATTTTAACTCCACCTAAACTTTATGTAAGTGCAAAATACTAAATCCCTTTAGAGCCTCTACATAGTAACACAACACAACAATTTTTTGTAACTACTCATAATTTCATCTGAAACATGTCTTGAAGTGTTTCAAACTTTACTGAAAGAACGCCAGAAACATTCATCATTAAGGGGAAAAAAGAGTGATGTAATAGCTGTTCAAAGGACCCGTCAACCAAATAATAGCAGGTTCTAATCATGTGTTTTGTTTACACATCTGTTCTGCAGGTTATGGATTGCACCTTTACACGCAAGTGCACTGTATATGACTGAGAGGGGCGTAGGACATTTAAAGTAGCAAATCAAATCTCCAAGATTATATGAAGAACTTGCAATGCACAGTGTTGTGTAACATGCTTATCAACCCCGAGACACACTTTATTTACATAACCAGATTTTCAATAAATTACTTTATATAGCACCTTTCATACACAAATGATGTTCAGAGACTTCATGCATTATAAGATCAAATGGAAGACACAGCATAAAATATAAAAAGGATATAAATGAATTAAAAACAAAGTATGAAAATAAAGCTAGAACAACAAATGCAAGGTAGGTCAAGGTATAAGTGCACGGTGGATGCTAAAGTTTTTAGTCACAGGCGGTGGAGAACAGAAAAGTTTTTCGTAAAGTAAATCTGGAAATAGTCAAAGTTGGAGCAAGTTTTATATCTTCTGGAAGCACTGAATGTACTTTTAAAGCTGCGGGAAGGGGTCTATATGAAGGCAAGAACAATGGACTTTAACACCAAAAGAGCTACCACCCAATGCATCTGAATTAAGTCCCTGTGATTTCTCTTTCTCTTTCTCTTTCTGTTCAAGGAGGGCTGGTTCTCCGCTCCAGCGTACCTTCCCTCCATGCTTCTTTCTGTGCTTGTTAAACACTGTAGGATATCCATTAGGGTGTGCAGGCCTGTAGAGATGCTTTGGATCTGAATTCAAGGTCTATGCCAGCAAATATATCCGCTTCGGCAGGAGCAGTGTTGTCCCCTGCTTCGTCTTTGAGGGCATGTCCCAGGGGGCTGCTCTGCTCGGAAGGAAGCAGACGAGTATAATGGGGGGAATAAAGCATTTTATACCATCACGTCCATTGTGAATATGAAAGCTTTGTGTGTCATCTTTGACAGTGTTTTTTTTTCTGACCCCTTGAGATTTGTCATAAAACACACAATGTATTCATCTAAACTCCCATCAGATTCAAGATCCTAAATTCAAAAACTAAAAAGGTTTGATTTCATTTAGGTTGCTGAAGCACAAGAATGCAGGTGTAATATGCTTCTGCTGAGAAACACATCAGTGTTGTGGGTGTGTAATTGAAGTCTTTGTAGAAAGAAAGGAGAACTGTTTCTATTTTTATCTCCGCTGTCATACAGAGTGGCCAGTGTAATCATCTACTTTCCTCTGCACTCATTCTGATTAAGAGGAGTTAATTCCGTCGTATTCAATATTGTCATTGAAATATTTGCTTTCATTTGTAATGCAAAGCCTGACAGTAAAGGATAACAAAGAATTATTAATAATATATAAAATACCAGCTCAATAAAAATACTGAAGGTGAGGTGAAGGGAAAAAAAACAACAACAAAAAAATTCTGCGTTACAGACCGCCAAGCATGTTAAGTGTGACAGGAGCACAGCAAAATACAAATAGCCTTGAAAGGTGTTTGGTGAGGGTGGAAAAGAGGGAAAGGGAAACAGGATTACCAGGGGCCGGGGCTTAACTTGAGTCTCCAGGTAAGGATCTGTAGGGATTATACATACATTTGAAATTGTTGTTCATATAAATGTTCAAACACCAGTTTTACAGTTGAAGATGAACTTGATTCACATAGGTCTGGCATCGTCCCACTGATGGCAAGCTCTGCTCAATTGAGAAACTGTCAATCATTTACTTCTACTACTTTGCTGGTTTGAAAAATGATATCGCAACAGGGGTCTGAAATTTGCACCTGTCACATGCCAAATCCAGGTAAATTCTTGGCTGTGGCATGTCAAATCATCAGGATATCCCCCACTTTGGCATACAGGGAAATGACACAATAGAAAGACACATCATAACTGCTATGTAAAAGCAACGCTACTGGTTGCACAAGTTTTTCGGTTTTGATTGACTGTCGAAATTCACAGAGTTCTAACCAATAACTATCAATTTCATCTGAAGGAGCAGCTTAGGGTGTAGCAAATGTGTGCCAGTCGAATAAGAGAAAGAAAGTGACAGATATGGTGGATGCTCTCTGAACAGATAGCTGTTGGCGATTGGAGCAGAGAGAAATTAACAGTTAAAGGGATAGTGCACCCAAAAATTCAGCCATTATCTATTCACCCATATGCCAAGGGAGGCTCAGGTGAAGTTTTAGAGTCCTCACAACCCTTGCGGAGATCCAAGGGGAGAGGGGGTACCAACAAAACTCCACCTCCATGCGATGCACAGAGAGGCAGTTAGAGCTGCAGGCTACAATGAGGCTAAAAAGTTCAAATGACGTTTTTCCAAACAACTTTTTACGTCGGGGCACTTGGATCACTACGGACGAGCAGTATGGAGATATTTTGTGGTTTCAATTATGTGTTTTTGGACATTTGAATCTGGGGCGCACTAAGCCTCCATTAGGTGGAGGTGTGTTGCTACCCGCTCTCTAAAACTTCACGTGATCCTCCATCGGCATATGGGAGAGTAGATAATGGCTGAATTTTCATTTTAGGGTGCACTATCCCTTTAAGTTGTCAAATGGACACCTTCTCATCCCAAGTCGCAAGGTATTGTTCGTCTGCTGTTGACGTTCCAGGAAGCTGCTGCCAATGCCTGGATGTCAACAAAAGCACATGGTTTGGTTGATAAAAACATCACGGTTTGGCTCTACATTTGTACGGGAAGCGGACACTGGACTCCCAGGTGAAAGTCCAGGATTTGTTGGAGCCATCCATTACTCCTCCTGCCTGCTTCAAGGGGACTTTCCAGCTCCTTGTTGTTACCAGCAGCGTTTCAACGCCATCCACTGGTGTATCATACTGCTGCGACAGGTGCTGTCTGGCTGCGTTATGAACTGACAACCCAGTCTCACTTCAAAGTCATCAAAATCTGGGCAGTGACCTGCAGTGTCAGACACCAGCGATGAAAAGCTGTCATTTAACGTTGTGTGATAAGCAGTGGGCGCTGTTATAGTTTAATGGTGCTCGGCAGCGTCAGAGGGAAATGTAGAGGGACAAGGACAAAACTTAAGCTGGTGAAAGTCCATGTGGGGCGGGCAGTAGGGGTGGTGGATCCAGGGAAGCTGACTTTCACCTGGGACAGTGGTTTTCACGTCCCATAAGATTATACAGCCAAACCCTGTTCTTTTTTCCTAAACCCTGCCATGTGCCTTTGTTGCCTAAACCTAACCACCTGCATTTGATGTTAAAGGAAAAAAAAACATCCGATTTGCGGTGTTGTACTGACGTAGTGCATTTATTTCGAAAGAGACTGTATGTAGATGGGAAATTTCCTGCAAAAAAGACATGTATTTTAAAAGAAGACAATGTATGTAACAGGCAGAACTTGCCACAACGTCCCATGCGTCCTGTGCATCATATTGCCGTGAGAGATGACTCTTTCCCCGAAAACCCCAGTATAATTCGGACACTGGAAATAACAGTGGTGGAAGAGGTACTTAATCTTTGTAAAAGTAGCAATACCACAGTGTAACACTCTGTTACAATTTACAAATAGCAGTTGTGCATTCAAAATCTTCCTCAAATAAAAGTACATAGGTATTAGCATCAAAACATAATATATATTATATTATATTATATTATATTATATTATTATAATCATTGTTACATTAATCATTACCAACATGTGGCAGGTAGTGATAAAAGTTAATCACAGACCCTAATGCCCAGTACTTCTCTTAGTGGGGTGGTAGAGCTTTAGCGCCAGTGTGAGGCCTTTAAATAACTTCGAGGGAGTTACAGACGGAGCTCTGTTATTGGTCAGTTTGACCTCTCAGTTCACCCACTCATTACCGTATGTAACAATTGCTGCTGCTCACAAAAGAGCAGCTGTCCAGGGGCCAAACCTGGCTCCAGTGCCACAACCTGATTGAGATAAACGTGGAGGAAAATCCTCCAGTGGTACAGCCAGTGGGTAATTAACCTGTTGAAGGTAAGTTGGCTGGATTGTGTTGCACCTGTTTTGGCTGTGGCTGTGCGGGTATCACTAGCTTTGGTGGCAGTATTCCTGCAGGGTTGCAGAAACTGGTGGATGGTAAGATCATGTCAGGTACAGTGAAGAGGTGCACTATAGATGGATGTCCCAGTTGAAGTGGCAACACAATGTATTGAGGTGTTTTGTATTAAGGAACACTAAAACTCTTCAGCTTAGTAGCCTTTTCAATACTGCATGTTGGGTTGAAAACAGGGCACACACTTGGATATCTTTTTCATCTGTGTTGCTGGCCCTTTGAAAGTTTTTGGTCCTTGTTATGTTTTCAATTGTGAAACTGACCCGACAGTTCATACCCCCTTTGGCTTTGCATTATTAATGTGTTACCCTGTGCTACTGTCCCAAACATCAGACAGAGAGAGAGGGAGAAATCTCCTTTGCATGTTTTGGCTAAATCATAAATATTGTTAAATCACTCAAAAGGTTATTTAGTGATTTTCATAACAGCATAAGCTCCAAAATGGGAAAGGTTGATTTGAGACGGTCTAATGAGTACACACAGAAACTCCCAAACAGGCGAGCAAATTAGGCTGTGAACATCATTACATGTGATGCAGAAAATATTTGTGAGAAAAGGAGCTTTATTTTTGCCTCTTGTCTGTAAAAGGTTGAGATTTGCATATAAATTGACCATTTTAGTTCTCCCACTGCAGCCCTTGCAGCCTTTATTTAATTTGTGGTCATGTTAATGAGTTCTGCTACTATGGCACAATGTGGGACTACTTATACAGTATTTTCGAATGTATATTGTCAGTTTGGGTAACAGCCTCATTTCTTGATACGACTACTGCATTTAAAATTTAGTAAAACCTGCAGGTTTTGTATGTTGTCTGATTTTTATTTGCAAAAATAGAATTGGTGCTCCATAAACAACTGGCCATAAACAATACATACAATTGCTCCACATATATATTTTGTGTACATGGGAGTGTTTTTTTTCCGTGCAGAATACAAAGGGATATTAAAAAGCCATTAGGCTTGTTTGAGCTGAGCCAGGCCTGTGCAGAATCAATCATCCGTGATTGCTGCACAACGCTTGTTAGATTTGTGTCCGACTTGATTCCAACTCACTCTGACATCATGCCCACATTGCCAATGATAACGTCACAAGATCAAGGCTCTCATAACTGCAAGAGCATGATGGGAAATACCTGGTTGTTGTCTGATCAAAGAGCTGATTGACTCATAATTTTCACCACAAACAGCACATTTGTTGAAAAATGTGCTGTGTAATTGTAATAATCAACAATAGATTGTAGGCTTTTAGCTTCATGTTGTGCAATGAAGGTTTTATCTGTTACCAAACATATCTTGTGTGGTTGATGATTATAATAATATGGGTTATTTATGTAGCACAACAAGCAATTACAAAGTGCTTTACAAGGCAGACATAAAAAGAACAAAGGATAGAATGCCAGACACTCACGCATTTCCTCATAAGACTGTATAATGTTACAAACAAATATAATAATTATCAAAATAAAGCAACATATCCTCCTACAATGGTTTGTGTATCTTACACAAGGCACATACTACAAAGTAAAATGGTAAATGGACTGCAATTGTATAGCGCTTCTCTAGTCTTCAGTGCCTTTACACCACGTCATATTAACCTGGTCACACACTGCTGGCCAAGACCACCGTACATAGTGCCAACTCCTACTCAGTAACCATTCATACACACTCACACACCAATGGAACAGCCAGCGGGAACAATCTGGGGTTCAGCATCTTGCCCAAGGATACTTCAGCATGCGGACTGGAGGAGCTGGGGATTGAACTGCTGATCTTCCGACTGGCGGACAACCCACTCTACCTCTGAGACACAGCGCCCCCACGTAGTGGGTATGATAGTATGAATTGCATTGCCTTGATAGGAACCTAATATAAAGTTACTGACCACATGGGTAAGGTTTAGAACAAGAACCATGATTGGGCATCATCACGTTAGATAATTGTAATAAAGATAGGTACAGTGTAAAGTACAATGTAAAGTTATGTAGGTTAGATTAGGGGAGTAAAGGTTAGGTAGGTTAGATTCAGCCTTATCTGTACTGTATAGGATGCCAGGGATATTACAATGACTGATTTAGTCCTTCAATAACCAGTATGACTATAGCTAATATGCTAAAACGAGCTCTAATATTAGCTTTGGCTACAACAGCAAGGTTTGGCCCATAACAAATTCCTGTCCTGTCATTTCAAAAGCATTGCACATATTCCAACAACAGAATAGCACAACATCTTGCCATAAATAAAGGTATCGTACCGTATTATATCGTATCGTATTGTATCGTAACATATGATACGATACAAATCATATCCTAAAACTTAGAAATTCCTTTATTAATGGTGTGATGTTGTGCTACATTGTCAGGAAAGAGAGAAATACTTCTTCTTCTGCAGTTAACACCAACTCCAGCTTTCCTGTAATGACAGCTGTCAATCAAGGTACAAGTAGATCCATGTGTGGGTGTGATCATGCTGTAAGTGACGAATCATAATAGGTCCAGTGTTTCCCTTGGTTTCCACCCCCAGCTGTCAAAAGTAAGGTTGATTCGTGAAAGCAGAACTCAGCTTCCAGAGCACAGTGAACCTGCTCGAGCGTACATGCTTTCCAGTGCTCATCAAGCAGACACTTTGGGGTGCATGGTGACTGCTCTGTGTGTGTACTGCTGAGATCTACGCACGCAGGTGCTATTCTTTGCCTCTCCCTATTTTTTGTTTCTTGCTCGTTGCTGGCTGTACAGTTCTCAGTTGTTGAATTGGTGTGCGAGGACTTGGAACACGCAAGTGGCAGTTAATATCTGCATGTGTGAAATAATATAATATGCATGTGTGCATATTTTATCATGCTTTCCACTAATGACATAAATGTAATGCCATACGGAGCATGGTGAAATATTGGGACTATTCTTTGTTTAAACACAAGCATGCACCATGTTTGAGATACTGGTATTTACAAAAGTACAGTTTCTGCTACTGTACGTATGATCTTGCAACCTCATTTACAGACCCAAACAGTGGGCTTGCGGAGTAATGCAGTGTGTGGTAGTGGCAACACATTAAGTTTTATGGTGGAGAAAATGTAGTGCCAAAGAAAACAGCTGTCTGGCGGCGAGGTAAAGCAGTGAAAATATCTTCAATATAGCATCCACTTAGACCAATAGCTACTTTTTTAGGCAGGTGGCTTAAATACATTTTGGTGTCAACCCCCATTCACAGCAATGTATTGCTGAGCTTCTGGGGTGCTAATCTTGTCTGTTTCTGCAAACAGGGAGTGCACCGACCGCTATCTACCAAAGGTAATACACTGACTATAGATAAGTATCTCATCCAGCTCCACTTCAAAAATCCCTAACTATCCCATTACAGATGATGATGGCAGGATTTTCTTTGCCCTGACTCCAAGTTTGTCTTGCACAGCATATGTACAAACAATTTTTTGTCTTTCCATACCAGAAAAGAATGATGATAAATCTGCACGCTCTTAAATGTGATGCATTGATTTTGGCTATTAAGGATCAGCATATGGACGGGTGGCTGGGGTCACCTTCATGACCCTGACCCAGATACATGGCTTGTAATGGATGGATGGACTGTGCAATTTATATAGCAAACATAAAGCTACATCAACTTGAAAGACCTGCAGCAGACGTATAACCACGATAAGCTGTTCCCCTGGCAAATACTAAGCACACTGGGAGGTGTTTTTAGGTCATTGTGTTATCTTTTCATCAATAATGGAAGAAGAAAAGAAACTAATGTGTTCCAGATAAGAACAGTTTAAGTATGAGACAGGCGCCACAGGCTGATGAGTGTACACAGCAGACAGCACTATCCAACAGAAACACCGTCATGATTTTATTGTTGATGCTCTCACGAAACACCAAATGAGGTGACTAATGGAATAGAACTCAGTGTAGCCCGGCAAACCTTTGATCCCAGTCTGAGAAACCTACAATCAAAGGACAAATGAGGCCGTGCACTCCCACACTGGACACTTACGTCAAATCCACTGACCTCATTTTAAAAAAAAAAAACAACAAAAACAAGTGTGTGTGCATGCATGGCACATCGTCTTGTTTTTTTGTGGTCAAACTAAGAGTAGCAGCATTACAGAATGAGTTGTTTCTGCTCTTGGAAGGCCTCTCAAAACAATTATGCAGCATACGATGTTTGTATAATGAGCAATCCATAATTTACTCTGGGTATAAACATTCACAACCTTGAATGAAAGTGAAGGCCTCTGGGACACAAAATGGAACAAACTGAACTGGTGCATTAACAGCGGTTGGCAAGAAATTCCTGTTGGGCTTGTGCAATTATTTTCTTGGGTTGCTGTCACGGTCTTCCTCAGTTCAGTGAAAAGTAACAGCCCCTCTGTGATAAACTATAATTACGTTGTATTCATTCATGCTGTTAACATTAATCATGAAGCACTCAGGATCAGGAGCAGTCTGCTGGTCAAACACAAAGGCGGGTTTGGATCCTGGAGAAAAGTCACATATTTCAAGTACACATCATGACTCAGGTAATAAATCCCTGAAATATCAAAGGAGGTCAAGTTGATTTACTATTTAGAGTTTTACTGAAAAAGCATGTATAATGCATAGCTTATTCAAGTCATAGCAATAAAATATCTATGCAAAAAAAAGTTGTATTGCTTCAGTGTATCCTCATACAATGGTTCGTATGATATGGTATGAGGGGCGGCATGGTGGTGTGGTGGTTAGCATTCTCGCCTCACAGCAAGAGGGTTGCCGGTTCGATCCCGGGCGTGGGAGCCCTTCTGTGCGGAGTTTGCATGTTCTTCCCGTGTCAGCGTGGGTTCTCTCTGGGCACTCCGGCTTCCTCCCACAGTCCAAAGACATGCAGACTGGGGACTAGGTTAATTGATAACTCTAAATTGTCCATAGGTGTGAATGTGAGTGTGAATGGTTGTTTGTCTCTATGTGTCAGCCCTGCGATAGTCTGTCCAGGGTACCTCTCGCCCGATGTCTCGCCCGCGACCCTCAAGAGGATGAAGCGGTTAGAAGATGAAGATGATGATATGGTATGAATACAAGATACATGGTTAGGCATCTTAAAGTTAAGTATGTTAGGTTTAGGCAGGTAAAAGTACAGGGGTTACATTAGGTTAGGTTCAGCAAAAGAAACATGGTGACAATGTAAAGTTCACATGGTTTCACACAGGAAATGAACACTGGTTTTCTGAGAGTCGGAGAGTCCTGTGTTTGTTTGACCCCTCCACCACCCCAACCTAACACATTCTCACTAAGATCTTGTCGCATATCGACATCATGGACTCTTTGGTCATTGACTCTCCACAATGACATATGATGTACAAGGTAGCCTGGGTGTGTTGGTTATTGATGTTCTGGGAGCCCATGTCAACTTCAGCCCATTACATGCATTGTGTGTAATGGGCTGAAGTTGTCTTTTTCAAAATAAACACACTACGTCAGTACAACACCGTGAATCCATGTTTTTTGTCTTTAAACAATAAATGCACATGGTTAGGTTCAGGCAACAAAAGCACATGGGTGGGTTTAAAAAATAAACAGGGTTTGGCTGTACATTCATATGGGAAGTGAGCACCAGCCTCCTTGGTAAAAGTTGGTGGTTGTTGGACCCATCCACCACCCCTCTATCCTGCCCTGCTTGGACTTTTGCCCCCTTAACCTACGTTGTTGTCCCGCTGCGTTTCCCCCTGACACCACTGTTATACAATAACTGGCCGGCTGCATATCATGCCAGTGTGAAAGGACAGCTTTTTTGTCGGTGTCTGATGCTGGAAGTCACTGCCTAAGCTCCAGTATTGACGACTTTTGGATGACAGTGTTATCCAACCTGCCTCATTATGCAGACTTTTAATACTTCCCTTTTTACTCCCATTAGGGCATTGGTCATATGATAGAGGCCTTCCCGATAGGGCATTGCAGGGATGGTTCTTTTATAGGCCGATGTGGAAGTTAGCATTGCCCTTCGATTCCTTTGTCAAAAAGCCAATGGAATTTTTCCACTGGATTTTGGGTTATTGCAGAAAATAAACTGAAGCAAACAAAAGTTTAATATTTACACATTTTGTTCAGCAAGTTAATCATCACAAGTGACTACCACTTTTATGATTTTTGATGCATAAATGCAATCACTTTTAGTGATAAAAAAAAAGCTAACATTAGGCAATTAAGTTGAGAATAGCTTTAATTCAGGCAGGCCATGGTGTTAAGCTCAGCTCACATCCCACCTACATTGGCTGATCTCAAACAGCCTGAACAGCTGATTGATGGGGAGTCAGCTGGTGGATCACATGATTCCCTTGTAAGCAACCAATTGGCAAATTTCATTCAGGGCATCCTATTTAAGCTGCTGTAGCCTGCCTACTGTTGTTGCTTCCTCTGCAAACTGTGTCTGACTTATTAATGTCATTTCTGTTTTTCATGGATGCTGCTGTGTTCTGTTCCCAGGGGTCTTTGCTGCTGCTCTCCTTGCCTTAGGCTTTCCATGTATGCACATGGAAGGGCAGGGAGGTTTGCTGTCTCTGCCTCAGGTTTTTCTTGTTTGTACATGGAAGGGCAGAGAGGTGTACTCTCTCTGCCTTCGGCTTTCCATGGAGGCTTGTGGAAAGGCAGAGAGGTCCTAGAACAGAGCCAAATAGAAATGAAGCTTTCTTTGACAAAAGTGGTACTGACTGAACTACACGATGGTGTGGCATGAGTCGTGTTCAGCGTGGTGATGTTCTGTAGTCTCATTTAGCCCCTTGCTAGCAACCACCTCTTATAAGACACGAGTGGGGTATTTACTGATGTATTTGTGTTTTGTAGAACAAAATGTGAAAGTCTTGCAACTACAGACCTTATCTCAAGGATCTAACCAAATCCTATTCAAGAAGCCCATTGACTTTGAGAGGAGGGAACCAGGAGTGGTTAAATGCTAACTCATTTCTGGGCTTCAGGACTTATTCCTGCAGCACTCTTTTAATTACGTTGGTCATACACATGTGTATTATATACAGATAGCAGTGCATTGCTTTTCATTGGTACATACAAACAGTGCATGAGAAAAGACAAAATGACACACTATTCAAAACATAATGACTCATAGCATCAGTCCTCATGCCATGTTTTTTTTCTATGTTTGTACTGAACGTCTTGATTATCATGGAATATTTTATGGTCACATGTTTCATACATTCTCTTACCAAGCCAGTCTGTGACCTATCTATTTAAACACTTGGCAACCATTCACTCTGCATACAACACAGCTCTGCATCCATGCTGCCACACTGCTGCCTGCCTCCAGAAATTTTTCCCAGCCTCCTCCTGTATTAGCATTTAATCATATGTGAATTTTGAATGTTTAATGCGTGTTAATTAAATGTTGAGTATCTCAGGTTCTTCCAGGGGGGGTTGCAAGTGTCAAACTTGCTCAGATTTAAATCCAGAGCACCACATGAGCAGAGCCACACCGGTAAAACTAAAATGCATGTCACTGCAATAAATGGTCAAACCTTGATGTGAGTGTCCTGACTGAACTGCAGCTGCAGCTGCAGCATACACAGGGTCCCTGGATTACTCTTTGTTCCTTCCCAGTGAAAGTCCAGAACAAAAAGAGAAAGGGAAGGAGAAGAATATGCTTAGTAACATAACACCATGATAAATACAATTCTCATTAAATAGAAAACAAAGATACATTATTTCTCTAAGATGTTAAAACAGAAAATTTGCCTCCCACATACCTGCAGGTGTAGAGAAACAGGGCATTCACAAGGTCTCTCTTTGTAAATGTTCTGTTATATCGGTTATGTAAAACTATGCAAAAACCTGCAAAACTTAACAGATATTAGCAACTGAGGCTGATGGAATTTTCATAGGTCTTGCAGGTATTTAGTCATAATCCAAAATACTGGACGAGTTTAGTCCTGATGGTGAGTCATGAAATCACCAAAGTCAGTAAGGATCATACAATTCCACAGCAGTCCATGAAATAATTGCTGAATATTTCAGATAGACCAAAGTGGTGGACTGAAGGAGTGACACAGCTATCCCTGGAGCTGCATCAGCAGCATCGCTGAAAAAACTGAAAGCAAACGGAATAAAGAATCTTTGTACTAAAGTCCAGAACCAAAAAGGGGAAATAAAGTTAGTGGTAGTGCAACACAACCTCCCGTAAAAACCAGAACATTCTCTGTATGAATATTAAGGCCAATAACAACAAAAAGAAGCAAAGGTCAAACAGTAAATACAGTGTCAAAGTGCGTTGACATGTCACATTTACATTGCCCTCTTCATAATGCAGCACAACATACACACTATTGCACATGTACACAAAAACCATGCAGCCTAATTTTGGTGCTCATAATATTTACATTGGAGCCATCATTTCATTTCTTTGTGTTTATGCCTTTCATTTACCCTTCATGGCCCACTGTGGGAGTGAAATCAGAATCGTTTCACAATAGATGAGAGCCCTGCTTTATAAATATCTAGTTTTTATGCAACTGGCCCCAGTAGTAGTCTCTTTAGCTTTGGGCCATCTCTCACTGTGTTTCACTGAGAAAGTAGGACTATTGAGCAGTTTTGCTGTAGATTAGTCGTTGTAGTGAGTTATCTTTGCAAAGCTATTAAAAAAAAGTACAACAAAACTGCACAATGCACATACTACAAAGAGGTAACACCGGTGTTAATTTAACTCTGAGAGGGATCTTGAGAATCCTTGAAACTCTGTTGAGACAAAATATTGCTGTGAAGGTTTTTAGAAATTTTTGGATGGCCTTGTTTAAATGTCTTTCATCAAAAAGTAGCACCCACATTCATCTGTTTGCCTCGGCTTCACCTCCTTGCTGTAGTATCAGCACTTCACATCGTGATGAGAAACCTTGTAATCAATACCAAGTTTCATCATAGAAGGTTTCATGAGGATTTGATTAGATTATTGCCCTTCATTTTTCATTTTAACCAATCTTCATCTTCATCATCTTACCAAAATCAAAACTTAATTTTATATATTAATTTTTTATTTCATTTCTATGTGATGTGATACTGTTGTTGAAAACAGTAAGTATCATCTGTTGTCTTAGAATGTCTTCATTTTTCATTTGCATGCAAGATTTCAATTAACGGATTCATTTAAATTACATGTAAGATACTAATATGATCATTGCACAAGCCTATGGCCCTCGAAATTTGTCATATTGCATTCTAAGAACAAGTATTTGTAGTATGGGTAGCTTTCAGTGACACTGTCTTTTACTAACAATATGTAAATAAAGTCAGTTCTAAAGGCATACTATGCAGGATTTCTTCTTATTTTGCTTTGGCTGGGAGGTTAATGTGGCCTCCATCAGATAATGGCCCATAGTTGATATTGGGACATTATGAAGAGGTAGCGACCAGGTGCTAGACTGTATGCAGTACACATCCAAGAGGAAGCTCCAAAAATAGTGGACAAAATGGTGAGAAATATTACAAATACAGTGTGGCAAAACACCAAGCGAGCAAAGCTTATTCCAAAACCACAGTGAATCTGGGGTTGGCTTTCACTTTCACTTGTGCTTGACAGCGCTGAAAGAGAGGATAGGGATGAAGAGCACTGCAGAGTTGGCCTGTTTTCTGTTGGATGGGTGGGGGCCAGCCAGGCCCACCGTCGCAGGGGGGTCAAAGGGTACAGACAACCCTGGCCCAAAGCCAAGGGAAGCCCATGAAAAGGTCTATGGCTGACCCTTACATTGGATCAAGTACAACCATTTACTTACTGACTGATATCACTGATTATAAAAGTTACAGGAATGACAGGTGAAGCTGAAGGAGAGAAGTGAGGCAGAGTCATTTTTAGCAAATAAAACCTGCTCTATCAGGCTCAGCTACAGTGAAGACACAGGTATGTTATTAAACTAGAGGACCTAAGGCATCCATTTGTACTAACTATGTTAGGCTGTCTTGTTGGAAAGGGGGCCACATAATGCTCCAAAGCTATATTAAATTTCGGCTAGGGAAAAAGAATATTGCCTTTATATTTTTCCAAATGGTGTATTTAAATATTTCTGCATACTGGGGTCCCTAAACAGCCTTTACATTCCATAAATTGATTTTGACTGGAAAACTGAGCGTTGACTGCCATGTACTCTACACCATTTCAGTTCTACACACAATTTGACCAATATTTGATGGGTCCATGTCATTGGTCCGACAGCCCATTGGTCCGACATCCCATTAGTCCAACGGTCCGCGGTGCTGAACGGCTCCTGGCAGGCGTATTTCTGCCTTGATGGTGCAACGCGACCGGCTCTGGGTCAGCTGGGAAAGGCCTGAGGTGGAGCAGGCTCACAGCTTATGTGTTTGTCACTTTCTTTTTCATTTTAACCCACACCATGATCTTTTCCTGACCCTAACCAAGTGGTTTTCGTGCCTAAACCTAACCAGACCTTAACCACATGGCATCATGATGATTTCGGAACAATGGGACTTCGGAACAATGGGTTTAATATGGTCGGACCAATGGGATGTCGGACCAATGGGATGTCGGACCAATGAGCTGTTGGACCAATGGGCAGTTCGCTATTTGATTAAAGTAACCCTCAAGATTGAATGAATAAATGAAGAAAAAAGATTCACTCCTGATTTGATTTAATGATTTAATACCTTGCAGTAATTTCCTCAATCAGTGTTTGATTTTACTTTTCTCTAATCACTCATTGGAGGGCTCGGGACACACATGACTACCTCTGATTCAAAACAGGGTCTTAACACAGAGTAGATACAAGATACATGTGGAAATATGATTAATTGGATTATATTCACAAGTGTAAAATTGAGTATGGATGAGGTGCTGTCATCTTAATTACACTGTTTAGTATCAGCTTTTCCTTTAGAGCAAATGTAATATTCCTACTACCAGTGTTGGGGGTAATGTATTACAAAGGTAACAGGATTTCGGGTTATATTATTACATGTACATGTGCATTGTCACGTGAGGTGTTACCACCTGAATTCAACTGTTAATTGTTTTCATTTTTCCTTTATCTACACTTACGCCAGTGCACAACCAGACAAATATCCCACAAAAGTTGTTATGTAATATCATGTCATTATAGACTACATTATAGAAGGGTGCCGCTGATCATCTCATCTGGGTCATGCCATACTGTGTGTTATCATGCTCAGTGTGTTTCCATTAATAAACTTGCAACATCTTCAATGTATCCCATTCTGCTTTTGAGTCTTCAGGCTGCTTGAAAGCAGCGAGGCTAAGGAGCTGACCTCTGGTTAGTTTTATTCTTATCCTGGTGACTGGCACATCTGGGTGATGCTGTACTGTTCGTTAGTATGTTTGATGTGGTTCCATCCACATCCCCCACAACTATAGAGCACTGCTTACCTCCCCGTTCTTTCTCTCTTGGGTGCTGTTGTAGCTGACCGGCACACCGGGAACTATCAGGTGGGTCTTCTGGCACTGGAGTATTTATTTGTGCTCGTTGACTGACTCACATGCCATTCAATTCGTTGTGCCAACCTCAGCTTTTGTTTATTGTGTTTCATATGATGGGTCCACAACTACTGATCCCTATCTAATAATGTATCACACTTTGAGCCTCTGCCTGACCCTCCCTGTGTCCAAGGCTGTTTGCTTATTTAAAAAGGTCAAGGCTATTCAATTGTTCTTTATCATCACACTGTTAGTAATAGAAGCAGGGGACTTTAATACAAAAGGGCAAGCACTCTGTGTGAATGCATGACTGGGTCAGACCTGCACTCCACTGGATTTGAAATGTATTTTAATGAAATGGAGTTTTCTGTGCGTTGATCACCTGCTGTGAAACAACATTAGTAATTATCATAATTAGCATATCTACAAGGATTAGCACCCTGGACAGCTCCCTCATCCCTGGGGTTTTGATATGTACTAATGGACGAGCTGACATTTTTGGCCAGTGGAGACACTAAAGAAAAGTTCAGGATAGCACCAAAACATTAGGATTCATCCGGGGTGTATGGACACATGGACAATACGGATAAACATGGTTACATAGAGGGAAGCAATGAAGCCTTTTGTTGAGGCTAATTTGCAGTCTCTCTGTCTCTGGTTAGGTTTTTAAATTTAAGTTAAAAAACCTAAACGATTGTGTGTATTGTACACTGACATATCCAGTAGATCAGGATACACAGAACCTGAGGAATAGCAAATTGTGACTTGATCAACTCCTTAGTCTGTCATAAGCTCTGCAAACTGTCTTTTATAAAGGACAGGGAGACGGTTATCTCTCAAAGGTGCAGACTGGATCAAGACATCTAAGTGAAATGTGACAGAAGCAGATAGAGATTAAAGCAGCATTTCTGAAGCGTTCGGCCTTGTAGCGTTGAAATAAGCAAAAAGATGTGTCATGTCAAAAGCCGTACATGTCAAAGAAGATGTCAGAAAAATTTGGGGGTCACGGATTGCTGCAGAATCTGTGGGCTGTGGTCACAGATGGAAAAAGATTGTGGAGACAGATAAGATTCATTCAAATTAGTTATGTGAAAGTCTGTAACCTGATAAAGTAACAATAGGGCTTAAAAGAGCCTTTGAACTGGGAAGAAAGAGCGTCACACTTTGGTGGAACGGCAGGGCTCTAAAGGCAGAACAGGATGAGCCAGGTTTGATTCTCACTGCTTTTTGTGTTTCTTTTACTCTCATATTCAGCTGGGGTTCATTTTAAATTGGATGGAGTGTGTACTGTATGTGGGTCCAGCCTGTATTACATTGGTTACCTATTCTGTGCATGCTAACATCCCCACAAGGCCAGTGCTGCCATGCTACTGTTTGACACATATTGTTTACCATGCTCTGCATCTTAGATTAGCATGTAAGCATGTCATTATTTGGTAATTAGCACTTAATACAAAGTACAGCTGACAGTTGTTGGAACATTTCAGTTTTAACCAAAGTGGTGGCTCCACCATTGCCATACCTGGAGCCAGGTGGTTAGAATCACTAAAAATGTGAAGACTAGAAGCCCAAACTTTAATTATACTGATGACTTCACAATGACATCAGTAACAAAGCCTCTCCAAACATATCAACTGATGCTAATGTCTTGAATTGGTGCTTTCACCAGCACATAGCATAGCATTACCAAGCTATCAACCATAAAGCCAGCTCACAATGTGTTTTCAATCCATAATTCTTATTCAGCTGTGAATATGATGTGGATAGAATATTATAGGCTGATGACACAAACTATAAAGGAAAGGATTATTTCTCACACAATGATGTTGTGCTGACACACAATACATTTCTTGCGTAATGTGAGCGCTCGATAAATGGTGGGTGGATCACTCCAATTGAGGAGAAACAGCAGGATGTAGACTGATAACTTTGTTCCTGACAAGAAAAATATAAAAGGTATGACAACAGTGACAGTGTTTTGAGGAGCCAAACTTCAGTGTCAGTCCTACTATAGTCAATTGGGCAGGCACTGCAAATCACACTATCCCATCATATCTTTATTGTTTCAACTTTGACTAAAAGATTAAAAAAAATGACTGACATTTTTATCTAAATATGCACTTTGTTTTCCTTGTTATTGGCCTCCAAACAGGTCATGGCTCTGTCCAGCAGAGATGCAGCTGACCAACAACAAGAAAAATGAACAGCAAACAAGGTATCTGCACTGCCACCAGGGGACACTGGTGATGTTATGCGTATCCCATCTGTCAGGTGCTACGTGACTTAATGTACATTCATGCGCTTTTCTACTCAAAACATCTCATACAATGGCTAAAAAATATTGTCAGACAACAAAACAGCCATCAAAAGAAAAAACATCCTTTAAAATTTACCAAACCTAGCTCAGCATATGCTATTGATGAACAGCATCAGCTCTATGCCTACACTGTAGCCTACGCATTTGCACTTGTGCCGTGGTGTGTCTGTGTCACTCTCCAGTTACACCTCCAGAACACAAGTCAGTGTTAGGGTTTCTGTGAAGTGCTATAAAATTTAGTTGATTGATTCATCACACACCCAAAACACACATTAAACACACATTAAAGATGGCTTAACAGATACAATTTCAAACCCAAGTACACAAATCAGCTTCATTTTAACTTGCAGCATTCACAGACAAAGCACTTGTCTTTTGCTGGACACATTTTCCCCACAAATACAACATGCTAATGTTTTTAGCACAAGCCTATGACATTTTACATTGTATAAATTAGCTTAGCGGCTAGCAGACTTTTCCTCTGCTCATATGATGCCAGGAACAACAGCAACATTTAACAAAGGTAACGGTACAAAGTTTGGCTAGCCTGAGTGTCAGACTGAAGCTTCCAGAACCTTCAGTCTGACATCGCCTCCATTGAAGGCGATTTACAAGGGGGAGGGAATTTGATTTTTCCCTAACCGATCCGTAGAGATCAACAACTCACCCAGAATCTGACGTCATTAGTATCCATGCCTCGGGGGTGCCGAAAACAAGCAAGCATTGCCTGTTTAAAATGTCTCCGTCGTCGTGCACGCCCAGCTGCATCGCCATTAAATCCAGTTTAGCAGCTTCCTTAATTTTGTCCTCTATTAACGCGAGTAGTGGCAAAATACCTCGATAGCATCGTTAATGTGGTCTGTAGGATCTGTAACGGTCGCCATTGTTGCTATCCTCACTAGTTACCCACCGGCGGACAGCTTGACATCAGCGTGGCGCTGATTGGCTAATCTCTAGACCTGCCCCCATCCCAGGCGTCCATTGGTCCGTTGGAGATAAATCGCAAATTCATTGCAGTATGCCAGACAAGAGATGCAAGCCTACTCAGTAGAGTGGGCAGGGTCTATGGTCTGGAACCAGGCTAAAGTTTGGCTCCATTACAGCTCACAAGGTTCACCAACAAAACAATTGTCTTATACTAAAAATGTTTTCCAAACAAATACAACATGCTAACATTATTAGTACAAGCCTATGGCATTTTACATTGTATGAATTAGCCTAGCGATCAGTGGAGTTGTCCTCTACTTATATGAAGTCAGGATAAATCACACACAAGACATTCATTCATTCATTCATCTTCTAACCGCTTCATCCTCTTGAGGGTCGCGGGGGGGCTGGAGCCTATCCCAGCTGACATCGGGCGAGAGGTCGCCAGACTATCGCAGGGCTGACACATAGAGACAGACAACCATTCACGCTCACATTCACACCTACGGACAATTGAGAGTCACCAATTAACCTAGTCCCCAATCTGCATTTCTTTGGACTGTGGGAGGAAGCCGGAGTGCCCGGAGAGAACCCACGCTGACACGGGGAGAACATGCAAACTCCACACAGAAGGGCTCCCACGCCCGGGATCGAACCGGCAACCCTCTTGCTGTGAGGCAATAGTGCTAACCACCACACCACCGTGCCGCCCCACACAAGACATAAAATGCTATTTTTGTGGAGGTTTTATTGAATTCACAATTTATTGTTTCTTATCTGTGAAATTAAAGTAAATAAAAGCTTGCATTGCAGTTAGGTGTAGTTAGTTTTCTAAGCAGGTGCACGTTAGGTTACGGCATAGGCTACGGCATGGGGTACAGCATAAGGTCTACGTCAACGCAAGGCCTATGCCGTAGGTAGGGCATTGATTCGACAGAGAAGTATAAATTCTGCTTTACACTTAACCTTACTCCTGAGATTGCACCTAAGTCTTGCACTGCTTTATTTTAGTTTTAAATTTACCCATTGCTTTTCCATTTTTCCTCAGTGTTTTATTTACAGTTTTTAATTACCCATTATTCCTACCAGTCTATTCCTCTGTGTGGAGGTGTGTGTGTGTGTGTGTGTGTGTGTGTGTGTTTATGATTGTGTAAAGCACTCTGCAACACTGGTTTCGATACCTGCTATACCAATAAACCCCCAATGAACTGACCTCATTTCTAAACCTTACCCTGTAATGGACTCAACCAAACCTTACTTGCGCAACAGAAACAGCACTAGACCACTTTTTTAGAAGCAAAACATACAGTT
This sequence comes from Epinephelus fuscoguttatus, assembly GCF_011397635.1. Lineage (NCBI taxonomy): Eukaryota > Metazoa > Chordata > Actinopteri > Perciformes > Serranidae > Epinephelus > Epinephelus fuscoguttatus. Next base: position 28,762,675 of record NC_064765.1, on the reverse strand, counting down.
AACATTTTCAACATTCCTTTGTGGCCTCAGTTGGTGTTTAGCCTACAATGTGTCCTCTGCAGTCCACAATGAGCTGTTATCATCTGGCAAAACTGGTCACCAGATCAGTAAGTTAATCGCAGGGCTGAAAAGTCAGTAAACCCATATGGTGCATCCTGGCTTTCTTAACATCTTGAGTGAGAGCTCTTTTGCTGTGGTAATCACTTCAAATGGTTTATAAGACAGAAAGAAAGAGAGAAATAATGAAAGACAGAGAGAAAGAGAACAAAGTGAAATCTGCTCCATTCACTTAAAAAAGCAGTAGCTGTTTGTGGTAATAGATTCTTTGCAGAATGTTCCACAAAATGTCTTTGCCTTAAACATTGTGTTCACCATTGTGCATTCATTTTCTTTTGAAGCTATTTCGTGGGAAAGCAGAAACCTGCCTATAAGAACAAAGCCAAAGGGTGTGCCTGCATCACGCGTGTGTGTGTGTGTGTGTGTGTGTGTGTGTGTGTGCTGTGATCACACAGCAGTGACTTTGTTGCGTTATGTTATTGATAGGTTATTCTCTCTGTTCCAGTGATTATAAGATTCAGCTGTGTTACTATTGGCCTTGATTCCTCATTAATTCACTGCTGTTCTGTTGGGAATGTTTTGACAAGATACAAATCTCAGCTTCAAAATACAACAGCTGTGAGAAATCGAGTCCAGGAATGATGGACATAATTATGGGAATACCGGTAATTATACTAATAAAGACTGAAACTACTCCATTTATTTGACTGGGCTGATGCACTACAACTAACCATGTGACATTGCAATGTTGTGTGCAGCTAACAAAAAGGTAACATCGTAAAATGGCCTCCGCTTCCACTGTTCCTGTCAGCTGTTTTTCCATTATAAAACCGTGAGTACAAGTAATTGAGAAGTGATAGCTGTTGTGTCTGAGCTTGTGTGGCAGACTTTCCATCCAGGGCAGTTTGTCAAAGGTCGCCCTTAACACAGCAACATATGTGTAACCTTTGTTTGCTTGTATCTGCCATCCTGTTTTATTCTCTTTGTTCTTTCCCTGGGACAGGCTGTGTACACCAGATGCATTTTAGCCACATTCTTCAGTCATCTGTCTGATGTTTGTTTGGTGCTTTTTACGCTGGGGGTCTTTCAGAGCAGTTGTGACCTGTGGGAGAGTAGGACAGATGCTTGAAGATAGACAAATGCACACTCCTGTTTACAAGTCTGACAAGGGAGTGCATAAAGACTGAGACAGAAGCAGTACATTGAACCATATTTTGGCCAAAATATTAAAGGGGAACTTAAGCTTTTTCATATGTCAAAATCAACTGGAACTGCAAGCAGTTATGAACGGGGGCCAAACCCCCCCCGTGCGACTTGGTCCACGCGTCCCGCGGAGCCCATGGAAGTTATCCCCAAAGGACGATGGGCTCTGGGCAAGCGCAGGGACGCAGGCCAACGTTTGGACATGTGACAAAGTAGCAAAGAGAATGTGCAGCACAAGTGGGCGGGGCTTGTGTCAGAAAATCCAACTCTATCCAGGGAACACATGGATATAATGTTTATGAATGTGTCATTTAAAATGTGGAAGTTACAGGCAAAACTGCCTTTGCATCTGTTATAGCACCACCTATAGACCGATTTGCGACAAATTTGGCACAAAGCCTCTGGATGACCTTGGGAGCAAGTGACTTAAGTTTGATGTTGAAAGCATCTACTTTGAGCGAAATATGAAACAATGTGTGTTTTTTAGCTAGCAAAAAAGATTGTTTGGTTGTAACAAGCACATTTTTTGGAGTGCCAAAATTCTTTTGATAACTTTTCTTTTGATAACTTTTCATCAGACACATCTGGAGATTCTATGTGCAAAGTTTCAGGCAGGTGGCACTTAAAATGTAGGAGGAGTTCGAAAAAGTAGGTTTTGGACATGTGGTGAATTAGCAAAGAGAATGTGCAGCAGAAGTGGGCGGGGCCTGTGTCAGAAAACCCAGCTCTATCCAGGGAACACATGGATATAATGTTTGTGAAAGTGTCGCGCATCTGTTATAGCTCCACCTAGTGGAGTACATGTGCAATTTTTGGTACAGAAGATCTGTGTCCTATTCTATATGTACCCTTAAAATTTAAAAGCCCTCATAATATGACCTCAGAATTGGCCCTACATCATACCATCTGAATTTCGTAGAAATCGGTGTAGCTGTTCAAGAGATATAAACTTCCCATATTTGTAGCGCCCCCTAGTTGCCAAAATTCGCCAAATTTGGCTCATACCCTCACAGTCTTATGCCAACCAATGATCTCAAATTTGGTGTTAATTGCATTTAGTTTGACCGAGATATCCAACAGTTTGCATTTTTATAGCTAGCTATAGAAGTTTGTTTGTTAATGATTTGCGCATTTTTTGACCGAATAAAATTCTTTTGATAACTTTAGATCAGGTCCAGTAGAGGAGTGTATAGGTCAAGTTTCACGCAGATTGGATAAAATCCCAAGGAGAAGTTTGAAAAAGTAGGTTTTCCAGTTTTCGCAATTTTGCGAAAAAACTTCTAGGCACAAGTGGGCGTGGCCTATGGCAAAGTGATTCAGCTCTATTCAGGGAAGCTGGGGATACAAGATTTTTGAATGTGCAACATACGGTGTGGGAGCTATAGGCAAAAACGCATTGGCCTAGGTTATAGCGCCCTCTGCGGGCAGATATACATAGTTTTTTGTGTCTGAGGTACGTGCAGGGGTCTGGACCACCCCTCCAAATTGCACCGCCCTCCCTTGCACGGTTTAGCCTGCAGCACCACTTTTACCTACGGAAAAATAAAAATAAAAATCTTTACAATTACAAAAACAATAGGGTTCCTAGCACCGCTTGCATACGCTTGCATACGCGTTCCCTCGGCCCCTCGGCCTTGGCCCTCTAATTAGTAGTCACTTGGGTTATCTTATTTAGTTAAAGAAAAGGTAAATCAATAATGTTCATACAGGTTGACTTTAACATGAGAGAACATTGTTCCTTTTCTGTTTCCAACCAACAGTCAATATTATTTTTTAAGCATGTATAACAAAGTGCTTATTGTAACCCTAACCCAGATGTAATTTTATGCCTACACCAAAGCCAACACATCATAAAACACTTTTGGAAGGCACAGAAAAATAATGTCATCCTGCTGATTGGGGCGCCAGATCAGTAAGTGCCTGTGTCATTTTAAAGTCGATAGAAAATATGATATTTTGCTGTTTAATCTGGAGGACATGCTGCCCAGATGATGTCATCAGGCTGATCTCAGCTCAGGCTTTAAGTCCCATTCCCATACTACGTACTAATTCAAAGCAGGTTTTGAGGATTAGTTTGTTTAAACTAGAAAAGTTAGACAATTAGAAAAGTATAGAAAAGACTTAGAGATGTATGCATACTAAAAAACACTTTATTTTTGAGTGTGTTAAAGCATTAAAGCACACTATTGCCATCATGCAAAAAGGACTCAGCTATAAAAAATGTAAATGTAGTCAGAATTGGTCGTGAGACAGCTCAAGCAACATCTTTAAATCTATATATCTTTAAAGAAATATTTTGCTGTCTCTTTGTGAAGTTTAATTAGCAAAACCATACAAAAGTCACACTTTTCACCTGACCACAGAGTTTGCTGATCTATTATGTATTAGTATGGCATTGGATTGGTGATATGATTGACTTGTTTTTCAAAAGAGAGGTTATTGTTGAAAATGACTCCAAGGTTGTGTGGGGAGGAATACAGAGTGGAATTGTCAATGGTGAGACCGAAGTTGTGAGAGGTTTTGGTGAGGGTTCTGGACCGATGATGATCATGTAAGATTTTTCACAGTTAAGTCTGAGGCTGGCTTGCATCCAGGACTTGATGTTGTTGAGGCAGGTGGTCAGAGTGTACTGAGTTTCAGTGGTGATGAATGTAGTGGAGATGTAGAGCTGGATGTCATCAGTGTAGCAGTGGAAGTGAGACCATGGCTGCGAATGATATTGCCAAGGGGGAGCATGTAAAGGATGAATAGGAGGGGACCAAGCAGTGAACCCTGGTGGGACACCTTGGGACAGAGACGATGCATGTAACAAGCATAAACTGACATGTTTTCTCTGAGCATCCGAACTGACTCAGAAGTGGCACCTAGTGCATCATACTTTGACAATTTTTACAGCAACCCAGTATCCAGAATAACTCTACTTTCCTTGAAGACTTTTCATTTTTGGGATTTGGAATCCGTCACTATCCTTGCTAGAGAGACTCCAAGATAACCACCTCTACTGAAGTTCAGCAAAATTTTGAGGAAAAGGCGCAATTTAGTTAATGAAACATTAAAACATGTTTTTAATCCGATGCATAGGCTACACATTTTTACAGTAGAATGCAATCATTTCTCTAGGCCTGCAACAATGGCAAAAAAAAAAAAATCTAAATGTAAAAACTTCAGACTATTCATTTCCATATAATTTTATGTCAAAGCCACAGGGAGCCACTGGTGAGGGTCTCAAGAGCCACATGCAGGTTGCCTACCCCAAAAACCACTCAGTTATGGTTAAGAAAAGATCATGTTTTGGCTTAAAATACCCATTTTGGTGGTCCAGTCATAGTGGGAAATGTTGCTGCCGTCTCGCAAAAAACACAACAGGTTTTGTTGTTCATTGGTATCAAACAGTGGTCGGCAGCTTGGCAGTCATCTTGCGTAGGCGTCACACCATCCCCTCCACCTCCCTTCAAATGACAAAGTCAGCTCATATACATCTAATCAGAAGTATGTCACTTTAAAAAACTGTGATATGATATGTATGAAAAGTATAAATGCAACATATCTTATTATTATTATTATGTTATTTAGAAAAACATCCAAAACCAACATTTTCTTCTGGCGACTGGGCTGTTTCCAGCAATCTGTAAGCCTACAGTTTGGCCAGACTATTGCTTCCACCTAGACCACAGTTAATTTATTGAATACAATTTTGAGTTCTTACAGGATTATTTTCTTCTCCTCTATTTAGTTAGAGGGTTGATAAATGAATTAAAAAAAAGTAGCACACGGTAAAACTGGTGCTCAGTTTATAAGCCACATCCTCTGTCCCCACAGACCCTTCTCATCATCACACCATCATAAAGCAATTTCTGGGCCCAGACAAAGTCATTTCCAAGAGCACCTGAAGGTTGGAGGATGGAAAATGGATAGACATCATGGCAGACAGGTGATATTTGCTTTACTTTTTAAAAGTATTTCATTTAGATATTATAAAAGACTTCTGAGGACAACAACACTGCATGTGCTCAACAAAACAAGGACTGTTTGGGATTTAGTATCACTCTGCATCTCATCTGACAAATTCTCTGTAATCTTTTGTACAAAAATACAACTGTCATATTCACAAACATGCATTTTTGTTGGATTCAGGTAGCAATTGTATTATAAGATGGTATGAATGTGTGCTGTAAATAAAAGCATAACACAGTCAAACAATGGACTCCCAGCATAGTAAGAGGCTGGTACTGAGTGCAGCCTGCTGAGCCATCATCAGGCCCCCACCTGCATGACTAGGCTAATGTGATCATAATTGGCTTTGAATGTTCCTCTCCAGCCACTACACATAAAGCATGCTTATTGGTGGCGGAAAAAAAAAGAAAAAGACAGAGAAGACGAACAGCTTATCCACAGTGTGAATGGGTAATTAAATTGCGGGTAATTATGTATTGATCTGGAGCTTAAATGTTGTCAAAGGTTGGCTGTTTAATCGGCAGGGATTGTCACTCACTCTCAGTGTTTATGAGGGAAAAAGGGCTGAGGAGGGCGGGGGAAAAGGCAGAAAATGAGGGAGCAAAGAGAGCGTGATGGAGACAAACAGGCTCGATAAAGACAGAGAAGGAGACAGCGTGATAGTTGACTGCCCTAATCATCATTTTTTCCCCTTCTAATCCTTTTCCATTCTAAACCACAGTCCCACTGCTGTCTTTTTGTTCTCAGCTCCTATATGTGCTCCAGCTTCCCTAAACATGCAGGTCAGCTGAACTGCATTCTAAGTAACCTCTTTGTGAGTATGTGTTTGCCCATTTGTTAACCCTGTGAAAGATTGTCTACCTGTCTCTGGTGTTTTCTATCTGTGGTGTTTTCCTTGCCTTTTGTCCAGTGCATGCTGGGATAGACTCCAGACCTCTCAGTGACCCTGAAAAGCAATAAGCAGGTATAGGGAAAATGGATGGACGGAGTCTGTATTATTTTGTCTCACCCATGCCCATACAAAGAGCTATTATTTGGGTATTCTGATGACAATGTAATTTCGAATTTGAATACTGCAGGGGATTGTCTCAAATTTACAATGACGTCAGATTTACAGTCATTTATTATATAATGGCTTCATATTTTATAGTATTGATTCATGTGGTTTATGGCACTGGGGATGAGCTAATAAATGCTAATAAATAATGGACACCACAGAGAGGAGAATACCGCTACTATATGAATGCGTGATAGCAGGAGACTGTTCTTCTTATAAAGGGCCTCTAGCAGGCCATATGATTGTGACTTCTGTCTGCCAGAGACAAAAGGGTAAGAAGTATGACATTGTTAGTTAGTTAAATCTCTTGAAGGAGAACGCCAACCATCAACCTTTATTTCTTTCCCCTATGACCTTGATTTACCCAAACATTAAGGTTGCACTTATAAACATATACATATATTTCACACTGTACACTGTAATTTGGAAATGCTTTCTTGTATTGATAAAACCAAACAGAAGTATCAACTGACTCTGCAGTTCCTCTTCACTTTTCCTAGTGTCTTCAGTTTTGCCGGATATTAAAAAGAACTGTTGACTTGTTACACTTTGTCTCCTGCTTCAGTCTGATATTGCATCCAAATGATTTCTGTGAAGGAGAAGGATTTGAATTTCCCTAACTATTCACTAGAGACAAATGTATCCGCCTGAATCTAATGTCATTTTAAGTCCACACTGATACCTAGCTATGCTAAGATACTAGCTTTGCTAGGGTTTTACAAATGAAGCAGAATAAGTAAAAACAAATTACACTGATAAGCGACAGTGAGACGACATTTTGATTTAGAACAGCTTCGATAGCAACATTTATCTCATCTGTAGTGCTTGCCATTGTCGTTATTACTTCTCATTGCTTCCTTTTATAGACAATAATGGACAGAGCTACTGTGACATCACCCATTGGTTTGTGGACGTGTTTTGAAGCCTCGAGTTCGGAGCTTTGGCTGTCGCCATCTTGCTTTTTTGGAGCCAGAAGTGTTACAGTCTCCGGACCTTAGTGCATTTATTTTTCTGTGTTTAATGTGCTGTGCACGTCAGTATGGGAATTATTCGGCCAGCACTTGTCAATCATTTATGTGTGTATCTAATTGTCTGCTCTTCTGGAGGGAATCCCCGGCAGACCACGCCTCCAGCCCGCTCTCCTCTGCTGCTGTTCAGTGTTCCCCCGCTTGCTGGTCGGCCGGCCCCCTCGCTGTCGTCATCGGTTCCAGCCAATCACCGCTTCACCGGCCCCTCGTCTGAACCTTTAAAAGCTGCACGGAGTCAAGAGCCATAGCAGCTGTGATTTAACCTGAGCAGTCCGCCTCGCTCCTTTTGGTGTTTTCAGCTGCTGTAATTCGTCGTTGTTGTTGTGGTATTTGGGAATCTGAGGGCTTTAGGATCTAGTTCCTTAGCGTAGCCACATACCCTTTTTCACTCACACGTAGATTGTTTGCTGTATAGATCACTAGCCTTATGGGTGTCGGTTTGAGTGTTGTTTTGTTTGGTCAGGTAAGTCATAGAGTAGACAGGCAGATTTGTTTTTAGTTTTGTTATTCTGGGTGGCCTTCCACCACCATTAGTTAAGTTAGTTGGGGTATTTATTTTGTTGGTGACAGGTCAGAGTTTTTGTTTTATTTGTTTTATGGTTTGCCATCACCCACAGCCCTTCCCTGAGTTTGTTTAAATGTAATGTACCGCCGAGGCTCCTTACGTGAAGCCCGATTTCCGGGTTGTGTTGCTGAGCCTGCGAGCACGATTTTCTTTTTGTGTGCCGCTTTTTACAAAGAATAGCTTGTATTGTTTATTTATTTTGCATATGAATAAACGGCAGTTTGCCTTATTCACTTGATTGTTTGGTTTTATGTTGCTTCCCTTACCCCTAGACACATACTGGGTTGTAACAGAAGTGACCATATTTGGATAAGAGTCTGGTGCTGTGATGGAGCGAGGGGTGGATCTGCCTGACAAGCTGTGGACACTATCAGCAAACAACCTTTGACTCATAACCCTTAATTATGCATAACCTTAAGCCTTAATAAAATGTAAATGGGTGAGTAAACATGTTTATTTCTGCTGTAAAGTTGAGCCTTTTAACATGAGTGTCCATGGGGATTGAATGGTTTCAGGAGCCAGCCCCAAGTGGCCGTTCAAAGAACAGCAGTTTTTGGTTTTCAGCCCTAGAGGTTGCCACTTGGTTGCAGACAGTGCACAGCTTGACAACAGCTTTACAGTGACTTAAATCCTGCCTGTTGGTGCTGATTGGCTAATCGTTAGACCCCCATGACATTCAGTGGATCAATTTTTATTTCAGGCAAAAAAACTGCTGTAACATTTCACAGTGCCAGGCCAATCAGTCTACCCAGTGGAGTAGGATTCCAAGGTCTAGGCCAGGCAATCTTCAGCTTATTAATGTGGTTTAACTCACACATTTACTGTTTTAAATTACTCAAACCATTCTTATAGACCTTATTTCTAACAGAAGCAGGCAATTATTTTCCACAATTAAGTTCTGACAACTGACTTTTTTTTTCAGGAGTTGGTGGAGAGCAAAACAGAGCTAAAAGGAGAGTATATATTGGACTGTTAGCCAGAAAAAAATACTTTAAATGTATGCTTATGATGCTCTGTCTCTGCTTGAAGAGTTAATAGGCAACTGCTTGTTAATGCCTGTAAGATGTGTTAGTGTTGTGTTCGCAGCTTGTTCCACAGCCTCCAAGTGGCCAAAAACATTAAAAAAAAAAGAGAAAAATGCAGCTTCAACCAGCCAGTTATGACCTTTTTGTAACTTAACAACTGGGATTTGCAGACACCAATTTCACCACAGCTGTGGTTCAGGAGGTAGAGCAGTTGTCTGCGTATCGGAGGGTAGGCGGTTCAGTCCCTGTGCCTACATGTCAAAGTGTTCTTGGGCAAGAAACACAACCACAAGCTGCTTGTGCCAGTGTGCATGTGTGCATGGGGTGAATGTTGCCTGTGATGCAAAGCACTTTGAATGGTCGCTAAATGTGCATTCCAGTACACATACTAGCATTCTATATAGTATGACAGAAAAGGATTTAGTATGACTCAATACATAGTATGTCAAATGCAGTATGCCGAAATACCAGGATGTTCTACTACATCCGATCGGATTTTGCAGCATGCTTTTCTGGCTATGCTGATGATACCACACGCTGACTGTCAGAAGTCACAGTGGTGACTGACAGTGCGTTCAGGTGACTGATGACCAGTTGGAATAATCATAAATATAACCAACAACAAAACTGCATAAGTATTAAATAGGAATGGCAGAGGAATGTATAGCCTATGTAATTTTAGTAATGCGAGTATGATGTGTTAGAATTTACAGTGTAAGCAGTTATTACCTATTGCAAAATAACATCAGAGCTGTCTGGGCTGACCTAAGTAAGAGGGTCAAAGTTCAGGAAGTAGTATGTCCTGATTGTGTGCAAACTGCGTGCAACAGTACGTACTTTTTAAGAGTAGCTGCGGTACCTACTAAAAGTAAAAAGGAAAGTATGTGATTGGGAATGCACCCTAGGACAATAAAAGTTCATTCATTCATTCATCTTCTAACCGCTTCATCCTCTTGAGGGTCGCGGGGGGGCTGGAGCCTATCCCAGCTGACATCGGGCGAGAGGCAGGGTACACCCTGGACAGGTCGCCAGACTATCGCAGGGCTGACACATAGAGACAGACAACCATTCACACTCACATTCACACCTATGGACAATTTAGAGTTATCAATTAACCTGCATGTCTTTGGACTGTGGGAGGAAGCCGGAGTGCCCGGAAAGAACCCACGCTGACACGGGGAGAACATGCAAACTCCGCACAGAAGGGCTCCCACGCCCGGGATCGAACCAGCAACCCTCTTGCTGTGAGGCGACAGTGCTAACCACCACACCACCGTGCTGCCCGGACAACAAAAGTGTTGTATAAAATTTCGCCCATCTCCATAAACTGTATAATGGTTTTGGAAAGCACTGACAAACAATGTTGGTCTTTCCATATGGGCAGCAATCCAGTAAACACTTATATGTGTTGTTTTTTAAGGGCAATGACAAACTATATATTTTGTTGACTAATTTTGAGGATTTGCCGGTTGACAGCCAAGGTGACGTGATGTGCACCAGAATTGGTTGGTGGCCATCAAACAATTGACAGACTTTTTTATGGTTATGTGTCCATATGGAGGATAAGAGACACAGTAATTCCACCTGCCACTATGACAGCAGCGGGTCTGGAATGTAAATTATGACACAGTCCTTCATATTTCCTTATCTCAGGAGCACATATGTGTTGATAAAATGGTGTGCAGGTTTTCCACACTACATCTGCATTTCAGTAATGAGGTTTATTGCTGCTGCACCACAGCTGTTCATCAGCCATTACATTTTCTACATGCGTCAATACCATAATTCATATGCAAGGATGTACAGTATTTGCCACTTACAGTACAGCCGCTGCACAATGCCCTGTCAGCATTCAGGCCAGAGGAGGTAATTGCCAACTGCAAAAAGCAAATGAAATGTGCCTAAAAGATGCTGAAAAGTAGCTTTCATCGAGGCTGCATAAAAAAGCAGAAACTTTTCTTTCACATAATCTCTCCAAGCTATGCCTACGGGCTACAGTTGACTCTGTTGCTCTGTCTCAGTATTCTTACACTCCATGATCAACTATGAGACATAAAGATGAAGTACTATTTTTTTTTTTTTGGTCAAAAACGAAAATGAGAAAACCCATTCACAAGAACTGCATTCTTGATACAATGGTATAGATTTTCATGCACTTACTTTAATTTCAGTGCAATTTTGAATGGTTGAAATCAAGTTCAAACTGTTTATTCTGCTGTCAAGTACACCACAGGAAAAATACACTTCTGACAAAGCACATTAAGTTATCAGCAGCAAAGACACAGAGCTATTTTTCTGAAACTTGAAGGGATCATGAGGTAGTTTTAATTGTCCTCCATACAGTATTGCACCATTAGGTCCTTAACAATGTCAGTGCCTAAACGCCAAAGCACATATGTCGTAACTCTGTTGCTAAAATGGCATCACATTTAGTAAGTCAACTCAAAGTTTAGGATTAGTGAAATCCCTAAGGACTTGTTTTAACTTAGGACATTACCTTGGGTCTTGCCTATCTTGACTTGGGACTTGACTTGGACCTTGAGTAACTTTAAGACTTAGTTGTGACTTGCAAAACAATAATTTGGGCCCACCTGTGATGCATACTAGCCTATATACATGTTTCTGGAAAAACTAGGGGTAGAAACTAATCCAGAATGTGAGCTAAGCCTGGTGGCCAAATGGAAAATGTTTGACAGATGCCACATGTTGTATTTTAATGACCTACTGTGGCTGACTGACTATAGACCTGCAGTATATTGTATTGACTCAATTTCTATTACAATGTTTTTTGTACTGATGTAAGATGTCAATCATAAACAGTACTATTTCATGTCTGATATATTTTGATCTCAAACAGCAGGGATTTCATAAATGCTAACAATACAAGGATCCAGAATGAGGACAACATATTCCCAGAGAACCCACGAAAAGTGCATGCACAGCAGTTCGTATCATATCCTACCAATCAGTGCCCCAAAAATGGCGTTATGTCCTTAACATACAGTCATGTAGGAAAGGTTTAGGCAAGTAAAGTTACGGTAGGTAGACTGACTCAGTAAATGGCTTGGCAAATGGTAACATTAGTAATGTTACCATTTGCCAAGCCATTTACTGAGTCAGTGCTTCAAACCCATGCTACCCTTTAATGCAACACTTTTCTCATCATCTGCCAGAGCTAACTTTGTGTTAGTTACGTTAGCATTATCACTGCTAGCTGTTGTTTCTAAAGGAAATTATGTGTAGAATGTTAGCTAACTAAACCAGTCAGGGAGTAGGGTGTAGTACAAACATGTTGTGAGGACAAGTGTCACATACAAATGTACCTGTAAAATGTAATTGTTTTGATTTACATTAAATTTTCTTATTTGAAAATGTCCAGATACGAGCTACCAGGCTCCATGCTGTGTGCACGCCCTCAATATTGTTTACAACCTTGAATCCCATTTATTTGGAAAGTTTAGAGCAGTGAAAAACTTTCTGATGTCTGGACCACAAAGGAGGTTTGCAACAACCAATTTTTGTAACTTTCAAAATGCCATGCCCACTTTCTGCCATGATTGGTCAAGTGTAAAAATTGCCAGAGCTTCAAAAACTTCCACCACTGACTTTGTGTAGCCTCCATTGCTCCCACTCTTTCAAAGAAAAGATGAGAGGAGGACTGATATCTGGATTTATCATAGTGATTGATATGTCCGACTTTGTTCTAAGCGTATTTTCATTTCCTCCTTTTCATGAAGCTCAGTAAGAAGGTGACTCCAGGTAAAAGCTATCCTGTATTGATTTCCCTTATTAAATCTATGGCAGTCACAAAGGAGAACATTTAGAGTGAAAGAGAGTGAGAGATGCAGATAATATCAGTGGATGCACCCAACGTAGGCTTTGAAAATAACCAGCTCAAACAGAAAACCCTCTGAAATACTTCAGGGGTCTCACTTGTTTCTTCACGCTCTCATTTGCATGCCACAGTGGGTCTCTGTCTCTCACTCCAGAGCAAATAAACACATTTTCCCCCGGGATCAAGTGGTCAGTGATCGGTAAATAAATCAAAAGCCATGACAAGACTGATGTCTATCCATCTCCCCAAGGTGGCATATTGACTGATTGACTGATTTAAGCACTGACTGTCATGTGGCCGGTTAATTCATCATTGTGTGTCATTGGCACTGACCGCATTGCTTCAGTAATTGCTCGTATGGATGAAAGAGCAAGTGTGAGACATTTATCATCGGTATAAGATAGTAAAACTGATGAGATGAGTTCAATCTTTTAGAGAGAAAATTGAATGGATGCTTTCCTTGACCTGTAAAAGGGAATAGGGTAAAGGTAGCTACAGGTACCTGTCGACACTAACACATGTATGATTCTGCTACAGGGTTTCCCCCAGGAGACTGGTTAGCGGCGGCAATATGCACCTAGAAGTGGATTCGATAGGCTACATTTTAATTCAACAGTGGAATTTGATATTTTTACTATTTTTCAGGTGCTAGTTTTTTTGCTTTATATGGAAAGTGTCTTGACAGCAGACATGAATGCTCCCTTGAGAAGAAATTGGAACAACTATGACCTGTCTTTTCGTCCAGTGAAATCAATGGATATATTTTTTAATTTGTCCATTACTTTGGTTAACCTCTTTGGAATACTCTCAAAACTAACTACATTCCCATCAGCCTCAGCTGTAGTTTGTGTTTAGCAAACAAATGCTATCATGCTAACATGCTTAGTTGGTGGTGATGATGATAAACAGTATACCATCTAAACACCAGCACATTAGCAATGTCTTTTTGATCATGTTTGCATGCTGATATTAACATTTAGCTTCAAGCTCTGCTGTGCTGAAATATAATGTATAGACTCGTTTTAATGTCAACTCTATTAATAATATCTATTTAATTGTATCTCAGTTTCTATTTCAAATACTGCAGTACTACAATCTCTACAGTATTTAAAAAATGCCTCAAAATTAGGTCTGCCACACCAACAATAGGAAAAAGAAACACTGGGAGACATTTTAGCCATTCATGGGATGAAATTGTTACTTTAATGGCCATGGGTTTCTTCCCCAACTCCCAACTCGGGAGTTGGGGAAGCCTGTTAGAATTAGCCGCTAATGCTAAAGTTACTTAGACTGAATAAAAATAATTAATGTAGCCACAGTGACATCACCAATTGGTTTGTCGACTCCAGTTTTGAAGCCTTAACTTTGGCATTTTTGCAATATTTGATTTTTTGGAGGCAGAAGTGACCATTTCTGGACAAGAGGGTAAAGCTGTGAAGGAGCGAGGAGTGGATCTGACTCGTAGATTGGGTGGAGCCTCGCAGACAGCCACTCACTTGAAGTGGCCACGCCGTTAATTATGCATATTTCTAAGCCTTAATTACATTTAAACGAGTGAGTTATATGAAAATTCAACCCTTGAACAGCTGTTATGGAGGAGTAAATTAGCTATAGAGACGAAAACATGATTATTTCTGCTGTTAAGTTGGACAATTTAACATAGGGTTCAATGGAAGTTTGGCTTGCTTCTGGTGCCAGCCTCAAGTGGCCATTCGATGAACTGTGTTTGGCGCTAGCTTGGCTTGGCAGCCCAGGGGGTTGCCACTTGGTGACTTGCTTGGTTTTGACTGCTCCTGCAGCATCTGTCAGCACACATGTTGCATTCATGTTCTTTCATGAATAGCAAGGTTTGAGGTGCCACTAGCAGATTAAGGAGGATATGCTTAGAAAGAGAGTTTTTTAACTGCCTTGTGCCTTTCTTCAAATTGCATGCTGAATTTGTCTTGGACCCGTGGTTGTGTACTGATGTCACTGAATGTCTGACTCTTGCATCCAATTTTTAATCTTTATCAGTTCATACTGACACCCCTAATTTTTTCCTGACATTGACATATAAAGCTCTGATTAACAACTTCAGTCTCTTATACTTAAACTCTACTACACTGCAGAGAGAAATATTAAAATAGTTAATAGTTACTTTCAGATAATAATCTTAAATGTAATCTATATCATCAGTTGGTAAAATGAGATGCATTATAGAACCCAACAGTATACAGAGTTGTTGAATATACTCTTAACATTAAAATGCTGCTAACATGTTATTGCATCAGTAATAATATTCCAAAAATAACTACATATGATTACAATAACACTCTCAATGGGGTTATTCTGCATAATACGTGGTTATAATTTGATATGTTCAGTGCATTTTGCTGTTAATACTTAATTACTTGTACTATACTTATGAAAACTTTGAATGCAGGCCTTGCAGTCTGCTACTTTTAAAGGAGTATTTTTATAGCCACAGATACTTAAGTAGATTATTATACTTCTCCCACCACTGCTGATTGATTGATCACTTTTTATGTTTCCTTCTCAGTGATCAATCAGTCTCCCACTGTGCTGAATCACACACATCCTGATGCATCTCAACTATGTAGTTATAGATGAGGTTTAAAAAAAAATCCACTTACTCATTGATTATGTGACCATTGCTGAGTGATGTAGGGTCACTGCTCCTTCTGAAACTCAGATTAAAGTTGTCTACATCAACTGTTTGTAACCTACATGATGCAAATTTAAGATAAAGTCACTGAACAAGGGAACTGTCTTTGTTCTCATATACTGAGACATATGAAGGCCAATGTCTGAAACAACAGAACAAGCTAAGAAACACAGCAATTAGATGCTGTAAAGCTGTAATCCTCCTACATCATTGCAGACAGATAACAATTACATCATCCTCCCATCATTCACGGCCACGTGATTATGATATGGTTGCAGTGAACATTAGTAACTCCGAGTTAATTTTACACACTCAATGAAAGGTCATCTGAGTGATTGTGTAACAAGATTAGCTACGGCGACTGTACAATTAGCCTTTAATTTATTGGGATTTTTTTTTTCTTTGTCCATTCTATGAGCATGTTGTTAAGTGGTTTATTCAGTTACATCTTTCCCACAGAGGCCAGTATGTCAGCAGGTCACGCACACTGGTTCCCCGCCAGCCAATCGACTCTGTGCAGAAGGCGACGGATCAATAGTAACGGGATGACAAACTGAACTCTATCCACGTCACCTTTGATGGATTGCATCAGAGTAAGAGAGGATCAGGGCCATGCATCTTCACCATAATGTTGTCAGGTTGCCATAAAAGCGTGGAGGACAAAAACTGTCAAGTAGTGAAACTGGAAAATCCTTCTCTATTTCCTATTTACAAACTGCGGGAATTGAAATGCAAATCATCAGGTGTACGGCGCTCTGCTGTGGCAGCTGATAGCAACGAAATACCTTTAGTATTATATTTAGTAGATTAGCTGCTTCTTTTAAGTTTCCAGCACAGTTTCACATTATATTTTCCATTTCCACAAGTGATTCTATTTGATCATCATCTGTATTGTTATCATTAAGTTCTGATTTATAACACAAATGACTATAAGAAAAAAGTTAATTGCAAACCACTGTAAGATGAAGGACAGTGACTTTCTTATCGTTACATGCTATTAAAGGAAGTCTATAAAAGTGACTTTTAAAGGTGAATGAAAAGGTTACAATGCAGGCACTTTGCTATTCTTATCCAGCACAACATCCCAAAAGTTCAAGGATGGGAAAGGTGAGTGTCTGTAAATCCCAGCACTGCGTGTACCTGAACTGAACATGCAAGGAACCGGTGGAAGAAAGTGAGAAATGAAGTGGCACATATTCAGGTGGCAAAGACAGTTTTGGTGTTAAAGAAAGAAGGTTCTAGCCCGAAAATGTATTCAAGAGTATGTTCAAAAGAAAGAGGAGGTACAGCAGTGCTGATATGAATGACCTGAGTCAAAGTTTACTGCATGGCTGACACTGGTTCCAACAATGGAGCCTAAGATCAATGCAGATGATCTATTTTTAGAATGCAGTTGCAGCATACAGATTAGCACAGTATGCACTGTGACCTTCATTTAATAGAATCATGTTTTTTTGCATCTTCTCAATTCTCTACATGAATTTTTTGAAGATGAAGTTGTTTTTTCATAATGGTACAATGACCTCACAAGTTGTGACCCTCCCTCCCCAAAGTCCTTTTCGTCTTACTGAAGACCTTAGTCTTTTAAAGCAGGACCAGTATGAATATATATATATATGTAGGCAGACATATAGTTTTAAGCTGCAGATACTTGCTTTTTTAGTCTTGTAGACAACTGGCTGTGTAATACCTGTAACATTATGTGTGTACATGGAAGATTCCACTAGAAGACACACCAGAGAACTCAGACCGTATCAACTTCTCAATTATTCATGATGTAAACAATAAACATGGCAACATCAGTGACCGCCAGTGACACTTACTACATTGTTAATTCTGAGATCACGGCAGAAAAAGCGATGGTGGCACCGATGTAGATGATATGTAAGGCCCCTAAAACAAGCATTATGGCATTTGTGTAATATGGCTATTCGTAGGCAACTGGACTTGCTTGCCTTTCTTGAAGACGTTTCGCCTCTCATCCAAGAAGCTTCTTCAGTTTTAAAGGTCACAATGTGAGTCGTTGACCAATTGTGACCTTAACGGCTCTGAAACTAAAAGCTCACGTGACCCCTATGACTCTGCAAGGGTTCCCACCCACACAGGATTTATAGCCTGCAACTTCGTACCAGTCATTTAGAACTGAAGAAGCTTCTTGGATGAGAGGGGAAACGTCTTCAAGAAACGCAAGCAAGTCCAGTTGTCTACGATATAGCACTTACGATTACCATGACCTGGATGACTGAGAATCTTCACCGACAATATGGCTAATATGTTTTTCACACTGCTTTTACCCTATACATTTGACATGTAATCTTAATTTCTGAGGATGTGCACAACCAACACTCCAAATGGATGCAGATTATGCAAAACAGCCATCATAAACACGTGAATGCATAGGTAAGAGAGAGTATCTCCGGCCATATGTGTGATATATGTGTGATACAACCAAAAGCTTTAAGCCAACATGGATTGAAAGTCCTCAGAGAAACTGAAATTGAAATTTTACCGTCTACACTTCCATCACAATCAAGCAAGCTCCATGTGCTGAAAGAGATGGTTTGATGATCAAAAGAAGAACTGAAGAGCAAAATGGAGGTTGTGGTGAGATTGTTTTGTCAAGGTCAAGACTTTGTATCTTTCAAAATCTTAGTTTTGAAATGTCCCCAATGTTCCTAATGAGGTTTGTGGAAATGTGAAAGGATCAAACGAGCAATATGACCTACCTACCCTGTCCGTGGCTCTCCACCCCAAACTCATTGGCTCCTCCTGAAGAATTAAATCTTGAAAAAAATCAAAAAGTAGTTTCATCTTTATAAAAGGGTTCATGATTTCCATATAGATATAGGCAATCTAGTTTTTAGCCAACTCAATGAGGAACGAGCAGAGCAGTTGCTGTGGGGCATTTTCAGCTGGAGTTAATATACATTTGGTGTTTTAGTGCAATGGTTCACAACCTGGAGGTTAAAACCCCTCCAACAAGCCTTAAAACAAAACTTAAGGGTCCTAAAATGATTAATGGTTAAAGAAAGATGAAAAAATCCAGTTGCACAAAATCATACATTTTTTGGACTGTGATCTAATTTTGGCTTGTTAGGTAAATAGCCAATAGTTTTAGGAGGAAACAAATGCTCTCTCTTTTCTTTTTTTCTTTTCTTTTGCCTCTGCTATCTTTTTTGACTGTAAAAACTACAGAGAGTGGATTTTTTCCTTTGGCCAATATAAATTATTCAAACAACACAACTGATAAAGGAAAACACTCTGGAGGACCTTAACAACCTGCTGCAACATATGGAATTGATTGCAAGTAATTGCTTCATTATAAGGGGTTATGTATAAAAAAGTTTGTCTCTCTCAGCTACCCTTATCTCTGCTGTTGGACTTGGACCACCTTGCCTCCATTTGTATGGAATCAGGAACCCTCAGAGCTGAAAAAGTAAGCCAACAAGGAAGTGCCAAAAACTACAGTTCTTGGAATAGCCACTTGAGACTGGCTCCAGAAGTGAGTGTGTTCACACAGACCCAGGCCCAGTGGAAGTGCCTTGGGCTTTGAAGTCAATTTCTGTAGTGGACAAACAGTGGCATTACAACTCTGGACTCTGCCAGGTGATGCCTTTAGCCTAAAAAGACTTCTTCCCATAGACTTACATTGGGAAAGCGATGTCTGTAAATCAGTAGATACATATTTGTGTGTGTGTGTCACAGCTCCTACAACATGACCAATTTCACTATCAGTACTTAATCCATTCAGTCTAATAAAAATTGGAAGGTCTAGAAGAGCATCAAGATCTTTTTTTATTTTTTATTTATTTATTTTTTTATCCCCATCAACGTTAACAGAGCGCTAAATGTGAAGTAGCCAGTTCGGCCAGTGGAAGTCTCAGTAACACTTCATAAGTCAGCCCGCATTTTAGAGTGTACCTCTCGCCTACTACCTCTCGACTACCTCTTGAAGCTCATGGAGAGAATGCCAAGAGTGTGCAAAGCAGTAATCAGAACAAAGGGTGGCTATTTTGAAGAAACTAGAATATAAAACATGTTTTCAGTTATTTCACCTTTTTTTGTTAAGTACATAACTCCACATGTGTTCATTCATAGTTTTGATGCCTTCAGTGAGAATCTACAATGTAAATAGTCATGAAAATAAAGAAAACGCATTGAATGAGAAGGTGTGTCCAAACTTTTGGCCTGTACTGGATGTAGGCTATATTATTACATTACTGTATTGTTTGTGTTTCGTCCTCAGATGGCACTACAAGACTTCCATAGATGTGCACTTGAGAGAGGTAAGTTTGCTTTGTACTCCAGCCTGCCCGTTAATTAGGCAATTCGCAGAATATAGACCCATTTCTTGACATATTCATATTCAAACTCATTCAATGAAATGTAAACAAAACATAAATATTAAAACCCTGGAGTGTGGGTGAAATTGCCTGATGACACAAAGGCTACATAAAAGTGACTGAATCAACTGCCATGAGCAAAGGGCAAAAGCATTTGTTTTTATTGCACTTCATACAGATTCATATGAGGAAATTAAACCATAAGTTTTGGGAAACTCCCGGGAAAGTATGTGGTAAGTGACCGCGAGGGATACTCTAACTCCCGGGAAAGTATGTGGTAAGTGACCGCGAGGGATACTCTAACTCCCGGGGAAGTATGTGGTAAGTGACCGGGAGGAGTTATACTCTAACTCCCGGGAAAGTATGTGCTAAGTGACCGCGAGGGATACTCTAACTCCTGGGAAAGTATGTGGTAAGTGACTGGGAGGAATTATGCTCTAACTCCCGGGAAAGTACATGTAAGTTCCCGGGAGTTATACGCTAACTCCCAGGAAAGTGGGCGAGAGGTACACTCTAAAATGCGGGCTGACTTATGAAGTGTTACCGAAGTCTCAGGTGCGCTTGCTTTATGGGTCCAATGATACAGAAGCAGCGCAGATCATCTGGGTAATTTCATACCATGAAAAAGAGCTTTTTTTGGCTTCATGCCCCACTAAGTAACTTTCATAGGAATGAAGAGGGTCCCACCTCCAGTCATGTATCCAGGTCTTTGAATACATCCATGCATTGACCCCCATGTTAAAATGCCTAACTTTACAGAAGAAATAAACATGATTACAGCCTGATACAAAATGGTTTGGGTTGGGTATAGCTACTTTTCCTCTTCATGACAACTATATGATGGGTGAATTTTATATAACTATAACCAGTTTACATTTTATTAAGGCCTAAAGTTATGCATAATTAAGGGCATGTTGTCCTGGGTGACAGCCTGTCTGTCAATATAGTCATCAGCCAACACATTCTCACTCCAACCTTGTCACATATCGACGCTTGGTCATAGACTTTCCATGTTGACATATGACGTGCAAGGTACCCCGGGTGCGTTGGTTGTTGACATTCAGGGATGCTGTGTCAAGTTCAGCCTGTTACATGCATGGTCTGTTTTGAAAATGCACTTCCATTTTCACAGGAAATGTACAGTATGCATGCAGTCTCTTTCAAAATAAACGCACTACGTCGACACAAAACCGCATGTGGTTGGGTTTTGAAGAAAAAGAACAGGGTTTGGCTTTACGATAACACGGAAAGCAAACATCGGCCCTCTGGGTCAAAGTCTCCCAGCTGAAAGTTAGTGGTTGTTGGACCCATTCATCGCCACTCGCCCCCTTCACTTATGTTGTTGTCCCGCTGTGTTTTTCCCTGACACAAAGCGTGGCCTGTTTCATGACTGAAATCACAGCTCAAGTGCTGGTATTTGACAACTTCGGAATAAGACCAGGTTGCCTCAGCTTCTTAGTCAGATCCACTCCTCCACAGCTCCACCCTCTCGCCCAAGCATGGTCACATATGGCTGCAAAAAAACCAAGATGGTGATGGCCAAAATGCAGAACTTGGGCGTCAGAATGGGAGTCCAAGGGAGGCAATGGTCCCATTTTCATCGTCTTTGGTATGACTCGGCCAGGGATTGAACCCATGACCTCCCAGTCTCAGGGCGGACACTCTACTGCTGAATGTCCTCATGTGCACTTCCATTACTTTCAAGCAAACTCCATTTCCAGAGGAACATTGAGTTTTATAATCAAAAGACGAACTGAAGTGCTAAGTAGAGCTCATGGTGAGTTTTGTCAATTGTTTTGTCAAGGTCAAGACTGTCGATCTCAGAATAAGTATTTTTTTTTTAAGTTTGAAAATGTACCAATGTTCATCAAAAGGTTTCTGGAAATGTAAAAGGTGCAATGACAACAAGAATGTGCAATATAAAAATGTAGTTTCAACTTTATCAAATACTCAGTGATTTTTTATTCTTTTAAATCAAACTCAAAGACGAACAAATAAAGCATTTCTTGGAGACCATTTTCAGCTGCACATTAATACACACGTGCTAGTGCAATGGTTCCAACCTGGGGGTTCAGACCCCTATAGAGTTACGATAAGGGTACAAAATTAGCCTTGTCCACTAGCCAAATGCTGGTAAAATATGTAAGTAGCTTATAGATTTCTCCTGCTAACATTCTGGTGGAACACAACAACAAATTGCTTCATATGGAAGAGACTGCATGTAATTTCTTCATTTTAAGGGGTCATAATGTAAAAAAAAGTTTGAAGTCTCTGTCTCTCTGAACTGCCCCTATCTCTGCTGTTGGACTTGGACCATCCTGCCTCCATTTGTATCCCTCTCATCCTACTGTAGACCATAATCACTGCTGTCTCAGCTGCCCACTTACTGCTCCTGCGTTTGTCTATCTCATTACCCCTTCTTTTCATTTTCTTGCCTTTGTTGTTATGGCTTTGTCATGTTTGTTATTGAGCACATACAAGGCCACTGATTGTCTTGTTTTCTGTCTGGCTTTGTCAGAACTTGTTTTTGTGTCCTTTAACGTTTTTCTCTACAGCACAAAATTCTGTTTATTTTGATCCACAATGTGTCAGTGCAAATTGTACTTTGAAAGTTTGGTAATGAAATGTGCTTTCACTAAATGCAGCAGCCCTTGTCTCCAGTTCTATTTACACAGGGACACTTACAGCAGTTTTACTGTAATTTAACTGTAGCTAAAAACCTTGTTTGAAATCGTTATTATAATGACTTCTCTATAGCTCCAAGGCTGTGCACACAAGACACAACAACTGCAGCTATGTGTCTGAATGAAATAAGTGTGTGTGTTTATTAGCTTTATCACCAGTCTCATAAAGCATTGTGAAATGAGTACAACGTTTGAAATACAGCCTGTGTGCTGCTGATACAATTTATGTGAATATTGTGAGGCTGTTGCACTGTTATCAGCTAAGCTGCTGTTTAAGGTTTAGGATGGGTTTAAACCTGAATTGCCTTGGTAGAGGTCACATGATCACTTAAACCCCACTGCAGGTCTGGTTAAACTGAGGTGTATCTTAAACCTGCTGCAAGTCTGGTTTAAATGCAGCAACATCTGCGAGCTAGTTCAGGCAGTCAACTCCAGCTGCACTGATTCATACACACACGTCATACGTCAGTCCCCATATGTCATCTACAAAACACACCCTCCCAATTTTTGCGGTCTATTTAAGCTGCAAATTCTTCCCAGCTCTCCCTTTGCCTTGTCTATGCCGCTACTGCTCTGCATCAGTACTGCTGCTCACTCTTCCAGCCCCACCTCCACCCCAGCATCCACCTGCAGGCTCCTGCTAACGGAAAATATTTAATCATCACTCCCCAGTGTCTCGTGTAAACATATCAGTGGGGATGAGGCCGGAGTCTAGACGCCAAACTCTAACTATGCTGTTGAAATAAACATTTAAACATGAGTTGTCTGACTGAACTGAAGTTTAACTTGTGTGTTTTATATGGATCCTATCATTTATAATACTCCCCTGTTTAAACAGTATTTCCTCTGTTCATTTACCAGTGACATTCAGATCCAGGGTCTATCCAGTCGACGGATATTTATGAAAATATCCTGAAAAAAAGCTGTAAATCTTTCATATAAGTAATATAACATTCTGTGTTTACTTTCAAGACAGTTTAAACTGAAAATGATATACTGAAATGATATGATTAATAGACTGAAATGTGCCTTGCGCTTCGTCCTCTCCTAGAAATCACTTTGGATGATGTGGAACACTGTGTTTGGCCTATAGTCATCCCATCTAATAAGTCTGTGCATTTGGGTGGAGTCAGATTATAGATTTAGACATACTAGGAAAGTTATGTCCATTGGAATGGATGAGGGATCTGAACGGGTTAAACCTGCTGCTGGCCTGGTTAAGCTGAGGTTCAGCTTTAAAGGGATAGTGCACCCAAAAATGAAAATTCAGCCATTATCCACTCACCCATATGCCGATGGAGGATCAGGTGAAGTTTCAGAGTCGTCACAACACTTGGGCACTGACATGGGCACTGCGTTTCACTGGTCTCGCACATGTGAACACGGTGAACACTCTCCTCCAAGTTTTGCGAGGACTCTGAAACTTCACCTGAGCCTCCATTGGCATATGGGTGAGTAGATAATGGGTAAATTTTCATTTTTGGATGCACTATCCCTTTAACTGCTGCCGTCCTGGTTTAACAGAAGTTGAATTCTTACAGTTTGTTTTAAGGCCAGACTTCTACAGATTCAGATCAGTTTATTAATTTCTAAAGCTCCCTACCTTTAATTTACAATGTATGGTCCTTTGAAGGCAACACTATAATCAAGTGTTGTAGACATTAAGTCAGCTTACGAGTAATGTAGAAGTCACAGAAGGTTTCAGTTCAGCTGAGCTGGTCAGATGCTGAGTCACAGAGCAACTACCCCACTGTTTCTCTACCAGCAACTGCACTATAGCAATTTAAACTGGACAACTAAACAACTTGTAAACAGCAGTGCTGGAATTACCTACAGTACGCACTGCAACTGCAATCTATATGCAGAGCTGTAGCTTTCAGACAGTACATAACATGTATAGCTTTACTTGCTTTTCTACAAACTCTTAGATTATCTTTAGTCCTTGAACTAATTAAAATAATGATACATTTTCACCCTCAGAATGTTGCTTTAAGTGGATTTGAAAAGAGGATCTAAACAGAGATCAATGGCACAGTGGGCAAGTAAGGCCAAGCTGCCATGTCTCCTGCCGTCTGCGTCGATAACAAATGGAGGGAAAATAAGGAAAAGGAAGGGGAGTTGGGGGGGAGGACTTCCACTCCACCTGCAGAGATCAACAGCCACAAGGCAGCTGCCAGGGATTCATTTTTGCTCAAGAACACTAGAGGACAAAACCCTGCCTGATGTTCAACTAGAAAGATACATCAATGGATTAACTTTGATTGGGGTCGATGGGAATCAGAATCACCAACAAAAACCTTGTTATAGTCCCTTTTCCTAGAGAGTTTTACCACTCACTAGAAAAGAAAATGAAAAAAAGGTTAAAAACTAACTTAAAGTCCACTTGACAGAATTTCCCAGAGCTTTCAGGTGCATGTTGTGGTCATCCACAGCAGATGGAGTAAGTAAAGACGAATCCCCCTACAGGGACTATATGTATCATATTGCACCGTATCATATTGTACCATATCGCTTCGTATCTCATCGCATCATATTGTATCGTAAAACGTCATTTTGACATTATGTTGAAATATTTATTTTTTTCAAACTGTTTCCAAGGTCAAGAATGGATATTAATGTTGCATCATCCAACCCGTTCTTGATATCCAACAACTGTTTTCTGTTCATCACTGGGACTTGTAACAGTAAAATCACTCCTCTCACAGGTGTTATAAATATAAATACAACCGTTAACTGTCACACTCGCTACATTGACACAAACGGGCACTATAGCGTTACACCAAGAAGATGGACATTTTCCCCAAAATTACATTTGAATTAAATTGTGAGTGGTTGTCAGGAGAGGACGAGGAAATGGAAAGCCAGGACTCTTCTGTGCAGACCTCCAGGTGTGTTTGTGTAACATCAGCTGACCTCGACAAACTGGAGAGGAGCAAAAATTAAGCAAACATGGTCAGGAATTATCAATGATCATCTGATGAGGTACCTACTGATGAGGATGAGGGAGAGTGGAAGCTGAATCCGGCCGTGCCAACATCGGGGTCTGCCCATTGGTCCGACATCCCATTGTTCCGACCATATTAAACCCATTGTTCTGAAGTCCCGTTGTTCCGAAATCATCATGATGCCCTGTGGTTAAGGTCTGGTTAGGTTTAGGCACAAAAACCACTTGGTTAGGGTCAGGAAAAGATCATGGTGTGGGTTAAAATGAAAAAGAAAGTGGCAAACACGTAAGCCGTGAGCCTGCTTCGCCTCAAGCCTTTCCCAGCTGACCCAGAGCCGGTCGCGGCGCACCATCAAGGCAGAAATACGCCCGCCGGGAGCTGTTCAGCACCGCGGAGAGCTCCCCACACAACCCAGACCCCAGAGTTAATAACAGGAGGTTATGGTGTTTCATTCTCTCCTCTCTATGACACTTGTATCTTGACCAGTAGCCTACTTTTGTTGCGTAGCTGATCCTCTATGGTACACAAATACAGTATAGCCTAGTATAATCACATATCGGAACAATGGGACGTCGGACTAATGAGAGGTCGGACTAATGAGAGGTCGGAACAATGAGAGGTCGGAACAATGAGAGGTCGGAACAATGAGAGGTCGGAACAATACTACGGCACCGCCAACAACCGAACTGGACGAAGTTACACAATTGCAGATCAATGTAAATACAAAGTAGGCTAGCTTGTGAGTTCCTGGTGTGTGTGCTGTGTTGCCCAGCAACAGATTGGGGGAACTGTTTTTTTTTTCACGGAGCCATGTAACATACTTAAATAATTTATTTCATCACCTTTAGTTAACATTTCCTTACTCAGCATTGCTGTTTAAGCTGTTGTTGAACTGTTGTATAAAGGCAATATCACACTTGAGGTCGTGATGTTATACAGTATATCGTCACGGCTGTAATTGTATTTGCCCATGACCGAATCACAGCCATGACGATATACAGAACAACATCACTTCCTCTCGTGTGATATTGCTTATCTATATATATATATATATATATATATATATATATAGCTAGATAGATAGATACATAGATAGATAGATACATAGATAGATATATCTTCTTACTATATAATGGTGTGTGTGTGTGTGTGTGTGTGTGTCTGTTCCACATTTTTCTCCTCACTGACTTGGTCAATCCACGTGAAATTTGGCACAGTGGTAGAGGGTCATGGGAGGATGCGAATGAAGCAATATTACATCAATTGGCCAAAAGGGTTTTTTTTGGGGAGTTTTTCCTTATCCGCTGTGAGGGTCTTAAGGACAGAGGGATGTCGTATGCTGTAAAGCCCTGTGAGGCAAATTGTGATTTGTGATATTGGGCTTTATAAATAAAATTGATTGATTGATTGATTGAAGGGGGGCGCTATAGCAACCGATTGAAATTGCAAACTTTGAATGGGCATATCTCATGCCCCGTATGTCGTAGAGACATGAAACTTTGCACAGAGATGCCTCTCCTCGTGAGGAACAAATTTGCCACAAGAACCCATAACTTCTGGTTATATAGATTTTCTGCCATTTTGAATTTTTTGAAAAACTTAAAATCGATCTCTTCCTAGGAAGTTTGACCAATCTGCATGAAACTCGGTGAACATAATCTAGGGACCAATATCTAAAGTTCCCTCTTGGCAAAAGTTGGAAAACTAATTGGCAACTGGGTGGCACTATAACAACAGAAAAATGCTTAAAAATGGTTAAAATGCGACCGATCGCTGTGGCTCCCCCTGTGGCCGAATGCTTTTTTTTTTCTTCTAATTTTTGGTATGACTAAGTCATGGTATGGTATGCTGTACATAATCACCGAAACTCTCAGTCAGTCATTCTACCAGTGCGTCCCACTTTTAAGTCAATACCACATATAAACACTTTAACTATGTGCCTTTCAACGTGCTATCTCAGCTACTAATGTACAGTTTTAGCCCACTAACTATCCCACTTTTGGCAATGGTACTACTGTACTTTCAATAAAGCAATTGTACTATTAAATTCACAAAAACTCTGTCTGAATACATTGCTCTTCTTAATGGGTTCAGCTGACTATTTAATCTGCAATTTCCTATGACCTGTATCCCAAACACACACCATGTGAAACTGTACATGGGCAGCTGTGCACTCAATGGGTATGGACTAGTATCTCTCTCTCTCTCTCTCTCTCTCTCTATATATATATATATATATATATATGTGTGTGTGTGTATGTATGTATATGAAGAGAAAACAGTTGTCCCCAGTGTCCACTGTTGGGTTACAACAAAAGTTACAAGTGGGTAAAAGTGGGCAAATCCTCTCCATACATTTGTACTGGTTTGTTATCACCTCCCCTAAACACTATCAGCCACCGTCTACCGTAATGGACCCTGACTAATTTTCAGGAAGTGCATGTAAGTGTATGGATCATGGGGAACACCATGACAGAAAATTCATAAAGTTTTGTGGTTGTTTTTGTCCTTGCTTTCCTCACAGTAGCTGGGCTCCATTGGTAAAAGGTGATGTCATGTACGCACCAATCAGAGTTAAGCCAATATGTATTTCTGATTATAAACATGGAATACAGGAATCATTCTTGTGCAGAAATAAAGTTGGTAAATATATGGGGGATCATTTGAGAGCAACGGACCTATGACTTGCCACAGGATCAGTTTGGTGTGCGAGCCACTAATATAACATCAGGGTGTCAGTATCACTGCATATGTGATCTGAGTATGATGACAAACTACCCAATGGGGAAGTAATCATGATGCATCTCTGCATGGCACTACCTCAGCATGATGGACGGCTTTAATTGAGACAAAAATAGCAACAAATATGTGAGTAATTAATTGTGTGTTATTAGTTAAGAGCTATTTAGAGGCTGAGTCAGAGTTAATCAGAGACAACTGATAAAGACCACTATCTTGCAGATGCAGAGCAGCACTGTAGCCATGATTTTACAAATATTGAGGTCATGAATCCAGCACGGCATAGGATGGTCTAAATGCTTTTAAAGCAATTTCCACAGGCCCAGGTGTGACAGTGGTGCAGGAATCCTATATCGCTTTAACCACATTAAATCACATAGATTTTCAGATGCTTCATATATGCCGCGCAGCTCACCCCAAATCCCATATAAATCTATTTGGATTTCTGTCATTGGACTTTTCTAACAGTTTGTTCATTAGAGGTCTCACATCATCAGTCTGTGGGATAACATACTGCTCCATTATTTATCTGTGTGGAAATGTCGATGCATTTCTCCATAGCTCATTTACCATGTAAAGATTGCACAGGTGAATGCAGTAATGATAATTGTTTGACCATATTAGAGGTGCACAAATTAACAGAAGATGATTAAGATTTGACGGAAATTTTGGTGCTTGGACACCAGAGGGGGATTTTATTGTCGAGGGGTGTCAAAGTTTTAGAAACATGAATCCCCCATGGAGTTCAGATAGTGGTGGTGGTGGCTGATGACTCTGAGGCTGCTGGCTGATGAAGCTGATGAGGATGATGAATCTGCGAAGACTAGGCGGTGATGGGGAGGTGAGGGGAACTGCAGCATGACAGCACTATGGGCAGAAAGAGAACCATATGTATAACAAGAAGCAGTACAATGATAGGCTACCAGAGAATGTATGAACAACAGATGTCTCAATTGACAGCCCCCAACAATGACAACAAGAAATTATGAGTATGAGAAATAAATGACAGACCTAAGCATGCAAAAGTATAGCCTTCCTGACTGAGCTTTCTGAAATAAACAAATGAAAAATATAAAATAGCTTTTAGAAAATACAAAAAAGTTGATTTTGCAAATAAAAAAAATATTTTCCCATGAAGCAGTAAAAGCCAATTTTGGCCTTAAATAGTCATAATGTAAAAATACTGACTCTAATTACCAAAATCAACTTTTTAAAAATAAATTCTCAGTTAAATCCTAAAATTCCCAGAAACAATATAGTGCCTAATAATAGGTATAGCCCTGATTCAGATATATAGGAGATAATCATTACTTACCGATATCTAACACAATGGTTCCCAACCTGTGGGTCAAGGTTCACATAAAGGGTCATAAGATAAATGGTGCACAAAATAGTGAATCAGAATTAAGATATTTCTGCTGCACAAATCTGTTTAATTAGAGTTTAATCTATAATGTTTGCAGATTTTTTAGGGGTACTGACTAGTTTTACCTTTTTGGGCCCTATAAATGATTCAAATAAAACAAATGCAAACACTTTTTGGATAAACTGGTCACAACCAGTGGTTAGCACTGTCTCCTTACAGCAAGAGGGTTTGGGGTCAAACCTTCCAGCCAGCTGGGGCCCCTCTGTGTGGAGTTTGCATGTTCTCCACATGTCAGTGTGGGTTTTCCCCAGATACTCCGGCTTCCTCCCACAGACCAAACACATGCAGGTCAGGTTAAGTAGTGACTCTAAATTGTCCGTAGGTGTGAATGTGAGCATGAATTGTTGTCTGTCTCTATATGTCAGCCCTGTGACAGTCTGGCGACCTGTCCTTACCCAACGTCAACCCTGATCCTTAACAGTATAAGCAGTTATGGGTAAATAATGAATGGTGACAACCAGTAGTGACCTTGGGTTACATGTAGACAATGGTTTGTTTTAAGTGGTCACAAGCCAAAATGGTTGGGAAACAGCAGTGGTGGAAGATTTATTAGATCAGTTAGGCTAGTTAAATAAAAGTAGCAACACCACACTATATCCAGTTACAAGCCCTGTATTAAATATTACTCTGAAGTGAATGTACAGAAGTTACAACAGAGTATTAGGGCCATATTGAAGAAAAAAAAATAAGAGAATAAAGTTGTAATTTAATTAGAAAAAAAATCATAATATTATGAGAATAAATTCGTAATATAATGGTCTATTATGAGTTTTTTCTTGTAATATTACGACTTTATTCTCGAAATCTCCAATTTTTTTTCTTCAGTGTAGCCCTAATACTCCGTCGAAAGAGTTAGCCTGTTAGCAAGAAAATGTACTTATTGTGCAGAATGGTTCCTATCAGTGTCATATTATTACAGTATTTACTTTGTGAAAGTTCAGCATATAGCAGTTTATTATGTTTTATATGTATGTACTTATTTTTGCCATAAAATTAAATATGTAAAAAAAATCTGGTCTGTTTTTCAGGATTGGAAAAGGATGAATACTTTTCTTATAATTTCGCGATAATCGTAGTAAGTTAGAAAAACACTGCAAATTTATTTATTTATTGATTCTCCATTGAATGCATCACACTTCCTTAGAAAAATTGTTTGCTCTAAAAAAAAACAATTGAGGAAAAAAAAGAGTAAAAAGCACCATATTTTTGTCTAATTACCAGAAAGAAATAACAACAGCAAAAGAAAATCAAAACGAAATTGTACTAAGGGCACTTAAGTACATGTATTCAGTACTTAGTTTGAGGAACTACTCGTTAACTATTCACTACTGATGAGTGAATTCCTGATTTGTTCCCCACTCAGGAGTTGTGTGTGTCTCTGTGTCAGTGTTCCAACGCGGAAGTGACTCTCCTGCTTTCTGAAGGTCAAACAGGATGCATCCAGCAGGTCTGGGGACTGATGAAGATCTCATCTACAGATCGCTCTCTGCTACGAGAAACAACCGACACAGTAACTTTCATTTACAAACGACTGACACATAATATAAGAGCAACGCTGCCCACACCCCTGATTGGCTACTTTGTTGCTGTGAGCGCTAAACACCGCTAAGCACACACTAATCCAGGGTCGGTCCTTAATCTCCTGCAGACAACACGGTGCTCGCTGCGGACCGTGCCAAAGTGGCTCTTTACGCACAACCATCACTGCAATCTCGCTCCGGTGTGTGTTTGCGTAAAGGCGCTGTAGTTGTAGCTGACCTGGCCGCCTCTGTCCCCTCTGCCTCTCCCCCCCGGTGGGCTCTGTGATGCCTCATGGTGTTTGTGCCACCTAGGGTTATCCGCCGCTCCATTGCAGTCTTTCTAGCGCAGAGACTTCGCACCTCTCCACCTTCCCGCTCTCGGACAAACAACTCCTGAAAACAAACAACAAAACGCTCTGTTGGATGTACTATTTTCACGTTTTTTAACTTTGGGCTTGGATGCGTGTTGAGGAGTCAGAGAGAAGCAAACACTTACAAGGACATATTGTCTTTTTTTTCTCACTGACAAGTAACTATAAGGTGCCGCGGGGAGAAAATAGAAAAACGCCTGTGCCATGTAGCAGCACTCTCTTAAAAAAAAAAAACCCGCCTGGAAATACATAGGCAAGAGGAGCCCACACACCAGCGAGCTAGTTATTTTTACTTGAAGGGGAAACTACAAATATGCTGTGAAGCTCTTCGTCGCAGCTTGGCTCCCGGCGAAAGCAGCGCAGGTTTCCAGAGCATCTGCTGGTGGAAGAAAAATTGTCTAGGAGAGAAGAAGTGCGAGAGGAGAAGCAATATGCGGCTCGGTAGGCAGCTGGTTTTGCAGTTCGTCTCCTGGAATTAGTGGATGAATGGGAAGGGAGCGGCTGTAGCCTCGAACCAGGGAAACAGAATATACTGTATAGAGCCCGCGGTGGCACACAATGGATACTGGTCCGTCTCTGAAGGTAAGCAATAACCTTAATAGTCTGATAAATGGAAGAGTTCTGACTGTTTACTGCTCAGTTATGTTGCTTTTCTCATTTGTATGTGGTGCATCTGCTGGGGACAGTTCACCTTCAATTGTACTGGATTTTTTTTTTAATGCCAAAAATACAGTTTCTGACGTTTCCCAAGCTCTGGCTTTCTGCTGCTGACAGCGGCAGGCGGTGTGTTAATGGGCTGAAAGGTGCCTCGCACTCTTGGACAATTACAGGTATCCACAGAAAGTAACCTGATCGGTGTGAACGTGTTCAGCGCAGTGGAGCTGTTGTTTTCGTTTCTTTTAATTTTTGCAATGATGCATATGTGGGGAAAGGTCGCAGCGCTGCACGGAAATCAAGAAAGCTGAGAGGTTGGATAGTTGTGCCCGACGCATACTAATCCTGGGTGTGTTTAAACGTGCGCGTTTTTGGGGGGGTCTTGCAATGTGTGTGTGTGTGTGTGTGTGTGTGTGTGTGTGTGTGTGTGTGTGTGTGTGTGTGTGTGTTGTGTGTGTGTGAGAGAGAGAAAGGGAAAGGAGGGGAGAGGAGGGAGAGATTAGCCTACTCTTTCCAAAATGCTCCCTTGTGATTACAGTAGCTAAGACGTTTATTAAACTCCCTTTAAGTTGTACGACTGGACCGCTGTGTGTGAGAGAGGATTATATCATCTGTCCCCTATGTGCTGATTACTTTAAACTAGGTTCCTTTGCATCTTGAGAAAATATTTGGTTGTGTGTGCATGTGTGCGCACAAGCATGTGTGCGCGCGTCTGGTTAAGGGATCGATGGCGGCCATGAGACACCATGGGAAGCAGAGTAACGCCACCACCCACTGTAATCACCACCCTCTTGTGGATTACAAGTGGTAGCATGGCACTTGCGGGATCATCACAAGGAGAAATCCGAGTGCGGAGGTAGAAAGTGGCGCTCGGTCGGTGGCGGAAGGCTATTCAGCACCATGGACAGCGCACAGAAGTATGGAGCTGCAGTAGGAGGGAGAGCTTTGACACCCACAATGGGGCATTTATCGACATTTGAATGGCTGGTATTCTCCTAAAAACCACACTGTGAAGGATCTGTCTGAAGAATGTGGAGAGTGTGGAGGTTTTTTTTTTTTTTTTTTTTGAGCAAAGCCATGTAGTTTACTGAAGAGATTCGGCTGTGTTTTATTCATGAAAGCAGGATGATTGTGACGCCAAATGACTCACTGACAAGTGCACTCTATATCCAGGCCTTACTATTTATTGCCATGGCCACTGTAATTTATGTCACTGGATCTCACTGCTCAAGTCTGCAGTGGAGGTCTGTGGATAAGACCAAAAATAGCTCATCCAAAAGAAGAATAAAGAGTTGAAAACTTGATTTTGTTTACAGCACGGAACACTGCACAACTTCAACACAACATTAGTTTTTAAGTTATCATCCAAAGTAACTGATCAATAGGCTCAACATTTTCCTAAAGCCCTTGAAAGCATTACTTTTTTAGTATTTCTATATAATATTTATTCCAGCAAAAGCAGATTTTTTAGGCCACTAGGGGGCAGCAAACCATTAACATAGCACCTGTGTAGTTGATTTGATGTGACAAACTTGTTAGCAAACAGCTGCTTATTTACACATTCAACAGTTACGGAGCAACATTAATAATTTAGAGCCTGTGTACAAAATTCACAACGGCTGGTAATGTGTGTGTGTGTGTGTGTGTGACATCATGGCAGAATGTGGTCGTGATGACACAAATAGTAGCTGGAACTACAACAGAAGCCATTTTGAGTATTTTGGCAGGAGCTTATATATCCATCTGTGTGTCTGTGGACAGATTTTGTCAACATTATGATGATGTAACTGTGCAAGATGGAGTCATAAAGACTTACAGGTGTGTAGCTGAGATAAGAAAATGAAGGTCAAGTTTGGAGATGGGTGTGGTCCATGCAAGGGGGCTGGAAGTAGGGAAGACGTTATTGGCTACCCATTTTACGCCCCCGGCTGACGTCAGCCAGTCTCTAATTTAGCTTTGCTTTTGTTCTCTACCAACCCCTGAGAGAAATATCTGGTTCTATCGCTGTTAAATACTCCACTATGTCCACCAGCTAGTGTCTAACTGTGTCTGTCTGTTGTTTGCTGCTGAGCTGGTACAATGAGGTTTTTACAGCCTTTTCACCGAAAACATCTGCTGCTGTGGCCAAAAAAGACACCATGAGACCAAAACAGGGAAATTGTGGGTTCAACAGCTGAACAATGAGCTGAAAGTCACAACAAAGCTCTGCAGAGCTGAGGGGAGCAGCAGGTCCAGGTAATAACACACTGCAGGTTCATCACTATCAGGGGATTTTGGCAGAGAGCCACGTGACAAAAAGGAGACATGGAATTTGAAAATGACATGGGCATTAACCCTCTGGGGGATTTCACTGAGTTGCATTATGGGAAATGTAGGATCCAGTGTTTTAGGAGGTTGAGCTAAACTTGAGATTTAAAGTCAGGGTATCTCAGCCTCTGTTGTTTCAATTTGGAAGATTCTGTTATAAATCCATCCATTGTAAGTCCCCATACTTTATGGGAGAAACTCCATACCACTGGGGCAGCTTTGGCTCAGAAAGTAGAGGGGGCAGAAGATTGGCGGTTCGATCCCCGGCTCCTCCAGTCTGCATGCTGAAGCATCCTTCACCAAGATACTTAACCCAAACTGCTCCTGATGGCTGTTCCATTGATGTGAAACTGAGCTGCAGGTGGCACCTTGTAAAGTAGTCTCAGCCTCCAGTGCATTAATGTGTGTGTGAATGGGTGAATGTGACTTGTAGTGTAAAAAGCACTTTGAGTGGTCAGATGAGGTGCAGGTGTGGGTCCATTTGACACTTTAAAGTGATGTTGCAATGGGTTCTTCACAGTTCTCCATACACTGAAAGGCACTTAACGGCGTACATTTATACAGATTTTCAGAATGAAATTGTCCTTCATCTGATAATTACACAAGCAACTGTTATAAAAGTTCAGCCAACGCTCTGTTTTTGGTTTTAAATTAAACTAACACCTTCAGTTGTATCACCTGTTGGCTGTCGGCTACTTAGCAAGTTGTTCCCATATCGGCTTGTGGCTTATTGTCTTAAACTAGATGGCTATGCTTTCCTGGAGAGCAACGTGAGCAGCGACTATTTAATTCCTTTTTTATACGGCTTGTATTCATTATTATTCAGGCCTTTAGTTTCTCATCGCTAACAGTCACAACAGAACTGTCAGCAGTGCTCATCTGATATGTTGATATCACTTGCTGTTATTGTCTGTCAATGCTTGATGCCAGAAATGATGCTTGAGGGTTAATGCCTTCTGTCGAGACTGCTCGGTGAAATTGATAGGCCTGCCTTGACAGATGAGATAACCTGCGATCGCAGGCAAACGCAATTTACGGGTACGGCAGATGGATGCTGAGGATGCACTCAGAAGTAGGCCAGTTTTACCTTGGGGAGAAGCTCGACATGCACAGAAGGCTCCAAGAGAATGTTAGAGCGTTGTTGTTTTGCAAGGGAAATTATGAGAGAGAGGTGGGAGGAATGGGAATCGGAGGACTGTTTTATTAGACACCACACACGGAGAAATAATAGAGGGCCGATCAGTTCCTGTTCAATTCCCGTTTGCATGGAATAGCTTGGATGGAAGGCAATCGGGGTTCAAAAATTAAGTGGAAAATAACTTGGGATTTAGCCTTAAACCCTCTGCACCTTCTCTGCGCAACTCTCATCACCAAGTCTGCTGCGTGAAGAGAACTGGAGCTTGGTTCCTTTCCAGAAAACTCTCCCTTATGGCTCCATTCACTCACCTTCACCAGCACAACGAGCCAGGTGCACAGAAAACGCAACAAATAAATAAATAAATTACTAAATCCCAAACAGCAGCTAGGAAGAGCTGACGCACAGGCAGTTAGATGTGTTTGATCTGTTGTAAAATAATGAATATACAGTGCAGCACTTCTTGGGAATGGGGCGCAGCTGCAGGGCACTTTCATGTGCTACCTCACCTCAAATTGCCGCGCATTAGAGGGAAACATTTCCCTAATGAATTTAATCATCGCTCCTGTTGTCACCAAGTTGGTCTTTTGTTTACGTTCCTGCCTGGTGACTAAAGTCCAGCTGCTGGAGTGCAGCATATGTGCAGGGTAAAGCTGGCTCTTCATGCAGTGTGTGGAGGATTCAGCTGCTTGGGTGGAGCCCCAACACCATGCTGAGGAAGGTTTTGTTTGGTAATATAGAGTCGTGGATCTAGGGAGCTTCTTATTCTCCTTTTTTTGTTTTAATCAGTGCAGACAAACAACGTAACCTTGGCCTTAAAAATAATCCTCGGCCTCCTTCCGTGTCACAGATATCCTCAAATATCTCATGATTAAGCATGTGGGATTTCAAGATGATACAGGGTAACATTTACTGAAGATCAAACAGCTTTATCATTTGAATTAAACCATATTTTTTAAGGTGTAAAATATAGAAAAAAATAGCTTTAATTTCTTTAGCTTTCATAAAGGGCATATCTGACATAAAGGATCTTTCAGATAGCAGCCTGGAAAACCCTAAATAACTATACTGCCTTTTTTTGTTGCTATTTTTTAGATCACTGACTACAAACCGCCGTCCAATTTACAGAGAATGCAAGTTTTATTTCCTGCTTTTCATTTTAATTCCTAATTCTTACTATGCTCGAGATAGGTGATGCATGACACTGAACACTTCATCTCTGTTTTTCTCAAAGATACACTATTATTGCAGGTCGATGCAGGTGAGAGGAGTATCACTAGTTTGGCAGTAATCCAAGCGGTGCATTCATTTACTGCTGGGAAATTCTGATATCTAAGCGATTCTTACATAACAAGTGTACTGATGAGCAATGCATTCTCAAACTGGGTAAATACTCCAAACAAAAGCTCAAGCATAGATGTAGTGAAAAGGAATAGGTAGCTTTTCAGCAGTTAAAAAAAGCTGCTGTTCTTTGCCAACTGCCTCCTAAGTCTCAAGTGTAGGACCTGGAGCTTCCCACCAGCTGAGCTGGAATGGAGTTCCCCTGAAGCCTTTTCAAAACACTGTTTGCTTTTTTACTGTATGTGCATTACCTTACAACCTCCCAACACCACAGCAGTCAGCATTCATGAATATATATGAACAGTGGTGGAACAAAAGCTCAGATATTTTACTGAGGTGAAATTTGCATTATTGCAGTGTAGAAATACTTTGTTACAGGTCTTGCATATAAAATTTGACTGAATTAAAATGTATTACCATTAGAATATATATTAAGTGCCAAAAGTCTGTGAAACTTCTACATAGTTCTAGTGTCTTGCAGGTGGCACAGTGAGAGATGCTGGAGTGGGGCTGCAAATAACAACTATTTTCATTGTTGATCAATCTGTTGATTATTCTGTCAAGGAACGGAACAGGCTCATATTATATTGACATCATGATATGAGACTAGATATTGTCTTAGATTTGGGATATTGAAAGCTTTGTATTTTCCTGATTATAAAGGTTGAATTACAGTAAAGTGATGTAATTACCTGAGCTTACCAGACTTTTCTAACCACTTATTCATAATATCCACATTACTGATGATTATTTCTCAAAAATCTCACTGTGTAAGCACCAACAGTAAACCCTACAATATCACCACAATATAGACATCAAGCTATTTGGTTAAATATATTTTCTTCCTATCGCCTCGGGGTGGGCAATATGGCCCTAAATTAATATCACAATATTTCAGGGTATTTTTGTACGGAAGCGTATTGCATTCACAAAAGAATCTGTTTTATTGAGTAATTTTTACTGTATTTCAGAGTAATTTTTTTATTTTTCTGTTTTTTGTTATAATTTTTTTCTGAGTTAAGAGAGCAATAGAACAACAGATGCTTTCATTCCTTTCTTGAGAGCACGATATAATGGAAGCAAACATGACCCGCTTGTTTAGTTTAATCCAGTTTTACTTTGTTTTGGGTTTGAGACACTGGGAGATACTCTTGTCTTTAAGTTATATAGATGGTGTTATCATTAGTTTGTCGACTTTACGCAGGCACCGGTCACTTGCAGGTGCCAGGTGGGAGCTTCCCGCGAGATTTTGAAGTATCTCGTTCGAAAGAAATTACCACGAAAAACAGGAAAAATATTACTCAGAAAAACAGAAAATATTACTCAGAAAAACAGGGAAAAAAATTACACCAAAAAACAGAAAAATAAATAAATTACTCCGAAAAACAGAAAAAAATTACTCAGAAAAACAGGGCTTTTTTTTATTTGTCAAGTGAATGCAATACGCTTCTGTATTGTTGCGATGATAGTCTTGATGATATGACAAATTAGTAAAAAAATATATTATTAATTTAAGAACAAAGAATTGGAACAAAATAATTCATATAGTCTTACATAACAGTCTACCTTTAAATATTCAGTAAAAACTAAATAAAAATGATCTCTAATTTCTTTAGTTTGTAATCAACAACAGTTATTTAGAGTGAGATTCAGATTTTGTAAACATTATTAAATGTTCAACAAAATAAAATCTACCGCAAATTACACATTTAAAAAGCTCCCAAACACAAAACACATGTACCCTGGGATCTAAATATATAAATCAACAGGTGATTTCCCTCTCTTTTAGCACATAATTGATTATTTTTCCTTTTCTTTCCACCTGGACCTTTATGCTCTGCCATTTCTCCTTTAATCATCACACGGTAAACTGTGACAGGCTGTTATGCTACCATAACTATCGCACATTCACATATATGTAGTGTTTCGTCAAGCTGTGAGCATCACGTAGGTTTACATTAGCAAAGGTTTAGGACAAAATCACTTGACGACACTAACTCCTGTGGTGCACAGCAAGAGAAGAGAGGAAGAGACGCTGTGCTGCTGCCAGAGGAGCTGCTGAATGAGTTCCCTCTGAGCGGTGAGTCGCTAAAAGAGTTTGAGAAGTCTGGAACTGTACATAAAACATTCAGGATGCCACAGTTTATTCCACACTACTGAAGCTGCTCCTCTTTTTGGAACCACAGCGGAGTTGCTAATAATTTTGCTTTCAGCCATGCTTGTTGTTGCCGTGGGTAACAGTATGACATCAATATGTCAACAAGCTGAAACATCACAAGTATCTACACAAGTTAGTTGGTTTGGTGTATAAAACTCAAGAGGATGTTCTCAAATGTCTTGTTTTGTCCACAACCCAAAGATATTCAGCTTACTGTCATAGAGGAGTAAAAAAAACAGACAATATTCAAATTTAAGAAGCTGGAATCAGAGAATTTTGACTTTTAATAGTTGACAGCTAATCAGTTAATCATTGTAGCTTTAGTTTTTTTGACTCTTTCCCTTCCCTAATGCACATTGGAAGTACTTGTAGGAATAGTGGGTGGTAAATGGTTAAAAACATGACACCTTAGATAGGTGATAAATTTCAGTTAATAGCCTGGGCTATTATTTACTTAAATCACTGAACTCAACAGGCTTATATTAGCTCAGCAAAGATAGAAAATATGATCATATAAATTGTGTATTTAAACCAGTATGAAATACTTGTATAAAAACAAAAAAAAAAAGGTTTTGAATAACATATCAATTATGTGTTAAGTTATGACACTTGTCTCACAGTATCCTGTTAAAACAATATTCATAACTTGGACTAATTGTTATGAAAAACAGTTTTGATTCTTTACGGACAAAAGAAATGTAAATACCGGGTAATTGAGTAATGGAGACATGTCCTGACTTCATGACATGAAACGTTTATATTTGTATGCACAATCTAAGCAGCTCAAATGGGGAGTCAACAATCTGGTTTTATACATCTAAATAATCCTATAAAAATGAACTGCTACGTAGCTACACCAGGCTAGTAAAAGGGACTGGGTGATTCATTGGGGCTAGGCTTTAAGTGAGGTTTACAGTATGTTAATGCAACCACGTACTTTGCAATCACATTGAAATACTGTCATTCTAATGAGTTCATGAACTCTCAAATGCCCCTCTGTTTTTCCATTAACATGTCAATTCAGCTCATCCAAATAAATAGCACACAACACCCTCAGAAATAACTCTCTAATGTATTTCAACACTATATTTATGAGAATAGAGAGCAGACACTCTCACAGCTGCTTTGCCTTTGGGTAGCAGCTTAACTTTCTGACAAAGAGCCCTTGTGGCTGCTGTTAGTTCACCTGCCTGTGCTGTGTCCTCGTGGCCACGCTGCTCGGCTATGCTGTGATGTGACTTTTCCTGGTAGTCTCAGCAGGAAGCACTTGACTCCAGAGAATATCAAAGTAAGCCGCGCGCTCCGAGGGCAGCTCCATTGTGGAGCTTTAGAGAGAACCTCGGGGAGTTTGCATAGGCGACGGCTCCCTCCCTTTGTGAAACACTAGTCGGAACATTAAGATGTCACTGCTGACTGACCAATATGACCACAGGGACATGGAGATACAGCAGCAGCCACGGATGTGAACCTTCAGAACACTTCCAGTCAGTGGGAAGACGTTCGCTGGCGCAGTAATTATGGAACCAGCTTGGACGACAGTGTGTCTGGGGCATGACTCAAACTCCTGTTACAATCACGACGAGGCACTTTAAATACATTAGGAAAAATTATACTGTGAGTCAGATTACAAAGGCCCCCCCTATGTTTCGTGTTCTTTCTTTTGTTTGGTCCCCAGTCTCAACAGGCCTGTGAGCACTGAGAGCTGGCATTCTAATTTTGCTGTCACCCTTTCCTCCACTCCCACATGAATTCTTTGTTGTTGTTGTTGTTGTTGTTGTTGTTGTTGTTGCACTTTGGAATACAGTGGCCCCCATCATTTAATGGCGGGTTCATTCATCATAGTCAGCAGTTCCAGCCCACTCAGGCTACTGTATCTCAACAAACTTTTACATTTTAAAAGCCTCCGAGTTTGGGCTTTTGCTATCACATGATGCTGAGTGTCTCACAGAGGACAAAAATACACTTTAAAGGGGTGTGTGACAAGTGCATGTGACCAAGACTAATTTATTTACAAAGATTGCATGATTTTTTCAAACAGGAATTGCAAATAAGCTTCAGTATTTTCCTGAATTGATAAACGAGTTTTTTCTGCAGTGCATAAAGATTAGTAGTTTCAGTTTTCAAACCTGTTCCACAGTGTATTGCACTCAGTGTCTCTGAATCACACCGCCTAGTTGACTGTGACATGGCTTTCCATCACCAAACCTGTGCTGTAATGTACCCTCACCTTTTACAGTTATTTACAGCTCGCTAGCTCTGCGGTTCACAGCCTCTGAGGATAAAGGTGACATGTCATCGTGTCAGTGTCTGGCAACATGCTAACCGATGACAACTGAAGGAAGCAGCACAGCATCCTCTTCTCTAAACAGCTTCTTAGTGGAGTGAGTCAGGAGGTTTCTTGTTATGCACATTTCTGATGACCTCAGCTGGTCATGTAAAAAAAAATAGCCAGCCTCCCTTCACCTGTCTGTCTATAGAGGAACCACTGAGAGTGTCCTGACCTGGCCAGGTCTGGGAACTGCAACAACTTAAAGCATGAATTTCTGTCCACAAAATTCACACAGAAATTTAGAAAAACTGGTTTTGTGGGTTCTTATGGATGTTTGCACACCAAGTTGAACATCTTGAAATATGCAGACTGACCTCAATTTCAGCCGATTCCCCTTTGTTGAAATATATGTTTGACCGATAAAATCCTTTGTTTCAACTGATGTCCAGTATTGGGTAAGGGTTACTTTAAAAGTAATCAAAGTACGTTACTGCCTTACATTTTAAAAAAGTAACCAGTTACTTTACTGCGTTACTCCCTGAGTAAAGTAACTCAAGCACTTTTAAAGTACTTTTGAGTATTCTACATTTCCTATTGGGCAATGGACCTCAGGGCACTAAGCCTAGATTTTTTTGTCTCTTGTCCTTCACTGAGATCCAATTCTCCCATCACAGCCATCACTTTGACCAGTAGAAACACAGAACGAACTGCTGCCGTAGACAACTGTATGACAACAACACCCCAGCGTTTTTAATATTTCCTCTAGGGATGTTACCACACAGAGTAAAAGGGGGAAATGATGGTGTGAAACAGCAGAGGCACTTTGTCAACCCGCTGAGTTAACATTACTGTCATTAGCATCAAGCTAGCAAACAATGGTCCATCCTCACGGTCGGACATGAAGTAATAACATTAACAAATAGCGGCGGGGCTTTTACTCACCACAACTGCAGAGGATCCCAGCTTCATCTGAAACAAACTACATTATAGACGCTCCGTTATTTATTAATCCCTCAGTGTGTTTATATATTTATTTTTTATCCGCTCCGTTGTCTTTGTAAAGTTAACATATCGCACTGTCATTTCAAACTCAACACTTGTTTCAAATTAAAAGCCCCTTATAACCTCGGCTAGAGAATCCCTCCATTTTCTAAATAGGATTTTATTCTGAAACATTTGTCAGGACTTCCTGTGGAAGATACAGTAGCTTGATAGTTTTCATATGGCGCTTCAAATGTAGCTCCTGCCATCTGCTGACGCTTTTAGGTGACTACAACAACATGTCGGCTGGCACATAAACAGACACAGTTCTGGCAGTGACTCAAATAATAGTAAAAGCAATAAAAATAGGACAAGAATAACCCGATGACATCACACACGCCGTGAAAGATGACCGGGGATAATTGGTGAGTACCAGCGTGTAGCGTGTACCAGGCATAATGCAAGTCCTGAGTCTGAAATATGTCTGTCAGCGAGTCCTACTCCACCTATTTAGACTCCACCATAGACAACGTCAGCATTTCTCCGACCACGTAGCGAGCCACAAGCTCCGTGGCTTCTTTCAGACAGCCGTTGCTGTTTCGGAGCTGAAGGACCAGTGTTCTAAAAGTAACGGAAGTAACTGATGTCTTGTTTGAAAATGTACTGAAGTACTTGATTACTCAAACAGCAAGCTAACGTGTTTGGTTACTCGTGACTGCAAAAACTAATCCCAACTCTGCTGATGTCATAATGCCAAGTCATAGCTAGCTTGCCGCCACAATGGGGGAACGTCTTTTCAATCTCAAGGCCCAATATTGTATGACAAACACTGCACTGACTAATTCAATAACCAAATAAAATCCAATAGCTTGAGATCATCCATCAGCTACTACCAATATATATTTGTCACAGATATGGTAGCCACAGCAGCTAGCATTAGCTTAAAATTTGGGGACGGATTAGTTAGCAGGTTATGTATTTATTAAAGAAAACCCGTAGACATTCTCTGTCTGGATAGATTTTTGTGGGATGGACACTCATTAGGCGCCATTTACGAAACATGAGGAACATTAAGTTGCACCTGACCCGTTGAAAATTCATCTCCCTCTTCATCCAACTCTCCATTAAACACAGCCTTGTTTTGTGTCTTGTTGTGCACCTTGTGTGTAGTCTGAACGTTGCTTTACTCTCATTGAATGTTGCATCATCATTCATTGTTTTTGTTTGGTACCGGGGGGCCACGAGAAACACGGTTTCATTGCTCTGCACTGTAAACAAATGAATGACAATGAAGTCTCTCTTACTGCATTTTTATTACAACTGTAAGCACACCCAACAGTGATGTCATGATGTACTGACACATCCTGAAGTCCACTTTAGGTCCCTGCAAAGTGGGAAGTTGGTGTTGCTCGTTGGAAAATTACAACATTAAGTAATAACATCCAATAGTATAATGTATAACATGCTGAAAGGAAAGTTTTTGTGAGATATCATGAGATCTAGATGTGTTTAAATTTGCAACTCCCCTAATGAATGTTTACTATGGGCCATCAGCCTTTAGCATAAATCAGCATAACTAGAATTAATGCATATATATAACTGAAGCATGTGCATTTGTGTTAGGGGATGTCATTAACATAGCATAATATTGTAGATTGCACATGTGTAACCTATGTGTGAGAAATGCCTGATATAGTTCATTACTTCTCACACTGCAGTCATTTGCTTATAATAAGCAAACATTTGCAGACCTACATATCCACATTTACAGTATTTTAATGTGTTGCATTAATGTGGCTTCTGCAGTACAAAACACTTGGTGGGTAATTATTCTCTAAACATATACTCAAACACTCCCACATAACCACCCTGCGCTTTTGTCCCACTGTGTTGTGAAAAACACAGCCATTGCCCAAGTTATCACTGAGAGCATGACGGCAGCTCCGTTAAGGCTGCCTTCCTCTGACTCGCTGATGTGCGGCGAGCCCCCAAGGTTAGCAACAAAAAGTGTTTAGCTCCAGAGATCTAAATGGAGAGCTCCTCGTGCCGCTGTGGAGTGATAACATTCAGGCTCTGCTGGAGATGTCGCTATTGTGAAGAAGCTGTAATTTAGAGAGGGGTTGGGAAAGCTTATCTTCCTGAGCCTCAGAGCAAAGTAAAGAAATAGTGGGAAGGGGGGAAAAAAATAAAA
This sequence comes from Epinephelus fuscoguttatus, assembly GCF_011397635.1. Classification (NCBI taxonomy): domain Eukaryota; kingdom Metazoa; phylum Chordata; class Actinopteri; order Perciformes; family Serranidae; genus Epinephelus; species Epinephelus fuscoguttatus. The sequence continues at coordinate 28,718,222 of NC_064765.1, read as the reverse complement.
ACAACAACACAGAGGCAATGAGTCACTGTCTGTGGAAACAGGAGTATAAAAATGAAGGGTTTGTGGTCAAAAAGTGAGTAGTTCCACTTATTATTCATCGAATTGTTGTTAAAACTGAGTGTCACCGAAAGGTCATTTGCTGCAAAACATAAGCAACTGTCTTTATACTGCTGGATCGGTTGTTGCTGCAGGACACGAAAAGGGAGAGAACATATTCTGCTTGTCTTGAAAAGACTAAGCTGTTGGTTCACTAAATGCTAAACAGCATAGTTAGCCTTCTGTAGTGAGCCTTTTTTTAAAAAACACCTTAAAGAAAAGGTTCACATCAAATAAAAAATGCATATTTTCCTCTTACCTGCAGTGCTGTTTATCAGTCTGGATTGCTTTGGTGTAAGTTGCAGAGTGTTGGAGATATCAGCAGTAGAGATGTCTGCCTTCTCTCAAATATAATGGAACTCAATGGCACTCAGCTTGTGGTGCTCAATGTGGCAACAATAAACACTTTTGAAAAACTCAACAGCAATGTCTCCTTCCTGAAATCATGACCCCGTTACTCAAGATAATTGACAGACCTTGTTGTGAGCACTTTCATGTAGAAGCTATTTTCTTTCTACCAAACTACACTTGCCAACTCTATCAATGCGTAGCAAGAAGCATACACCTACTGCTTGCTCACCTAGCACCACTGAGCTAGCTAACATTACAGCTTAGCCGAGGAGGACACCATTAATATTAACATCTTGCGGTATCACTAGCACAAGTCCATGAGTAGATGTACGCTTCCTTCTGTGTAGTGATACAATTGGCAGATGTAGTTTTTGCCATCCAGGTGCTCTAGCTAGCGTCGAGGCTAGCAAGTTACAGACGCCAGGAGGAGGTGTCTAGGGATACATATTACCAGCCTCTGTGCGCCAGGGCTTTTGCCATCCAGACACTTCAGCTACAGATGCTAGGATGTGATCCGAATTATAACCCTCCAAGAGCGGGTGCATTTTACCATCCAGAGGCTACGGCTAACCAACAGCAGCTCATCCACAGGCCTGTCCAGGTGCTTAGCAATGAGGTGGCCACCAAAAAAGCATTCAGATGAAGATCCTGTGTTCCTTATGGTGGTGCATGAACTCTTAGACCAACAAAAGACATGTTACAAAGTGAGGTTGTGACAGTTTGATAGAAATAAAATAGTTCCTGTATGGAATTGCTCACAATAAGGTATGTGGATTATCTTGAGTACCCAGGCCATGAACTCTGGAAAGAGATATAACTGTTGAGTTATATTTTTATTTATTTATTTTTTTTTTTTGAGCACCACAAGCTGAGTGCTATCTAGTTCCATTATAATGGAGAGAAGGCAGACATCTTTACGGCTGATATCTCCAACAATCGGCAACACACACCAAAACAATCTCGACTGATAAAAGCACTAAAGCTAAGAAGCAACATATGCATTTTTGATTTTGAGGTGAACTATCACTTTAAACTCCATTTGAGATTTATTACACTGTGTCCTTGAGGACAAAGGTATAGCTTTATGTGGCTCCTTTGACTTGAGTTCTCAGGAGATAGTGTACATATATCGAAGAAGAAGAATCGCAAGCGCCATCGACACGTAAAATTCACATGGGGTCTAACTTTAAGTGCTCATTATAATTGTCTCTCAAGATTTCAGCTTCAGAGTTGTCCATGCTCTGTTATAAATTGCAGTCATTAGGCAGAAAATGTCCCAATTCTGCTTTAAAGTTGAAGTTCCCTCTCAGCAGCGTCTTTGATAAATTGATAGCAGGTCTTTTAATCTCACTGTGCTCCTTTGGGGTCCTCCCCGATGATTGCTCTGTTGATGGGTTCTTTGCAAAGAGCTGTCCTTGTCTCACAGCAGTGAGTTTACATCTCTTAGTCAGCACGAGCCTACAGTATGCACACAGTGTTCCCTCGGCACTGCTTTTGAACGCCAACCTTTCCTTTTGCTTGTTTATTAGGCATTCAGTTGAGAGAAATTGCAGAGGATTGGACTGTAAAATGTTTTTTTACCATATGACTCTGTGGCTGTTAAAACACACACACTCACACACACAAAAACTATTCACGCACATCAGTGCAGTTAGATGTTATCGATTGTGGTTGGAGGTTGACCTTGACGAGGTTACATTGTTTAAGGGACCAACGTACAGTTTTGTTGCATCAGTAGAGGAAGACATGTGAAACTGTAACTTCTCATATGTCTATAACTCTTTGTCTAAACCCAGTGAGAATACCAAATGATCCAGTTTGTAGGTGCTGTTCATAGTCACTACTGCTTCATAATGCAATGCACACAGTTAATGGAAAAGCTGCTCACTACTAACAAATTTAAATAAACTGCAGGTGGTGGCAAAAAATCTTAGAACCATTATTTCGATGTCCCTTCTGAAAGTTTAATTGGCTGCAACATTCAGAAGTCGTTTGATATCAGACATCACACATATCATTTCTTGTTAGTGTAAAGCAGTTAAGTGGGTAATACTCCACAAGAAGATACACAAAAAGGAGTAAGTCCTTCAGTCATCATCAGTTAACTTACTTATTAACTGATGATTAGCTACTCTATCACATTTGATTGGGAGTTACTCAAGAACAGTACCCTGGAAATCCAGAGTTCTCGGGAGAGCACAATTAGAATTTGCTCAGCGAGTCACTCTGGCAATCAGTATTGATGCTCATTACCCATGCTGTTGGAGCCGAGCTGCACCAATCACATCGGCGTATCTGATATAGGCGGGCCAGAGGTGAGCTAAACAGATGACGACAGCGCTGCAATGACGAAGTCCGGAATCAGTCAGTAAACATTGCAAGATGGCTACGGATGAACGCCAGTTGTTTGAAACAGCTTTGGGCGCTACAGTGAACGAGTTAGACTTGGCTTTTTCTCTAAAAGAGGAACAGAAGACGGCGCTCGAGTCTTTCCTTTGCAAGAAGGACGTTTTTGCTGTTTTGCCGACCGGATACGGCAAGAGTCTAATCTACCAGTTAGCTCCGCTGGTAGCTAAGCGTGTACGTCACCCCATGTATTGTTCTGATTGGTCGTAGTGTTATCCAGTTGCGTGCAGTGATATTTTCAAATGCATGCTTGGCTGCCCCTCGAGTTGGGCATTACTCATGGCCAGACCCTAAATCTTTCTAGATTTGTGTCTGGATTTCCAGGCTACAAGAACTGACCATTAGCTAATGATTAGTTACTCATTCGTTCTTCCTTTGTCCTTAGTAAACTACTTGTTTTTTGTGTACCTTACCATTAAGTGTTACTGTGAAGCGTAGATATTCTTGTATACTCATTGCTTAAACAGTATACTGCAATGATTAGTATGTAGTGCACACTGTGTAGAAGTAGTCTCAAATATGACTTTGGGACAATTTGGTGTAAAATGTTTACTGCAGAGGCAGGTGTTGGTGGTGATCCTCATCTCTCTGTCAACGTGGCCCTTCACAAAATAAGGCCATATGGTGATTGAGCTTTTTTGCAAATTCAGGCATCCAGGGAAGATGCATTTGTGGGAAGATAAGGAGGGCATAGCTAGCTAGCAAACTTTAACTAGCTAGAGTTCGCCAGTTAATCTTTATATAGTAAAAAAAAGTGCTGGACATAGAAAGGAAGTGTTTCACGGTCTAACTCAGCAATTCAGTACTGTATAGTTTTTTCATATTTTTCATGTTATCAGCACGTATTTTCTTAAATGTATAATGGGTTTTTGTTGATAATTTCAGATTTTACGTTACCGGCCTTTAAAAGTTAAAAGCTAATATTCTTTGGCAGTGGACACATTTGAAAGTGTAAATTATGAGATTTCTGTCAGTAGTTTTTTATACTTGTATGATAATTCCTGGAGACAATAACCCACATTATTTATTTATTTTTTTTAAATTTTGCTAATCTCTATTGGCGCAGCTTTCATCAACGAGGCCCAATTCCAGTAAATCCTGCACAAAGAATTGTGGGTACTTCATACCCACTGAGGATTCACACATGCATCCTTTGAAATTCTCTGAAGGAAGGACTCGGTCCTCTGTAGAATTTGGGGGGTTAGATCGCCACATCATTCCCAAGCGTGGCACTGCTGAAATGCGGAGAACAAATTTCACACACGCAGGTGTGTGACAATCAATGGGACTTTAACTTATTACTGTTGTCAGTAATTAACTGCAGAGGATACAGTTTCCTGATGATGCCTTGACCCTCTGTTGAGCTACCATGCATCACTGTGATTGGCTCAAGCACTTTTGGAGTCATGAGACCAGCAATATGATTGACTGACAGTATATTAATGAATCGCCACAACCTCCAAATTGCACTCTGCCTCACAAAACCATTTTGCACTTTGAGCTGCTACACATACATGAAGCTAAATAGCAGTGGGCCCATTTTACAAAAGCAATCAGCGAGCACTATTTACTCACAGATCGCTAATGGTGCCAGAGTTCCGTTTCAAAATGACTGCTGCTCTCAAATTGCAGATAAAGTTGAATGTCTTATAGTTGACTCACATTCTCATGCACGGGTCACAAGTATGGTGTTTCTATTGATTGGTTAGAAGATGAAATAATCACGCTGTATGTTGCAGATCGGGTGAAACAGACCTCAAATCTACCACCTTACACTGGTCCACTTGCACCATAAAATAGAACAGACAGTCTTGCTTTCCATTTTATGATGGGATTGTGGCCAGCTGTGAGATGGGGTGTGGCTGTTTGTCAGCAGGAAGGTCATATCAACAAAAATGCAATACAATAGGGAAAGAAAGAAGAGCTTGTTTGGGTGGACATCAGTGTGGCTTTTTCCCCCTTTGAAATGGCCCTGCTATGGTTTTTCACATACTCGAGGAAATGCCTGCATCCTGTCTCCTGAGCACTTAGTGAAAGTGTATACATAAATCAGATGATCACAATTAAAAAGATAACAGTCCTTGCTATGCTGAGCCTTTTGTTTGTGGATGAGTGAATTACTGTTTTGCCTCGGTAAATTATGTGTAATTTAGTCCTAATTCTGAGCACTTGTAATACAGAGATGTGTCGACAAAAGTCTGTGATTACACCGATCCCAGTCAGATATTAGTCTATATTGTTCCTATAGTGTAAACACAGTCATTTGGTTGGCATCCTTCCCTTTAACTGTAACTAAGATGTGTTGCACTGCATGCCTTGTGTTCCACATGATTATATGAAGTGGTGTAATTGTGTTGTAATTAGTTATAATAAGCTGCTGGCAAGCATATCCTTGGATGCAGGGAAAACTGCCAAAAATAGAAAAATTAGATGAGAGCTAAAAGATGCAGCGCTGTGTGCCTCTGATGATCATTTTGTGCAACTGAAAATTCCAACACAAAACAGCAGGTCACACTGAAAGTGCAAAGACACAAAATCAGCCCACAGCAAATATCATTCAGTGTGATAGTGAATGCTCACCGTATCCCTGCTAATCCCATCTGATGAACCAATGGCGGTGACCTGCCTTAGTCAGTATGCACAGTATGCAGTGATGGCTGTGAATTGTTATTGTGGATTGAGATGTTGAGTTTTGCTCCCAACAGATGATCCGTGCCAGAAAAAAAACAATATCTTAGTATTATGTTTTTCCTTTTGCTGGTGAAGCGAATACAGGAAAAAAAGCCACGCAGCCTCAGGCGTTGAGCCCATATAATCCCACAGCAGGCTATATATTTAGATGTCAACAGTGGCAACAAAGCCTCAATTTGTTGCTTGTATGAAGTGGGTGCTGAATAGAGGCACAAAGACAAAGGCAGGGCCTCTCGCACACACTGATAGAAAAGATAATGTTGACAAATTGTTTTGATAAATTGGCACCTTATAAATATTTAACAATGGCTCTTTTAATGCAGCAGTTTATAAGGGTAGTCAGAGTTCTCACTAGTATTTAAACTATTGACATGTTGAGGCCATAGAGTCAATCACTGCAATCTGAGATCTTTGCTGTAGTGTTTTTGTAGCATCTCTGGTGCAAAGTGCTCATCAGTGCAGTGTTTTATAGCACTTTTTAAAGGTCACTTCTCAGTTGCAGTGGACCGAGAAGTGACCGTGTCTTTTTGTTTTATTGTTGCCAATGCTTGTGTCATTTCTTGTAAGAGTTCTTCGTTGTTTTTAACCAATCAAGTCCTCAGACTGAGTTTTGGAATTGTGTGTTTCTGCAAACCACAGATATGTCTATATGTTTCATATGTAGTGAATATGTTGAAGTGTTATGTTTCTCAAATTTTCAATTTAATGGTTTGATGCTGCGATTATCATGCGGTTAGATTTCTGCTTAGGTAGGGCGAGGAAAACATCATGTTTCAGTTTAAAATACCAAGTTTGGTCACCACACATGTGGTTTGAAATGTCCTGAAACTCTGCAAACACAGCTTGAAATGTCCTGAAGCTTATTCGCGATTTGGTCTCCACAAACACGGGTTGAAATGTTCTGATGGGCTGTTAAAAAACACCAGGTTTGCTTTCCATACACAGATGGAAAGGTCCTGAGGTCTTGTTAAATTACTTGGTTTTGTCTCCACAAACACAGCTTGAAATGCCTCAAAAACTAATTAAAAAAATACCCAGTCTTGTATTCACAAACATGGCTGGAAATGTCCCGGCACTTGTTAAAAAATACTCGATTTGTTGACACAAACAAGGCTGAAAATGTCCCAATGTGTTGTTAACAAACAACTTGTTTAGTCTCCATACACACAGATGGAAAACTCCCGAGGTCGTGTTAAAAAATACCTGGTTTTGTCTCCACAAACACAGCTAGAAATGTCCTGACACTTGTTAAAAAATACACAGTTTGATCATCACAAGCATGGCTGGAAATGACCCAGCATCTCATTAAGAAATACCTGGTTTTGTTGCTGCAAACGCGGCTGGAAATGTCCTGATGCTTCTTAAAAAAATACCCTGTTTTGTCTCAAAACACATTGCTGATAATCTCCTGATGCCTTGGAAAAAAAATACCAAGTTCGGTTACCACAAACGCATTCTCGGAACCCATCGGCTGTATTCGGCGTCTGACTTCCGGCAGACGGCGATACAGCCTCTGGGAGCAGACCCCTGACTTTTTGGCATTCCGGTTTGATTTGGGCGGAGGAGGCGAATTTCTGTTTCCGACTTCCGTTTATATATAAGTAAATATGCTGAACCATTGCGACGGATTAAGAGTTTGCAGTGACGCCAATTATGTTCCGCCTCGTTAGTTCACCGCACGGACCGTTTAACCTGGCAACAACTGCAGCCGGCTCAATTGTGATTGGTCAATATCGCGCGGACTACAATCAGCCTACAACCAGAAACCAGGGCTCTTCTGCTCTTCTTCCAGAGGCAAAATCTCCAGGGTTTGCTTACAGACTCTACATTCACTGAATGTAGAGTCTGTATATAGAGACTACCACAAACGTAGCTGGAAATGTCCTAATGTCTCATTAAAAAAAAAAAAAAGAAGAAGAAAAAAAACACTTTTGGTGCCACAAACACAGCTGGAAATGTCCTGACACTCATTAAAACACACCCGATGTGGTCTCCACACACAAAGCTGGAAAAATCCTGATGTCTTGTTAAAATATACCAGGTTGTGTTGCCACAAATATGGTTGGAAATGTCGCAAAGTGTTGTAAAAAAACAAAACAAAAAAAAACATGGTTTTGTAACCAAAGAGACAGCTGAAAATGTCCAGATGGCTCGTTAAAAAAACAAACTGGTTTTGTTGCCAAAAACATGGCTGGAAATGTTCCAACATCATATTAAAATATATCCAGTTTGGTCTCCAAAAACAGCTGGAAATGTCCTGATGTCTGATTGAAAAATACCTTGTTCTCTCACCATCAACACAGCTGGACATGGTAGTGGTTTTGAACAGTGGTCTGCTGCTCAGCAACCATCCCGTCCCTCTCCTGATGAGAAATTCAGCTCTAATTAATTTAATCTGATCTCTGTGTCTTTAGAAATGCTGGTAATAACATATGAAATGTACAAATGTGACATATCAGTTGTTTGCAGAAACATACAAGGCATTTTGTTCTGGCAACTGGTTGCTATAAGAACTTACCCGACTGAACCTGACTCCCAAAACCCAACTCAAGACCTGAAGCTATATTTTTGCTTAATTTGATTCATTGCTATACTTGTTTGCTCATTTCCTCAGGGAACTGTGCATCTACTTATTATTGTCACGGTCTGTCTCTCTGTTGCTCTCCCAGTCACATCCCCTGTTCCCCAGGGCCTCTCATTGCAACTTTCCATTTATCTACCAGATGCCCTTGGACTTTCCCTCCTTCCCCAAACACCTGACAGGCCCACCCATCTACACGCCTGATCCAACTCCCATCATCTACCCTGCAGTTGCCTGGTCTTCCCCAGCCACCCCCTCGCCTGCAACTTGCCTCGTCAGCCTCTCTGTGCATATACTAGCCCAGTTCTATTTGTTGCCGCCAGACAGTTGCTATGTGCTTTATGCCTTTGTTTATAGGCCACCAGAGTATGACCCAGTTCCCACCTCAAGTGATGTCACTTGAGGCAATTTGTCAGACTTCACAGAGCCTTGGAGACACAAAAGGCTTTACACAACTTTGTCACAGGTGCTGCTTTCAATTTCGGCCGATGAATGCTTCCGAGTCGTGCTAGTGAAATGCATGCAGGCGTGGTGTTTTGCAGTTGCAATTTGGATTTCTGGCAACATACAGTCTGCTCTGTCAACGAAGGCTGTTTTGAGCCACCCCCTCATCCCCTTCTGAAACCAGACCTATACCCTTGGTCGTCAGAATGCTCAGTCACCATTTCAGTTTCAAGTCTGTATCAGAATGTAGCCACTTAAAGATTTATTTGAGAACAAAATGGAGTTGAGCTGACAGCCAACTGTAATCTTAGCAAACAGTGCCATTATAGCTCACACAACCAATATTGCTGTGAAAGAACAGTGTAACAATGGCTTGCCAGGGCTGGGGTTAACTCATCTACCTCTGTGAGTCATGTGACTGTCATCTTTCACATCTCCACAAAAGTAAATTGAAACAACAGGCTTGGAATCAATCGGCTATTGGTCTGAAAACCCTAAGCCTTTGGGTGCAAGAGTCAATATTTCGAGCTGACTCAGTGCAGCCACAAGTATTTGGGCCAAGACTTCCTCATCCATGCGGCAGTCATTTCAGCTCCGTAAACAGATATCTGAATATGAATGCAGATATCTAATATAAAGCTAACTTGCCAGTAGCCAATATCATATGGGTGCGTAGATTGCATTTTGCCCAATGCATTCCGCCTGTACACATGGATTATATACCTGCTGTTCACACTTGATTGGTCAATACTACTTGGACTACAAACAGATCCCAAGAACACGTGCAATACCAAAGTCTTGTCCCTCCACCTACAGATGCAGAGTCTGTAGAGATTTACATACATAGCGATTGGTGGGGTCTCCTGCTTGTGTTCTTTCCTCTGCTGCTTCTCTTCCTGCCTCCATCTCTAAAGTCTCCCCATAGAATAAATAAATGAGTACTGAGGTATTGCTCAGCTGCTCTGGGATGTTAAAGATGGCACTTTGTTCATGTAGCTAATCATTTGAATTAATTTCCAAGGACTTTTTTCTGATTTCTGTCTGAGTTCCCACTTTTAATGTATGTATATGCACATATATTGCAAATGTTAGTTGCCAATTGAAAAATACAACATGTTGAAATGATGGACCATGTCTTTGCTTTGCTGCCCCCTGAGTCTGAGGATTTGGGTGGGAAATAGTGGTGCATAAAAGCTCGTCATTGTGTGACAATGATTCTACAGTAAGTAGGATGACTCAGCTGTTAGACACATCCAAGCAATAAGATATGTGTATTTACTCTATGTGGTTTGGGTGGGGCATCCATCATACTGCTCATTTGTGATAACTATGTCATGATCCTTCCCATGATCCACTTGGTATAATATTTTAAACAGCCTTGAGTGCTGCATAGCATTGAGCCGTTCTCCATGAAATAACCCTGTGAAGATATCAGCAGATAATCAGTGAACAATGCCCTGCCTGACCCGCGCTGAGCTCCACTTTGTCCGCATGATTCAGCCTCACTGAAAGGCAAATTATCCCAGAAACTGTTGCTCAATTCTTCAGCTTGAATAAATTGCTTCTCCTCTCGCTCTCAACAATAGCTGTCTCACTGACAGAGACTCAGCATACTGGCAAAACAAAAAAACGTGTCACTCAATGTTCCTCTCCCATCCATCATGCGGCTCATTTTAGGGGAACAATTTTTGCCTGCATGCTCTTTTCTGCATGGCACCGCGTGTGGCATGGCCCTGTGGCGTCAACTGTTCCTCGCAAACAAGGCACCCGCTGATCTTAGTCAAGCTCCAATCTCAGCCTGTGTAGTTGGTCTTTCATCCACCAGTGATCCTGAAGAGCCCCCATGCATCAGTCATCACAGTGTGCACAAAGCTGTCTCAGACGCAGGGCCATTGATAGCAGGGGAAACGAAAAAAAAAAATACTAGGTGATCAATTAAAGTTCTTCTCCAGTGATGCCGGCAGCGTTTCTTTTACATTTTTAAAATAGACACTACAAGAAAATATGAGCTTTATTGAGCAAGGTGAAAGTAACAGCACGGGATAAACAGAAGTACTTAAAAGGAAATTCAGTAGATGTACTCATAAATCAGTTCATCATGTTTAGTATTACTCAGCCTATAAAAAGAAATAACAGTGTATAATGGTTTCACGTCTCTCAAGAAGCTTTTTCAAGTCGGACAAATTCCCCCTAATAATGTCATTAGGGATGGTCATCTCAGCATGTTCTTGGAGACTTTATTTTTTCATAATTTTAAAGGGTAAGTTACAGTAATACCAATCTGGAAACTGTGTTTTACTGCCATCTTTGTTTGAAAGATTCATATAGCGAGGTAAAACCACAAGACATCAGCAAAAAAAAAACAAGACTTATAGCTGCTGTTTTGGCTAATTTGTCATGTTGAGTCAGGGTTGGACCTGGCAGGCTTGTCAGTGTGTGAAGACACTTTGATTGGCGGTTCAGTTCAGTGCACAAGCGGACGTGAGACAAAAACAAGCATGTTACATCAGCTAATATATGTTTTAAGCCACTGAGCTCTTTTACATAACCGGTTCACAAGTTTTTGTGTCATTGTTCGCTAGTGCATGGTAAATATCCTTTGGTCTTTCAGCATCGGGTTGTGTTGTTATTGTGCTAATTGGCTAACTAGCATCTTGAAGTCGCACTGTCATTCTTCCGGTTTCTGTTTTGGAATAAACAATATTGCACAAGAGGATGTGCTTTAACGTCAGGACCCTAGCTCTGACACTGTGGATTGTTTTATTTAAAGGAGCTATATGTAAGAAACCTAAAACAAATAGTCATAAAATCCTCCTAATATGTCACAGAGACTAAGGAATAATGTTCATATAACATACTGATCTCACCAACAACAATAGTACAGCCAGAATATTCACATTTAAAAAACATTTTTACGGTCTGCAAATCATGTTGTTTTGAATTTGTGTTTTGGCCTGTTGCACCACCCACCGCCGTCTACCAGTCCCGCAGCCAGTAGAGTCTCAGCATCAGTTACAGTTACGACTGAGCTACAGCAGCACGGCAAGCAGCATTAGCAGTGTCCCGGTACACAGCATTAGCAGCCGGTCCTCCTCAGCTGTATCCCGGCAGCAGCATTGGCAGCAGAGAAGCTGGACTTGCTTGAACGGTCCGCTGGAAAACCGAAGATCAAGGACGCGGCAACGCAGCCCTGCCACGGCAGCCGCCCGTGGGCAAACAAATCAGTCTACAGCGTGCCGCTGTCCAGCAACCTCGAATCTGTAGGGGAGGGGGGGCGGACACGACTCGTGGCAGTATTTTGAATTTGAGTGCAGTAACCGTTTTGGCCACATTCTTACATACAGCAACTTTAAGTGAATTATTTTATAAATGTAACTATAATGGTTGCAAGAAACAGGCTACCATGAGCATTTGTCAGATCAGTTGTTACAAAAATATCCTAGTAATCCATTTGCTAATCACCTTTTCAGGTGATTTGAAATAAAAATGTTGACTTCCAGTGTGCTTATTAGGCTATAATATTGTCAGGAGTATAGATTTTAGCCCATGTACATGAACACATATAGAGTGTGTGTGTGTGTGTGTGTGTGTGTGTGTGTGTCTAGTATGTACCAAAGCAACAGCAGCAGCCACATCTTCTTCCAACCATTCATCAAACTAAGTCCACCATTGGGATCAAAATTAACACCAAAACGATCCATTCTGTAGCAGTTTTGCAGCATCCTGGTATTTGCTCTTGTAGTTACAACGTTGCCAAGGAAATGATGCAGTAATATCTTTAGTGATGAGCCAGGTGAGCTGAAAAAAGCCCTTTTTAAATAGGAATTGTGCAAATTTGCAGGAAAGCCCAATCAGTCTTTTTTCAGCATTGGCAGTATAAAATCAAAATCGGGGAGTGCACCAAAATGACGCCTACCTACTTTTGTTTATACAGAATGCGCCTTTTTCGCGGCAACAGGGGGCGTGAGCAAGTAACAAAACACGTCGCTCAGCGTCTGACGTAAACAGTGACGTGGGAGGGAAGCTGTTGCTGGTCAGTCCTTCGGCGATTCTCTCATAAGTCGGCCCGTTCTTCACCGTCCCCGTCATCTGACGGTTAATGGCCTCTTCGTTTGCGAGTGCAAGGAGGGCGCGCAATGCCTTGTCTCCCCAGTTGCTCATCTTTACAGTGTCTGTCAGGTTTGCGTTTCCCTCTTGCTACTAGCTGCTCGCTAATTCTTGCTGTCAGCTGTTTCCTGTTTATCCAGTGGGTCGCACATGCAGCGTCATCAACAGCTCCTCCCACAAGTCTTCAACAGCCCCTCCGCCTCATTCTTTTTAAACTCAAAGGTTTTTCCAGTTGCTGTTTGTAAACACACATTCAAATTTGGCCCCTCCTATCAGGCTCAACTCTCCCGGGAGTACGGAGCCCGGAGGTACGGAAAAAGGCTTCACAGAAGAAGTTCAGGCAAGGCTCGCGCTGGTGCACGCTCGGACACACTCGGACACGGCACCTGCGCTCTCTCATTGGCTGGGGAAATCTCCGCCCAGAAGCGGTCTGAGCTCACAAAAACATCAAAATACAGTTAAAGGGCAGGAGCTCTGCAAACAGAGTCACCACCACACATGAGTAGAAGCCCATAGGTGATGATTAAGCAGGATTTCATTTGTATATGTCTATATTTTGTTTTGTTTGAAAATCCTCCAGATCCTACCTTTAAAGGGTTCCGCCAATATGTCTACCCTACGAGGCGGAAAATTGGGCACCTCGGATCAACTCGCCAATCCGGCTCTGTGTGTCTATACGCGGAAAATCTGGCAGTGTAAAAGGGGCTTAAATGTCCTGTCGACCAATCAGATTGCTTGGTCGTTTAATGACAACTACAGATCACCGCCACCTGCTGGTATGGAGAGTTATTTCCTCTCATGCAGGTGCTGAATGTACGTGCTAATTGACTGTTGGTTAAATCTTTGCAATGTGTTAATTTGCAACTTTCTGGTTGAGACACAGTTTAATAGATGTAAGCCTTACTAAGATGTGTGTGCGCGTGTGTGTGTGTGTGTGTGTGTGTGCACGGTGTGTGTGTGTGGTCAAGGAAAAGAAGCTAATTGCCTTGGTAACTCTATGGAAGGTGACGGAGCCAGCATTTTTGAGATTGGCTCATACTTTCTGCCAAAGTTTTGGTAATTACAATTAAGAAATCTCTGTCAGTCTGTGTTGATTTTTCTTTGCTGCTCTCGCTGAAGTGGTTCTGTTGAAAAAAGCTGATGTCACTTCCTGTTGTTATTTGCACCAATAAGAATTCAGTAATTTTTGGAGCAGAATCTGATGACTTGGCTGCTTATGTTGCTGTCTGGAAAAGCTTAAATGCTCAAACTCTTAGTATGCCTAAATTATATATATATAAATATATATGGCTGTTTTCATTTTCCAAACTTGACGGACATTCAATGACAGTGGAACTTCTTGGCTTGTTTGCACACGATTTGGTCCCCAGTCAGTTTCTGTTGTTGAGACACTTTCAACTAGTTTTCACTAATTAGTGTTTTTTTCTGCTGTTGCAGAAAACATGCAGTGTTTTGATTATTTAAGATAATTATACCCAAGTAAAAATCATGTATGTTCATAAAAGCACTTACTGTCCACCACACTGCCAGAATCCAATTTTCAGCAACAGTTCTACCGCTGGAGAAAATTACGGCCGACATCACTTTTATGAAATGTTTCAGCGGGTTGATAAAGTCATTAGAAGAGCCTTTCTCAAAGAGCAGTGCTTGTCCGAAGCCACAACAGGCCCATAAGGCCAATTTTTGATCAAAGTGGCGAGCAGACTCAGACAGCATCATGGATGACAGTGACATGCTTGAAGATTGCTTGCAATAAAGCTGTGGATGTACTTTCATGGTCGCGCCGCCGACAGCCTTAGCCGTCTACCGCCGCTTCATCCTCCGTGTCTGTCGCCCCTGACAGGATTGCAAAGAGAGCTGTTACTGACTAATAAACATTACAGAGTGCCAGCTCTGCTCAGACCAGGCCACAAAAACACACAGCGTCTTTGTGCGGAGGCCTGAATTGATAGCTGTGGTGGTTTGGTTTCTGACAAGGCCGATGTCTATCTATCTGAATGGCCCCCTTCTTTCACTGACTCTCCCCCAGCGGCTGCTCTGACACCCTTTAACGTGCTTAATACCCCTGGCATTTATGAATGGCTAGTATGACCTTTTAGATTGGGTTGCAAGTGTTTCATTATGTTTATTCAGAAGCAGAAAATGTTTGTTGGGGGAGGAAAAAATATGGAAGGCAATGTAAAGGTTGCAGTTATTATTGAAAAGTCTGCTATGAGCTACAGTTCACACTTTTTAGGCAATATTTCCAACTGCTTTTGAGGTGACACGTAAATGTTACATGAAGAATTACCACCATCACACTGGTTGTGAGACTTTATATCACGCCAGCCTTATTGCTTTACATAACTGTGAACACCATAGAATAAGCCGACAGATGTTAGATCACCAGGCAAGTATTTCCTCACAATTAGTCTGAAGTGCTGGTGTAAACATCGTCTCTGGGTGATAATTTAAAGACAGGAGAAACAAGGCTGGCGTGTTTTTTATAACGGCTGTGATAACAGCTTGTTGTTCAAAAAGAAAGTAGTTTTTCTCACATTGAAGTGAACGAGTCCAGCGGTGCTAGAGAAACAAAGAGAAGCCACGGATCTCTTGCTGCATCAAATGAGAAGTCAGATTATGATTAGAAGTCAAATGAGTTTTCACAGGGGCAGAATGAGCTCAATTACCTGCATTAATGGAACTGACTGGTGACGGTGCAAATGGAAAGGAGATGGATTAAAGTTGGCCTTTGGCAGGTGCGCAGCAAATTATCTCTTTCAAGGGTAGCAGCCCAAGCACAGATCACTTTGTCCTGTTCGGGTAAATGAAGAGAGGCAAAAAAGCATTTAGGATGGAGAGTATGCCGGAGCTGTTCGTGCATGAGATAAATGCAAATATGTGGGTGGGTGCACTTCAGTGTATGTATCACTGCATTTGTTGTCATCTCTGTGTGTAGCCGGTGTGCACACTTGCATTTTTGAATGAGTTAGATTCTCTTTTTTTTGTACGGTAAGCGTGAAGTGCAGAACATCAAGGCTATGGAGCTCAACCACAGCACTTACAAAATTAATTTGAGTAAGTGGTTTATTTCAGTCTGGGATCCAGTGGTCAGCATACCTAGGTCCCCACCATGGCTGCCACCCACCTCACAACACACCCGACAGCAGTGCCTATGCCTGTGAGTGGTGGGCCCACAGGTCTGCGTCTTCTCAGTTGTGCCTGACTGGGCCCTACGGGTAAAGACCTGGTCCATGTCTTCTGCCAGAAGGGGACCCTGGTTTGCCTCTTCCGGGCGAGGTGCTGTTGCTTCTTCTTTGCTCATCCACTAAGGTCTGTTGACTTGATCTTAGTGTGGCCCCTCCCCTAGGACCACATTGTTTTGGGAAACTGTACCAGGAGCTATTGCGCCAACAACACAATCCCAGGGTCACAGGGACACACAAACCCCTCCACCACATTAAAGTGTTGATTCTTGGAGGGGCCACTTAAGGTCTGATCAGGATGGTTACTGGGAGCCTCATGTTAGAGGTAAGAGGCCCAGGGGCAGATCCAGAACACACTGGAGGGATTATATAACTTATCTGGCCAGGGAGGGCTTCAGGATCCCCCAGGAGGAGTGTGAAACCATTGCTGGGGAGAGGGATGTCTGGAATACCTAGCTTAGCCTGCTTATGGATGGATGGATGGATGGATGGATGGGTTCAATTTCAGTAAGCTGCAGCATTCTGAGTAGCTTGTAGTGTCGTACTGTAGTGTAGTGTTGCTAGTTGAAGCCTGCAATAGGTGATTTTTTTGGCCACTTGGGGGCAGCACAAACAAGTTGTGATCATTACACTGACATATCATCACCTTTTAAGTTGGAGAAGCATTTCCCTTCATTTTGGAAGCGTGTTTGGGTCCACCTGTGGAATGTAAGTCCAATAGTCTCTCACTTGTAGCTCTCTTTCTGGTCTCCACCAACCACTGAGGGAAATAACTGGCTCTTTAGCTGCTAAATGCTCCACTATGTTCAACAGGCAGTTGGTAACTGCATCTGCCTGCTGTTTAGTTGAGTACATGAGAGCAGCGAGAGTGAATGAGAACAATAAAGTTGTTGGTGGAACAGCTGGACAGCGAGCTGTAACTCAGTAAAAAGCTCTGTTAAGAGGAGGGCAGCTGCGAATTCAGCTAATAATTCTCTGTATATTCATCACTATGACCTTGTTGTCCCATTGGTTTCACATTGTCATTTGATGCATTGTTACTATAAAAATATCCATCATAGCAGCTTTAAGCTTAACAACCTACATTTTCAAATTAGCCTCGCTGACACTGGTTGTAGCTAAAGAATATCACACATTTCCTGAATTCTTGTGAGTTTTCTCTTTTGCATCAATTTATAGTATAAATGTCATTAATATTGATGTTAACATTTGAAATATTGAGGGAGACATGTCCCCAAAGTCTAGATATTTGCCTTAATATCAACTCCAAACAGAGAGTACGCAAGAAGTAGTAGGGCTCAAGAATAAATAGTTGATGGTTTACATGTTGTCAGAGTGTCCCATTCGGTTTCCAAGGTCATCGTGTCATTGTTTAAAGTTTATCACTGTACCTTTAAAGCTTTGAATTGAGCTTCCAGGACTCCGAGCTGTGCAGCAAGGCAAGTTCATTTATATAGCACATTTTATCAACAAGGCAATTCAGAGTGCTCTACACAAAACACTAAATGCATCAAGACCGAGCACAAAAGAAACACATTAAAAAAAGGACATTTAAATACAATTAGAAACAGTAATTGAAGAGCCAGGAGAGCAGAAAATAAAAACAAGCTAAAACAAACCAAGACGGGTGTAAAATACAATAATAAAAGTCACAAAGCAGTGTAAGGAATAATGATTTTATTTAATAAAAGGCAGCGGTGAGCAGCAGTCTGTCCTGTCAGTCTGTAAAGCTAACATTAACATTAGCTTAAGCAGCTTAAGTCCAAAGCTGACAACTCTGACATTATTATTTAAATTGCTATCAAAATATTAGGAAAAGAATACTGCAACTGGATGTTTTTTCACAAATGATTTAAACAAATGACAATAATGAATCTCTGGGAAGGCTTTTTAAATTCTTTCACAGCAGACATTTTGACTGGTGTCATAATAAGAAAAGCACAGGTGTTATTAATAAGATTATTAAAAGCAGTCTTCGTTAATGTAAGTCAGCATGCACAATAAAAGGACCCTGAAACTAAACGATTAAACCTTAAGGATCACACTGATTTTGACTTTGACCCCTCTGCAATATCTCAGCATACGCAGAATGACTCACGGAGCTGAGAGGTAAACAACAGCGGTGAAACATGCCAGTGGTTATAGGAACTAATTTCGTCAGAGCTGTTAAGCTGTTGTCAGGGGGGCTGGGGTTTAAAGGGGCACCCCTGGAGCTCAGCTTATACCTTACTCAACACTTTTTCCTGCCATTCATGTTGGAAAAAGTGAAGCAGCACTTTCTGAGATGCAGCTGCAAACTCTCTAAGCATCAAAAATTAATCTCTGTGGACATTATGTGAATGTTCATTTAAACTGAAATTTCTATCAACTTCAGATAAAAGCCACCTGACCTCTAAAGTAAATACCACATGTTTCATTCTTTGTGCTTTCATGTGAGGGATGTATCTCTTTGACTGCAAACTATGGGTTGACAAAATACCTCTGACTATTTCGATGTGGTGTATAGAAACGGAGAAAGATAAAGCACCGGTGTAAGGTCAGATCTCTTTAGAAGCTAAAGAGATTCAAATATATATTGAATGCATGGTATTCAGAGTGTATCTATGATTCAGAGGTTGTCTGCACACAGCAGTGCCAGCCTGTGGCATAGGCAGTATTGGCAAATGCTAAGGGCGCCATCATCATCAGGGGCAACACAAATGGAGGAAGAAAAAACATTAAAATATTTATCTTTTACTATTTTTACTAACAGTATTACTACTATTGTTTTGAGATATTACATAAGGCCACAACAACATAACTACATAGCAAAGCCTACTAGATAGAGAGGCCTTTTTTGGGTTCTTGCCGCCCCCAGGCCCGCCCTCCCCAGCACCTTACACTTTACCTGCTCTCTTATTGTTACCTCTAAGCAGCTTACTGAGGTTGCATTGATTTACATTGTGATGCCTACTCCGGAAATTATAACGTTCTCATGGTGTGTTCAATGTAATCTTGTAAAATGTAGCTTTTGGTGAGAAACTTGAATAAATGCAGCTGTTTGAAGGAGAACTGTGTTGATGTTTTCACAGCACTAAGAAATGAATATTAGAGAGGGGATTATGATGTGTCACATGTAGTAAAAAGGCTTTCTGCGTATTTTTTCAAGATGTTTTTTATGTGAAAGAAAAGTTGTGTCATAAATGTATTGAATTTGTAGCCTGGAAATCCAGACTCAGATCAGATTTTGAGTCTGGCCCTCACCGATGCACCCTTCCTACCCAAGGGGCGGCACTAACTGAGGCATATTAAATGCCGCTGCACACAATTGGATAGCACAATGGCCAATCAGAGCAAAAAGAAGGTGATGTATTCATTGCAGTAAGCCCCATTTGTTTGCTGACCAGTGGGGCTAACTGATATATGGAAGCGAAGGCTTCTAGGGCAATCTTCTGTTCCCCTCTCAAGGAAAAAGATAAGCGTAGTTGGCTTAGCGTTTCTTCCAAAGCTAAACTGAATGGACACGGTCCTTCGACAGCTGCCATCTTGGCTGTTTACTTTGCAACTCCTATGGCGCAGCGCTGTCATCATCATGTTACGCCCGCCCAGAGCCCGCCTCTGTCAGATAGACTGATCTGATTGGTCCGATGCCGATTCAACGGGCGCTGCTCGTCGGGGCCAGATCCCCGTGCAGAGCAAATTTGAATTTGCTAGGGACGGGGCATCTGAATTTCCAGGTTATTGAATTTGTGCTAATTAGTGTAATGAAGGACTAAGTGACTGAAAACTGTTTATTTATAGCGTAGATTTCTGTTTTTCCCTCACATGAAAGAAGAATAAATAACAATAAACAAAACAAATGCCAATATAGTATCGGCCCAGAATTTTAAAATTGGTGCATCCATGGTTCAATGACAACGTTAATTTGTACATTTTATTATTATAATACAAGGTCGTATATTATTTTATTGTTTATTCTTCTGAACTAGTTCATTTGTAGGCTAGTCCTTTTTTTAAATTGATTGAATATTGATTTGTTTTTATCTTATTTTTCTTTGTTTGCTAGGCTGTTTATTTGCATTTTGGTAATAAACATGCAGTTGCGTTGCGTAAATTGAGTTTCATACAATGTAACTGTAATTTTCCTTTGCACAGAAACTTTCAAGTGTTTTTTTTTTGCAGACCATTTAATTCATGAATGCATGCCTGGGGCGGTTTCTATGTCCATATGGAAACAAAGTGAATTAGATTAACTGAGTTACCACAAGACCTAACATTACCTCATATGAATTATGTGCAACAGAATGGCAGATAATAGAGGAACTACTATCCCATTTAAAACTCTCTGACATGTGTTTTAATGTTCATGCTGAGATGATAGCACATCACAAAGTAGTTAGTGTGAAGTACAGATTAACACATTCATCAGACCTATACTGATATTTAATTGAAGCAAGACAGTGTAACATTTTTTTGTGAACTGTAGCCGTTTTACCCACATTTCATTTGTTTAGTTTAATAATAGGGCAGCGCTCGACAAGATTAGCAACTTTCTATTTTTCAGCAGGAATTCTTAGCCATGAAAATCTATAATTAGCTGTGTTGACTCAGTGTTAACTCTCCTAATGTTATTCTTTCTACCACTCTGCAGTGGCTCTGTCTCAGAAATGTTCATGTATAAATTTTAATAAAGATGTGCCAGTGTTACAAGTTGTGCACAACTGTGTCCTGAGCTCACATAGCAGGAGGACAACACTAGTAATCTCAAGAGCTGAATTGGAGGCTTACCAGGTCACTACAAGAGCCATGGTGATCCTACTAGGGTGACCAGGTGTTCCGCTTTATGTGGAACTGGACAGCATTCTTAGCCCACATTTGATACACACATATTGAGACAATGTCCTGCGCTTTCATTGGCTCTAGTTTTCAAAAGTCAAACTGCTGTGGGATAAAGGCTTTATGGCTTTTATCCAATGGCTGTGGAGAAACCAGGGCAGGCTGTCATCACAGGGCTGTGTTTGATGTCAATCAAACCACGCACACGCAGGTCAAGTGCAGGTGAACCTGTCAACATCGTATACCCTATGCCCAATGGGGAAATTGTGAGTCACTGTAAAATCAAAAGCTATGTAAATTCATGCAGAATATGATGGAAACTACCACAAAGAAATGGAAATGCAGCTTCAACAAAGACTGGGAAACAACTTACAAAGATACCTTTTGTCCCACATGTGATTTCTTGGGATATGATAACCTTAGATTAAATCCCTTACTGTACATAATACTGATTCCATCCATAATTATCTGTAACTGATTGTTTGCAAGAGCACAAAGGAGTATGACTTTATTTTTATGGATTCAATTGGTAATATTGCACCACAAACAAACACTATTTGTACCACTCATGCTCTTTACAACCACTGTTGAATTAAGGGACTGTATATAAATTATTTGGGGGGGTAGGGAAAACCAAAAAAGGAAAAGGGCTATGCTGCTTTTTTCTTTCTTTCCTTCATTTATCTTGATAATGGGAGGGTTGTCTGACTTTGTCTGGGAAAGCAATGAGAGCCATTTTCTTTTTCCACAGCACAGATTTAAATTCTATTGTCCTATAAAGATGATCTTTATTATCACTTGCATGGCTCTACATGCTTTTGCCCCTTCTCTTACATCACTATACAGTGTTTCCCACAGGACAGGAATCTATTCGTGGTGGTGTGGTTCTGGTGTGGTGAAAATATTTTTCAATATTCATCTGTGTGAAGAAGTGAACATCCAACGTCAGAGTTAATTACTAACGAGCAGAACCACACGGCCGGGCTCCACCGGCAGCAAACCTACGTCACGTCAGCGTAGCGTCGTGGCATATTCATTTGGGCTCCACTGACTGCGTACGGAAGCGACACGTAGAGACGCCAGCGGGGTTGTTTACTGTTTGCCAAGCCGAGAGGCTGCATGTAGGCTGCATGAAATGTTAAAGCATTTTCCACCTAAGTTATTACATATATTTGAGTTATCTACAAGTTTACTGTACTGTTTGTCATCTACTCGCTTTCAAATGTCCGCCACGGACATTTACACAATGTCACGGATAAACATGGGTAAATGCATGGAAAAAATCATATCACCTCTGATAATGGTTTATTCATTTAAAAACACATTGTGCTCGTTTAGCACACTATTTCATATAGTTTTTATCTGCTGGAGAGTCACGTAGGGGAGCATAGCGTGACAAAAATAGAAGAGCCGCGTAAAATAGAGAGTTGTCCCGCGACAGACGGGGGTTGTCATGCCGCTCCCGTTGCCAGTGGAGCCGCTGTAATTGATTAACAGGGTGGCGAGCTGCTACGGGACTCGCGCTGCAGTTAACACTACTAACAGCGTGAGTTAATGTCTCTGCACATGTTGAGCTTCCAGCTATGTTAATACAGACACGGGCTAATAAAACAGTTAATATAACATGATGAGTTAGAGTTGTTCAAACCACTTTTGGACTTGTTTGCCCACATATTTGTACCGAGAGGTCTTTGGATCCGTTCTGCTACTACGTCTGCTTCTTCTTCTTCTGGTGGACCAGGTGCGTTAAGTGCGTCTTTACGATGCATACCGCCACCTATTGCACCGGAATTGTAACGACAAGCTACATTCACAGACACTGAGTTCCATTATAATGTGTTTATGAGCGAGGTCGAACAGGTAGCACCAAAAGCAGAAAAATTTATATGTGGCGGAGATAATTTATTCGTGGCGCACCGCCACAGATAAATGAATGTATGGGAAACACTGCTATATATCATCTGACCAGGCTCTTTTATTCATATTCAGCATCCTTCACAGTTCCAAGGGTGATTGCGCTTTTGACTTTAGGGCCCCATCCCTCTGAAACTGTCCCCCCAACCCCTGTTACATCTACTGGGTCTGTAAACTGTAATTTAATTTGTATGTGTGTATGTGTGCTTTGTATTTGCATATTCTGTATATAGCTGTGTATGTATTTGTCTTACTTATCTGCATCTGTATCCTCTGAAGCACTTTGTAACTTTGTTTTAAACGGGCTATATTTATAAAATCTTACTTATTTACGATATTACGATTTTAAATAAGGCCTTTGGTAGATATTCCATAGAATTAAAAAAAATAAAGTATTCCATTTTTCCAAGTAATTTTATCATTTGTGGCTGATGTAGAAAGTATTATTTCAAAAATATTAGGGTTAAATCATATTATACTCTTTTAATTCACTGTAGTTTTCATTGTTTCGTCAATAATGGTGAAAAAAGTTGTAGCAATAAATATATACATACAATATACAATACAATATTTTGAGATAATAGCTGAAGTGTGTTGCAGAGTTTTTTTTTTCTCAGTAAAGAGATTTCTGTTAGTAATGCTGAGGGGGGGTGTTGTAACATTTCACATCCCTCCCCTATTCAGTTATTACCATACAGTCCCTAAGTTCTACTTATTCAAATAAAAGCTATAGTATAAATAATGACACACTGCTGTACTGGTGTAATATCATAAACAGTTTAAGTTAACTGTAGACTGAATATTGCTTTAGAGACCAAAAACTAACTGATGTGCTGAATATTTTTAAATCGCAATGGTTATAATATATGATGACATGAAAATGTGTCAAAAATCAAAATATTCTGTTTTCAAAAACACGTTTGAAAAACTGCTTGCATCCAAAGTCATCTCTGGCACTTTTGATTAACAGTTAGAGTAAACGCATCCCCTCTAACTGCACTTGTTAAATGTCAGTCAGCCTGGCCCCGCTGTACTTCTGAGACTGCTGAGGTGTGTGAGCGCTGTGCAGAGCAGCATGCCCACTCAGAAGGGAGAACATTGATTTTTTCCCTTGGATAACAAGGCTTGACCGACTTGGGTGCTTGCCTGATTTCGATTACTTCCTCTCTCTGCTGGTTGTCCATACAGATCTCAGACGTACGCATCAAAACTCTAAATGTCTTCACGCAGCTGTGGATGTCTTCAGAGAGGGAGAGCTTTGATTCATGCCATTCAGCACAAGTCTTCATACAGGCTGATTAATAACGAGGTGTCTGATGTTCAATAAGACTGGGCGAGAGAGTTAAAAATTGGGAGACAAATTTCAGCCACAATCAGCAGGAGTTTTGATTGATCAAATGCAGCCCCATTACAACCAAAGTGAGTTTTGGAAGTTTTTGACAGTTCCACATTTTTAAAAGGCAGTGGAAACCGCAGTTGGGAATACTTCATTACAGCATCTCAAGAGAGGAATTTCAATACTGTATGACATGCCGTCTGACTGGAGCTGAAGGGTCCAGTATTTCATTCATTGGATTTTCTACCATGAAACAAAAACCATAAAATTATCAAGAGAAGAATGAAAGGAGTCTGTTTTATTCAATTTTGCTCACAAAATAGAATCATTATGATGAGAACTAATGAGCACATGAAAAGTGCTGAGTAATGAATGGAGCTTTTCTAGGTCAAAGAAAATAACCCTGATGATGTCTGGGTTATTCCATTTTGGCTTGAGACTTCAACTATGTTACAGAAAAACTGTGTTATAAACATGAGTGTGGAGTAGAGGTCTTCTTGTTCTACCTGGACCCACACTCCAGGACCCAAGACCCAACCCAGGACTTGTAACGGTCTCAATTTATAGTGGTCAATCAGGTCTAGGATGGGTCACATTCTATTACTGTAAGTTGTGGGTATGTTTATCAATGAGTGTAACATGGTTGTCTAGTTTCTAATGGTCTCTTGGGTCTGTAATACCTCAGGAAAAACCAGGTCAGACCACTATATTTTTAAAGATTATTGGATCCAATTGGATCTTGAACGAAGTCCCCAGGTCATTAGGGTTTAGGTCCATCATTGTGGATCTGTTCAGGACTCTACTGTGGAGTATAAAAGATAGGACCAATAATCAGGCAAACAGGTTCTGGCTAAAGACACATCTTGGAAGATGTAGGATTCAGGGTTTTGGAGAGGTGTCTCATACAGCCTCTGCTGCTTTGATTTTGATCATTCAGTACCCCTTAAAATATTTTATACAGCCAATCAAACACAACAACTGTGGGTCAAAATGGGCTGATAAGTTAAGTTTCAAGTATTTTATCAAAAAGTAAAGAGAGAGGTGAGGCAGCTGGCAACCTTTTTAGCAAAAGACTTAGTCTGGTTCCCTTTGGGTTACCTGGCTTTAATGAGGTTATCCAGGATTACAAATCTCATTATCAACTGGCTCAGTTAGCGCTGGGTTTTCCAATCCGCTCATGTGAGAGAAGCACATTTTTAATTAGAAGCCAATTACATATCTAATCAATATTAAGAGTATACGAGATGGGAAAAATCTGATTATTACAGCAGCAGAAAGTATAAAAATATGTATGATTTCACAAGAAGAAGAATAAGAAGCTGTAGAAATGGTAGAAATAATACCCGATCATTAAAATGAAGGCTTGTGTAAAGTGAAGCTTACATGAAGCAGCTATGTTTAGGATTTGGTTGCTATGGTTCTAAGGTGACAACCACACTATAATGTCATAATACAAGTACCAGAGCTTGAGAATCCATATTCCCCAGTCGTATGAGCACCTGTATGATATATGAAATTAGCTGTTGCCTGGACTGTTAATGACACAAACCTGATCAGAACAATGGGGTTGGTGACTGTTGGTGCTGATGATCAGTGACTGTAGCGCAATATAAAAATAACCATTACGACTAGCCAAAATTGGATATCACCTTAGAAACACTGCTAATCACTTAATCAAAGCAGACTTCATCCTTACAGTCAGGCAAGGTTTTCTCATGAAAGTCCTAATCCACTCGCTCCTAATCTGGCATTCTTCAAAATAAGGTTAAAAGAGAAACAAACATAACATCACCGTGCATTTACCAGTAGAGGAATAAATGTCAAATTCTACAAAAATACGTAGGCATTGAAATAATTTCAGGTCCTAAAATGTGTTGTTTGATTTTAGTTTTGATATAGGAAATCACACTAATGAGAGGTACTTGGACCCCAGAGTTTAATGTTTGGAGAGCTAGAGATCTAGTGATAAATGTGCAAACTCACATTGATAATAATTGTGCAAACTCATTTGATTCTGTTTTTTTGTTTTTCGGGGGGGTTTTTTTGTTGTTTTTTTCTTTCAAAGCTCCTATACATGCAGCAGGTCTTAGATATATTGAGACTTGGTGCTTTGGATCTCTAGTGTGAGAAATCCAGTGGATAAAAATATTAGTGCAATCAAAGTGGATTCTTGCAACATACTCTCATAGAACGGTTTGTTATATCCTACAAATATGCACACACAACAATTCGTATAATATCCTACGGATAAATGCCCCATGAATGGTGTTACATCCTTAACATAAAGTTACATAATTAAGGTTTAGTTACATAGGTAGAAGCAAGTAAAGTTACTGTGGTTTGGTTTAGGAAAAATAAAATGGTGAGGATGAACCTTAAAATGACTCAAGTTTACACATTACTGACCACCTTTCTCCCAGGGAAGGTCTTGGGGGAGAGTCCTTTGTTTTTCTGACCCATCTACCACCCCTGTCTCCCTCTCAAGGGACCACTCGGGACTGCTTCTTTGTTTGCTCCTGTCATTGGTTATGTGAGCGCAGCATTTCAAAATATGTTGGTTATGCATGAATTACTGTCTCATGACTTTGTGTGACATGCTACAAATTAAAATTTATGAACACTTTGTGAGAACAGCCTGCCTCCTGCAATATATTCTCATGCAATGGATTGTCTAATTTCTAAAGAATTAGCACCCCACAAATGACAAAATGCACATAACATATGGACGTCTTCAGGTTTGGGAAAGTAAAGTTCGGTAGGTTAGGTTTAGGAAAAGAAACATGGTGATGACATACAGTACAGGCCAAAAGTTTGGACACACCTTCTCATTCAATGCGTTTTCTTTATTTTCATGACTATTTACATTGTAGATTCTCACTGAAGGCATCAAAACTATGAATGAACACATGTGGAGTTATGTACTTAAAAAAAGGTGAAATAACTGAAAACATGTTTTATATTCTAGTTTCTTCAAAATAGCCACCCTTTGCTCTGATTACTGCTTTGCACACTCTTGGCATTCTCTCCATGAGCTTCAAGAGGTAGTCACCTGAAATGGTTTTCCAACAGTCTTGAAGGAGTTCCCAGAGGTGTTTAGCACTTGTTGGCCCTTTTGCCTTCACTCTGCGGTCCAGCTCACCCCAAACCATCTCAATTGGGTTCAGGTCCAGTGACTGTGGAGGCCAGGTCATCTGCCGCAGCACTCCATCACTCTCCTTCTTGGTTATATAGCTCTTACACAGCCTGGAGGTGTGTTTTGGGTCATTGTCCTGTTGAAAAATAAATGATCATCCAACTAAACGCAAACCGGATGGGATGGCATGTCGCTGCAGGATACTGTGGTAGCCATGCTGGTTCAGTGTGCCTTCAATTTTGAATAAATCCCCAACAGTGTCACCAGCAAAACACCCCCACACCATCACACCTCCTCCTCCATGCTTCACAGTGGGAACCAGGCATGTGGAATCCATCCGTTCACCTTTTCTGCGTCTCACAAAGACACGGCAGTTGGAACCAAAGATCTCAAATTTGGACTCATCAGACCAAAGCACAGATTTCCACTGGTCTAATGTCCATTCCTTGTGTTTCTTGGCCCAAACAAATCTCTTCTGCTTGTTGCCTCTCCTTAGCAGTGGTTTCCTAGCAGCTATTTGACCATGAAGGCCTGATTCGCGCAGTCTCCTCTTAACAGTTGTTCTAGAGATGGGTCTGCTGCTAGAACTCTGTGTGGCATTCATCTGGTCTCTGATCTGAGCTGCTGTTAACTTGCCATTTCTGAGGCTGGTGACTCGGATGAACTTATCCTCAGAAGCAGAGGTGACTCTTGGTCTTCCTTTCCTGGGTCGGTCCTCATGTGTGCCAGTTTAGTTGTAGCGCTTGATGGTTTTTGCGACTCCACTTGGGGACACATTTAAAGTTTTTGCAATTTTCCGGACTGACTGACCTTCATTTCTTAAAGTAATGATGGCCACTCGTTTTTCTTTAGTTAGCTGATTAGTTCTTGCCATAATATGAATTTTAACAGTTGTCCAATAGGGCTGTTGGCTGTGTATTAACCTGACTTCTGCACAACACAACTGATGGTCCCAACCCCATTGATAAAGCAAGAAATTCCACTAATTAACCCTGATAAGGCACACCTGTGAAGTGGAAACCATTTCAGGTGACTACCTCTTGAAGCTCATGGAGAGAATGCCAAGAGTGTGCAAAGCAGTAATCAGAGCAAAGGGTGGCTATTTTGAAGAAACTAGAATATAAAACATGTTTTCAGTTATTTCACCTTTTTTGTTAAGTACATAACTCCACATGTGTTCATTCATAGTTTTGATGCCTTCAGTGAGAATCTACAATGTAAATAGTCATGAAAATAAAGAAAACGCATTGAATGAGAAGGTGTGTCCAAACTTTTGGCCTGTACTGTACCTTAAAATAAGTCAAAGTTCACTTGGTTTCACAAGGGACATGAACGGCCTCCTGGGGGAAAGTCCTGTGTTTGTTTGACCAATTCACCACCCTTACCTGCATCGTCACACGGACTTTCGGTCTTGACACTTCATTACCCTTGTCAGTGCATTGGTCACGTGATTGCAGCTTTTTCCATTATATCGGAGTTACACATCTTCCTAGGTCATGACTGCATGGGTTATGTATTCTAGTACATTTCTTTTCATAGATAAAGGTACGAACAGTGCATGAGAACAGCCTGCTACCTGGTATACAAACCTCATCTAGTATGGGAAAATAAAACCTTGTATGCAGTCGGAGGAAGCATTTATGTGATATTGTAGCTTATATTTGAAAATGAAAAGAGCTGCCTATCTTTCTGAAACCCCATTTCTTTTATCTGCACTTTCATTATGAAGTGACACAATACCTGCACAGAGACATGTGTATAATGATGTATTCATGTAAGTATACTTCTGTCACGAGCAAGGGAAGATGGAGGCAAACTCAAAGTGCTCATCAAGCAGAAGGCCAGTACATGTTATACCTAAATATAGTATATGAACCAGACTGCTGACTGTCTCTCAGCACTCATCCTCCCCCAGTAGAGAGATCAAGCATGTCAACAGTGTACTGTACAATGGATTGCTTGACAACAACAACAACAACAACAACAGCAACAGCGAAGTGGTGTCATCTGTCCTTTTCCCAGCATGCCCAGCACTCAAATCCACTGCCAGCTTCTGCAGTCTGGATGTAGGCTTTTATAAATAATAGAAAGCCCTGTGGATTGGGAATACATATACCAAAAACAATGGAGGCGCCACACTGTTTTGGCTGTGCCAAGTCAACATCATGTCATTACACATTAATGAGGCGCAAGGCTCATAACCTGCTTTTATTTTCTGAAAGCTATTTCATTTTTTTGTGAGCGCCGGCCAGAGTTTTTAACGTCGGCTGTCCGTGAGGAGATCTTTTTTGAAGTGCTGAATTGACTGGAAGCTTTCGTCAGAAGGTGGCTGATATCACAGTAAAAGGGTCAGCTTATAAGCATACAACTTTAATGTCTGAAGCCTGGGTCTGCATAGAAAATATACAGTTTATGAGGGTGGAATCTACACAGTCAAGGATGTGTATGACTGTAACTGGGGTTATCATCCCCCAGAGTAGTTAGGTAAAAATAGCATAGTAATAAAGCTCAATGTGTCAGTAAGTGCAGGCCTGTTAAGAAACCTTTTGTGCTTTTTATAGAGGAGTATTTTCCCACAACAGGCTTGTAACAGTTTTAAGACTCTTTGCATCACATTAAGCTTTGCCTGTTTGTGCAACGAACAGGAATGAATACAATTCGAAAATACAGTTGATGTGTCATGAATGAGACCAAGGCCGTAACTACCATTGAGGACACCGAGGTCATGACCTCGGTATTTTTTCCCGACCTAAATGAATGAATAAAATGAAAATGAAAATAAAAATAAACCATTTCATTTGTGCAGTGAAAGTACGTGGGAGGACCGATGGAAGGTGATTGAGTGACTCTCTCTTCTCTATAATAACAATTATTTAAAAAAAGAAAATTCTGGTAGTCTTGTTTGATTGACGCAGCTTTCATACAGCTTTGCACACACATTCTTGGATGGATTACTCACGAATGCAGGGTCGCACAGAAATGCCACACATATCATATGAAAGTGCAGGACCAGAGCTTTCCGAGGATATCACACACATCATTGTGCTGTCATCCCATCATGCTATAAATACAGATTGATTGCCTACAAAATAAAAACCTGACAAATTTCTTTACAACCCATTATACAGATCTTGTTATCAGTCACTTCATATAGTGAGGAATATCATATCTTACCACGTCTTAGGCTTGCGTGTGTTTCTCCCTATCTATCCACATTTGTAGTCCGGCTTTCAAGATGCAAATATCTCCATATTGTCCAGTTGACACTCCATCAAACTTTGTATGACAAGACCAGCGCACTTCACCTTTGCACACCCAACGTTCCGGGCGGGCTCACGGAGAAGAGTAGGCACGTTAGCGTTAGCTCCCAGAGTTAGCACTAGAGCTACTACGGCTACTGGAGTAGCTTGCAGCTATGGAGCGCTTCTACCAGCTCTTCTAGTCACTGAGCATCGCCTCCATTTCAGCAAATATATTACATTTATTACAGGGACCATCATCATTGAAGTAGGCAGGGAAATAGCTAAACACAGCCACCAGGCTGCCCACCGGGCTACATTTTACAATGCTAATTGCAAATGTTAGCTGGGCTGCCGGGCTACTCACCTAACACAACCGTAACCAACCAAAATACGTGCTGCCATTGCTCACACGAACGTACATGAACGTGCAGCCAGACCGGCTTGTAAACGATGGCTGGAGATCAACACAGAGAGAGGGTGTGTGAGGTCATGCTATACTCCAGATGAAATTACACCTCTAGTTCTTCACATAGCATTTTTTTAATTCCTTCAATCTAGAAATGATGAATTTCGCTTATTGCTCCTTTAAGGCTGGGAACCTGAAGATTAACTTGAGATGCAGTGCAGCACTGTGTCTCAAGCTTCTACCCATGCATTTGGAATAAACATTGTGTTTTGGTCAGGCACATATTCAAATGTTGAATGTTTCGAGTGCATAATGGCTTAGAACATTATGATAGGAGTATTTGATAGCCGTTCTCATGTTCAATTATGCTTCATCAGTTGTGCAGCAATTTTTGGGTTGATACCGTTTGTCACAGAGAGTTGGTGCTGAATTTAAGTATTTTTAACCACTTGAGAATAAATAAAAATGAGCAAAAGTTCCTCCAAAATACCGCTCGAAGACACACAGGCCTTGGGAAATTGTGCAGGAAAAAAACATGCTGTGAAATGGTGTCAAAACTTTTGACATTTGGAGATTTCTGTAGAGAATTGCAATTTTTGGTGAGCACTTCTGTTCTGGAACCACTGCATAATCCCCTTATTGTCAATAAACCTATGAAAGCCATTCATCTTCTCTATGTTCACAGTCACTAGTTCGGGTTGTAAAGTTTAATGAGGCTGTGATTATCCTAGGTCATATCTCAGTACAGGCGGCATGGAGGTGCAGTGATTAGCATTGTTGCCTCACAGCATGAGTGTCCTGGTTGGAGTTTGCATGCTCTCCATGTTTCAGCATGGGTTGTCTCCCGGTGCTCCGGCTTCCTCCCACAGTCCAAAGACATGCAGGTTAGGTTAATCATAAAGTTGCCTGTTGGTGTGAATGTGAGCATGAATGGTTGTCTCTATGTGTTAGCCCTGCCATTGTCTGGCGACCTGTCCAGGGTCTGTTGTTCCCCATTGTCATCTGGGATAGGCTCCAGCCCCCTTACGATCCCCACCAGGATAAGTGGTTATGGAAAATGAACGAATGAATAAAAGATATCTCACTACAATGAAATTACTCCAATGGGGGCAAACAACATCACACATGAATAAAACTGGGCTCACTGAAGCCACAAGCTTTCCAGTCATACCCAATAATGCAGTTCCAAGACTGTTTAGAGACCCCAGTATGCAGACATTTTCAAATATACCACATTTGTACTGCGTGCAAAAAACTGCATGTTTTTTTTGCCCCAGAATTCATGGGGCTAGCATAAAGTGAGCATATCTCTCAATAGGAGACTTGTGGGTATTTATAAAGCCCATTTTCATTCACATACAGAATCTTAGGGTTAGAGTTCAAGACACAGATGGCATGGCATTGTACCTTTGGATTTCTTAGGTCATCTTGTTTCATATGATACCATTATCTTCACTCTAACTTTAAAACTCACCCTGCTACAGCCTCTGAAAGACAGTAAAGTTGGCCAAGGATTCCAGGGTCTTGAGGAGTGACATAGGTTAATAGGGTTTTGAGATCTCAACTTCTAAAATGGCTGAAGGTCACAATCCCTCTGCATCTGAGAGCTTTGAGACGAGTGGTCTCAACCTTCATACACCGTTTGTTTACTGGGTGTGTATTTTCGTGCATCGACCAACATACGATATAGTATATGACCCTCACTGAGTGGATGGATGTTTTTTCTTCTACAGTATTTATACACAGAAAAAAATTACAAATCAGAGTACTATCTGTTGAATAAATAAACAAGGTCATCATTATTCTCTCATTAATTAGTGCATTCATAATTGTGATATTTAGTACCTCTACAAGGACTTACTAAACATAGGATCACATCTCAGTGCAACACTAAACCATTCATTAACCATTCACCCCATATTCTAAATATACAACAAAAACAACAATGAAAACATTCACAGTTTTAATGTAAACCATTTATAACTGTGATATGTATCATATAATGATTACTACAGGAGGATAAATAAGAACTGTCAGCAGAGCTAAATGACAGTGAGGAACCAACTATAACTAGGTTTCTTGTGTCGAACGCCTTCAACCATCTCTGAAATCCTGGCTGAGCTGACACTGATTGACAGGTGACAGCCTGCATTCTGCTGCTGCTGCTGCTGATGCCTCCTTTTACTTAAGTCTGCCATTTTTCAGTCGCCTGGTTTCATTAAAAAAGATCCAAAAAGTGTTAAGTGTGACTTGAAACAATCTAAGCTGTCAACTCTGCTGATCTGGTAAACAAAGCACAATGTGTTCTTGTCGTTTTCTTAATTCCCCCGACTCTCGAAGGAAATAATGGGAGTTTTCTTGGAGGAAGAACAAAATGAAAGCCTGACAATGGATGACTTTTAAGGATGATAGTAAAAATTGGAGTGTTTGCTGGAATGGATGGTCTCTTCGGAGTGTTTCCTCTTGATGTTACAGCCAGTCATGATGATGGACTGTCACTTGAAAGCCTGTTCACCTGAACTGGATAAGAGCAGATGAAGCATGAAAGCAAGGCAATCATCCAAAAGCAATACAGCACATAGTATTGACTGTAAACAATGCATAAATGTAATTAACTTAATGGGACAGCATACTTTCTCACAGATACAAAGAGTTTTACAGTCCTGCTTGTAGACAGACATTTGTTACAGCACAGTGTGCCAGAAAATGTACTGTGCATCTACTTATGATTGCATATCATGCTGTTCTTTTACGTCACTGTGAATAACTCATCCAAATTAACAGTTTCTATTAATGTATTTTAAATCTCCAGTGAGAGGGCTCAGCTGTCTTGTTGATTTGGTTTTGGAGCAGTATTGAATCTTCTCAATGGATTAAAACAGCCCCATAGTTATACAATTTGACTTCACAGGCATTGTGGTTAGCCTACTCTGAAAGCATAGTTTTCTCATTATGTTTTGTTCAGGCATTTCTCCCCCGATAGATTACAGCGTGGTAGCTCACATAGTTTTGACCCTCTGGAACCGTGGGAGCGGGCATCACCCCGAGCCTCGATCTGAGTCAGTGTTTGACTGTTTGCATCTCCTCTGGCTCCATCAGGCTGTGTGCAGTGTATCATAGTTAACAGAGCTAAGACATCACATCAGCACCCACAGAGGTACCATGTGTTAGCCCTTTACTAGATGTGGACCTCAGGTGTTTGTTCTGTGCTCATCTTGACATACAAAGGACTCAAGTTATTCCATTTCCTTTTTATACAACATCCGCTCTTTTGAATGCTGTGATCACTTATGCTCAGGGACAAAGCCTCGGACATGTGTTTTCATACAGATTTCAGAAAGTATTTCAGCAATGTATGAAGGTTGCAATATCAAAGAAATATGCAGCAGAAGGACATTAATGTGTGTTCATTTTCGTGGCCTGGAAGCAGCTCTTGGGTGTTGCCATTAATGACTAGACCAGTTCTAAGTGCCATATATCCCATATCCTCTTCTGTATAAACGGCATGGATTTCATTTTAATTCATCAGATATGCAATAGATGAAAATGACTTATAGCTGGTAGACCAAGTTTTCACAGCAGCATCAATTTCATACTGGTTGTTTTTAGTTGATTATCTTCATGAAATCACCATCATAGTAAGTAGTTTTTTTCTGAATCCACACATGATGCAATGTATCCTAACATGACAGTTCGTCTGATATTAAAGCAATTAGCACCCCACAAATGATTTTATCGACCTAACATAAAGTTACGTAGGTTAGATT
The DNA here is from genome assembly GCF_011397635.1 of Epinephelus fuscoguttatus. Classification (NCBI taxonomy): domain Eukaryota; kingdom Metazoa; phylum Chordata; class Actinopteri; order Perciformes; family Serranidae; genus Epinephelus; species Epinephelus fuscoguttatus. The sequence continues at coordinate 28,683,748 of NC_064765.1, read as the reverse complement.
TGGGCAAACAAAGTTACTTTGATTGGGTTTAGGGGGGAAAAAAAGTTCAGCATCTTTAAGTTTTTCTGCATTCATATGGAATCAGGCATTGGGAAGACAGCAAACGGACAACACTTTCTGGGCAGCAGGGTAAAATGAAACCTATATGATGATATGTTGCAATAGTGATGCTGTATTATGAATAAAGAATGGAATAACACATATTAAAATACTATGTAGTAATGTAAGTAATGTTCAGTAATTGTCCACATTGCCCTGTGTTTTCTCCATGTGTGAGGGAGCTACCTAACATCTGGTTGTAAATTCAGTCCCAAAGGACTGCCAAAAGTTGAAATATTTCAACTTTTAATCTCAATGACATCTACTGTTACCGTTGCCAATATTCTCTACTGGCCTCACCTGAATACCGTCCTGCTCGCCGTTAAAATGATATCCTGTTTGCCTTCTACCCTGTCCCTGATTCCATGTAAATGCAACATTAAGCATGTAAAGTTACGTAGGTTAGGTTTCGGAAAAGATACATGACAAAGACCTTTAAATGATTCAAGATTTACTTGGTTTCACATGGTTCTGAACCCAGTCTCCTGGGGAAAGTCCTGTGTCGTTTGACCCATCCACTAACCCAACCTGCATCCTTACATGGACTTTCAGTCTTTATATTACTTCCTTCATTACAAACGTCAGTGCATTGGTCACTGGTCGCAGATATCCACAAAGTACTGGCTCATGATTACGTGGGGTATATAGAAAATGTGGTGCATTACTTTTTGTAGGTATATGTACAAACAGTGCATGAGAACTGGCTGCATGATGCCATTTCCTCAATCCAGTTACCTAAAGGGGTTCATTTTTACCAGCTGTTTGATTGTGTGATGTACAGGTAATTAAAGAGTTAGAGATTTGTAACATACCTGTGCATCAGCCAGTTGTATTAACTTTAGGTGAGTATTCATTGATGACCTTTGTTTGTTAGGATCTTCTCTCCATACTGTCCATGTGCAGTTCTGCCTTATAAAATTACTCTTTGGTTGGTCCAGCACTTTTCTCCAGGCTAAACTCTCAACAAATATTGGATAATATGCCATGAAATTTGTCGCTATGGATTTGGTGATGGCCTGAATTTTCCTCTTGTGCTACCATGAGGTTCACATTTGATATTTGAGTATAATGGTCGACAGCTATTGAATGGATGGCCATGGAATTCGGTTCCGATAGCTCCCTTCAGGATTCACTGTATGAGCGTTATCATCTTGCTTCTCATTTAGCACAATAAAAATCATGATCTGTCACATACCTTGGTTGATTACCCAAAACCTTCAAACCTAATAGCATTCTGTCAGCCCAACCTGTAGTTAAGTACAGCTTTGCAGAGTTGCTAGCACAGCGGCAGACTGAGAGTGTTGTTTTTAATATCACTTCCTTCAAAGAGGGAAGGACAGAGCAATTACATTTAGAATCAATTTTCACAGTCTTCCCATTGAGCGCTTGGAATTTATGACATTCTCCAATATGCTTGGGTACGCTGGGTATGAAAATTGACTTAGAAACAGGTCTTTTGCTATTCAGGACTGTTGAATTAAGCAGACACTAAACATTTCTCAGAGGCATATCTTATGACAAGACTGATTGCAATAGAAAGCAAACATGGTCCCAAATAAGCCTTTTTTCTTATGGAACTGTGCACTATTATCAACTGCTCCTGAAGCAGCAATAATACTTTTCTCTTTTTCTGCACAGTGGGGTAATATCTGGTCCATCCATTTCGGTCATCTCAGTTCAGGTCAGCAGTTTAACATTTGGAGATAATGGCACAAAAGAGCCCAAGACCAAATCTGTTTGAGGCACTATGACCGTTTACCACAAAGGTTAAAAAGGATGAATAGGAGTTGAGACAAAGGGATTGAATTCTAGCCCAGTTGGACTCTTAACCTCTGCAGAACTTCACATTCAGAGGTAGCTGCTATTTTAAACAAAGTTTGGTTTGGTTATTACTTGCCTACAGACAGGCAGTAAGATGGAAAGGCTTCAGCTTGCGTCGCTCACGTACAATGGGGAGTAAAAATAGTCTCGATGTGCTCCAACTGTTCTTGGAAATGCTCCATGTAGCCACATAGCCTCTACGGGCTGCTAGGAGCACTGGCACCATGCAGCTTTTTATTTTCATTGTTCCACAGTGAATGGGAGACCTCAAGGGCAGATACACTGCGCATTTTATTCAACTATTGCAGACAATCTGGCTCGTTTAGAATCGTTTATGTGCTCTCTTATAGTCAGCAGATGTCTAATTGAGGTTAAAGGAATTATGGATGAATAAACTAAGCCTTAAGGGAAAACACACATCTCCGGACTGGGATTTGTCTGTAAGGCGTAGCCTGTTGGATCTCTGCAAGAGCTCACTTGTGTATGTTTAATTCAAGAGTGATCACATGTGCTTGTGGAATGCAAGTGAGGAGTGAAAGAAAAGCTTTCCTCTTCCTTCTGCCAGTTTATTCCACTGCGGAGGTCAAGTCAAGGATTCACAGTCCCACAGTAGGGTGTGCAGGATTAGAGATGTGTTTGCTTTTGCAACAAAGGAATGAGCTCGTGAGCTAAGAGTGCTACTGAGTGGATGTGTTGCGTGAGTCTGACTCGCTAGTAAATTAAATTAAATGACACTGTAGCTATTTTATGTGCATAGGCTACTTTTTAGAAGGTAAAACAGTTTTTGGACATATTTGAGCTTTAAGCCTCAAGGTGGGTGATTCCCATGACAGTATTCCACTAATATTTGAGAGCTGCCTGCACCAGGAGACTACTTACTGAGGAATGTTATACTGCCTGAGGCCCACAATATGCAGTCCTATTGTACTCAATGGGGAGAGACATATTTTTTTGCTTCCATTCATATTGTGCCATTAAGCATATTAAGTACTTTTTTTTTTTTTAAAGACTACACAAGTCATAGGTGATATCATAACTTTCTCTTTTGCTGAAGCTCATGCCAGAATGTAGTTAAGCCAGCAAAGGGTCTTGCTTGTTGTTTCACTTCCCGGCTGCTGATAAAAAGACCATGAGTTGCTGAATAGAACACATCAGATAAGATATTGTTACCTTGGTGAGTGAGATCGTTTTGCTGGTGTTGGTGATATCAATCAATCAATCAATCAATTTTATTTATAAAGCCCAATATCATATATATCATATCATCATATATATGAATTGCGAGATGAGAGACGTAGTTCATTGGGTGGTTTCACAAAAAACGAAATAGTACTTCGACAAGCCTCTGTCAGACGGTGTCTTTTTTTACTTTACAAAACATGTTTTGATTTGACAGACATCATATCTGTAGTTCATGGCACACTTCAAATGGGATAAAATAATCTCTTGCAATTGACTAGTGTAGCCTACATATTTTTTTCCGAATTAAGTTCCATGGGGAACACCCAAAGGAAAGGAATTTTTCGTCTTAAAAGTGTTAGCAACTGTTAGCAACTTTGTATTCCTCTACAACATTCAGTACATGTTGAGCAGCTAAGTTTGTATCACATTCAGAAAGTGAAGGATAGCATGCTGGGCTAATTAGCTCTCTCTGACTGAGTGGAAGCTAGTGCATCTAGCTTGCTTTGCTAAGTTTAGCATTAGCACCGATTCCCACTTGATGTCCCTTTTGTTAAAGTTATGTCAACCCCTACTGAGTCACTGCCAGTTCCCACATAGTCTGTGTTGTGCTGGTCCTATTTGATGCAAAGGAGGGGGTCTAGGCAGCATTAGCTGTGATAGCAAATACCCAGACTGTCTTAATAAAAGAAAAAAGAAAATAGGAAGAAGAAGAAAAATGTAATCTATGTTTTTTGGTAATTACAAATTTGTCCACATAAATAGGCCTGCACAACTTCAAGCAAATGCAAACCACACTGACTTGATCGTGCCAAAAAGACTACTAAGGAGTTAGATATGAGCTTTTTTTTTTTTTTTTTATCTTTTTGCACAACACAACTGAGACACCAAAAAAAGAAGCTGAGAGTCTGATGTTTTAATAGCAATGTTGTGACAGTAAGCTGTCTGCCCTTTTCGCACCCTCTGTGTCAAACAGCTAACACAGAGCTGCTGTGTGTCCTGGAGACTCAGCTAATGAGATACAACCTGACATTTAATAATGGATGAATTAAGAAAAAAAAATAGACGGAGGAGTTTATTAGAGTGTCAGAATGAAAGTTAGGTTCTTCACAAACAGGTGAAAAAATATTGTCTGTGGATGAAAGGCTTACTTTGAATATTTAAGATGTGAAGATCAGAGTTGAGTTGTGATTGGAAGTACTCAGCTGTGAAAACTGTTGTAAAATGTCCTTTTGTGTCTTCAGGAGGGGCGCAAGTCTAAATAACTCCAAAGATGCCATCAGGGCTGTTTTCATTTGGGCTTGGAGACTGCATATGTCAATAGAAATCTTTACCTATTTTGCCCAAATTCATGGACATGCAACGATAAATCCCTGGAGCTCCCCTTTAAGACTCATGAGTAACATTGGTTCTGTAGATCTTTAATAAGGGTGCAAAACTCTACTGAGATAATATGGCTTATAATCATGTAGGTATGTAGCTGAGCAGGAAATGAGAGTTTCAAACCCAAGGCAGCTGACAGATGACTTTGCTAGGCACTAATGACCTCTCATACAGCAGCTTCACTTTCGCTGTAAAGGTGGCTGTCCAAGGTCCTGAAAAACCTGCTCTTTTTTTTTCTTTTCTTTTTTCATGTTTAAAATAGGAGAGGGCCAATATTAAAATAGTCTGATAATAATCACAGTCTCCTCATTTACATTTAGTTGTTTGTTCTTACTGTAGCCATGGGGTTAATGGTATAGAACAGTGATAATGAACAAAATCTGGCTCACAGTAGGGTGCTAGGTGGCCCTCTGACCATTTTATAATTCATAATATTTTTTTTCTTTTAATAATTCACACTGGGATTTTTTTTTATCTTTTTTTTGTACTATGAATGTAAATATGATGTCAAAGTGCATACAAAAGCATTAAAATAGGGCCTGTTTATCCCCCAAAATGCCTGGGGAGGATATTAATTATTAATGTTTGTTTATTAACTGGCCCCTGGCCTTCTTGTAATTTGCAAAAGTGCCCCCGAGGCAAAGTAAGTTGAGTATCCATAGTATAGAACATGGGGGCAGATGAGTTTTGATATTCAGTCTGTATTTGTGCTGATGACTTGCAACAATTTAAAAGTTTTCAGTTCCGTATTGTAACGATCTACGACAGAGATGTTGGCACATTTGTTTCTGTTTTGTTTGTTTTGATGAGATTGTTTCTGCTTTATTTGTTTGTTTTAATGACATTGTATGTTGATAGGTCATTATGGAGGCTGTGCTTATTGTATTAGTGCCTTCAGAACTCATTTATGTCACTTTGCTGTGTCCCCATCAAACAAGATGGAACAATTAGATAAGCAAAATGGCCACAAAGAAAATACAATAACACAGAATGATGACATTACATATGCAAAGTGATATTAAGCATTTAAGTATGGTGTTTGCCTGCATGTCTTTCCCTGATGTCTTTTCACAGTCCAAAAACATGCAGATTAGGTTTACAGGATACTCCATATAGCCTGATTTTGAGTGTGAATTCATGTCTCTCTACATGTGTTAGCCCTGTGATAGTATGTTGATCTGTCCATGGTGTTCTCTGCCTCTTGCCAAACCTGGGCAGAGATAGTCTCCAGCCCCCTGTGACCCTGCGCAGTATCACTGGGCTTAGATAATGGATGGACGGTTTCAGGAGTAATTTAAAAGAAGTGAGTGTAGAGGCAGGCTTGATATCCTCCAGCATCTTGCTCCACTGATACATTGGAGCCTAATTAATCTCCATTGTCAGGCTGAATTTACAAACTGCACCCTGCCTGAGGATATCATGCTGTAATTAGGCTCATAAAAGATTAAAAGGTCAAAGATATAGCTGGATGATAGTCTGGCACGAACCTTGTGGTTGACCCATTAAATCATGTCTAAAAAAAAGATACACAAACCACTATAGAGCAGCTTTGATGGGTCAAGTATTAAATGATTCAACCAATAGGATATTGTTTTAAGGTTGGGTAAATGTTGGGATATCTAACACTTGATGTCAGGAGGGCAATATTTATTTGGCTCTTGTTAATGTGAATAATGTGACCTGGAGAAAGGACACACACACACACACACACACACACACACACACACACACACACACACACACGTCTATGACGTATGAACCAAAAGGTTTAAAAGAGCTGTGATTGCAGTGCCATTTTCCAAGTTGGTCAAATGAGATGTATATAGATCAGGAATGACTCCAAAGGGTGGTACAGTAGCTCAATAAAGACTTAAAAGGCAGTTTTAGTGCTCTCAGGACTCGAAAATGTAACTAAAATTTGTCAAAATTGCTTTGAGTACGTAGTCCACAGAAATGTCTGAAAAAGACTCGTGTGAAGTTGAGAGTAATAAATTCTGATATGTGTTTCTTTAAAATCAGCAGAACCACAGCACATTAAATCGGGACTGTGTCTGAATCTATATAAGGGTTTATTAGTCTGTGTGGTCTGTGCTAACAGCAACAGTACTATATCATACTTCAAAGCTGCACACTGTAGGTAGCAGCTCAGGCTGCTGCCAAAGGGTACATGCTGCAGCCATTATACACCATGATTTCTTATAATGCATTTGAAACTTAAGCACATTAGATTTAATACACTTTAAGATTTATAAGGCCATATTCGAGTAAAGGCCAACTTTCCTCAAATTTAATCCCAGAACCACACAAATGTCAAGGCTACAGCTATGAGCCGGGAGGGCTGGAAATGATCCAGAAGCAGAATGAAAAATACCTCCGCATTTCCAGTGCATCAGAGTTTGGATGATACATTTGTGGAGACAAATGGTAAATGGAGGCCAACTGTTTTTTTCCCATATATTTCATCATGCTCAGTTTTGGTATATTTTATTCAGTCATTTGTTGTGTTCATGCAACAAATTGAACCTGCACAAAATATTATTATTATTATTATTATTATTATTATTGTTGTTGTTGTATTTTTTATTTCTTTGGCCACTGTGGGGTTGCTTAATCTGTAAACACAACACTGACATATCACATCACATTCAGTTGGAATTGTGTTTCAGATGAATGTTTGCTCTGTTTTGGTCTCCACCAACTCCCTAGGGGAATATCTGGCCTTTTAGCTGCTAAAGGCTCCAATATGTTCACCAACAGCTCCTGGCAATAGTCAGTTTGAGAGAGGTTTTCCTTTGAGAACAGCTGCCTGTGAGTGGAAGTGAGTTGATGATAGCGCGTAGAGTGAACCAGAACAGTTAAGTTGGCAATATAACCAAAGCAGTGAGCTGAAGGATCCTTAAATGTTCCATGGAGCTGATGGGAGCTGCAGATTTGGGTGTTAATTATCTCGAGTTCATCAAAACCATGGACTATATAAAATAATGGTTGTAGCCACCGTGACATCACCCATTAGTTTGTGGGCTCCTGTTTTGAATCCTTGAGCTTGGCCTTTGCCATCTTGGATTCTTGGATCCCGAAGTTACCTGGAAAATGGAACACGGTCACCCCATGTTCCATTTTGCCATTGCCACTTGAGCAGCAGTTTGTGGCACTTTGTGATGGCTTCATTTTTCAGCCCCGGAGGTTGCCACTTGGTCACAACAAGCAACTAGCAGTTCATTGTTAATTAAGAAAGTACTGATAAGTGTAGCTTTAAATCAGGCTTAGCAAAGTTAAAACTACACATCTTGACAACATCCTTCTGAGACCTGAACTTTTGTTTGGTATACATTTTTAATTTTTCCAGGCTATTTGGGATCAGTCAGACTGACTTGGCAGAGATGGCTGCCATCTTGTTTTTACATGAATTAGTGTATTACTACCACTAGATGGCACAAAAAAGTGTTTACAAATGAGGACGATAGGTCTTAGTTTAGTAGATCGGAGTATAAGGTCAAGTAAACCCAAAATGTTAAGTCCTCATATGAGGACACAGGGTCTCAGGAGGTTAAGCTATTTGTAATTTTGTACCTTGTTTAGATACCAAGAGTAAGCAATTTTAATCTGTGAAGAACTTTTTCTCTTAAGACTTCTTTGAGATATTCTTGAGATTGTGGGATACATAATTAATTCATTTAAAGTTATGAAGACCCTGATGTGGATAAATTATTTCTAACATTATAGGCACATCAAGAAACCTCTATACGACAGTGCTACTATGCAGGCCTACGATGCAGGCTTCAGGATATTATCACCACTGTTAATATCAGAGATAGTTAGGCAGACAAAATGTCTGAATTGGATCAGGAAAAAAAAAAAGATTTTACATCAGGCCATCAAATGATCTCCTTAGTTGCAGCAATACTAATACCAACTTTAACTATGTCTCCTGGGTATGGTTCTCCTGTGCTTGTGCCAAATGATATTTAGACCTCTCCAGCTTTCTTCGAGGAGAAAAGTCAATCATTGATCAACCATTTACTTTAAGCAAATCCAAGAGCGATATAGATTCAATTAAATTCCCTTAGTCCCAGGATGCCTGGTGAGGCTAAACAGTGTGGCTGTGGGAAATGTAGCAACAGATGCTGTTCATGTGGGCAGTGTTCATATGATTTGCCAAATATTCTTACACTTTGCTGAGTGAGAAGCGAGGGGAAGCATCTTGTCGAGTGGCATTTAAACGCAACCGCAAGCCAGGAATATCTGTTTAAATATAAAGATGTAGTATATAATTCAATATACTGGTGCTTATGAGCATTTCTGAGTACGTTTGGAGCTTTAGGGACTGTATATTGATGAATCTTGACTAATTTACTGTCTGGGGAGATTTTCTTTCATAGTGTCTGTTTTCTTGGAAGCAGTAGCATTTGTGTTCTCAGCTTGAGAGAAGATGCAACATGTTATTTCTTAAAAAAAAAAAGTTAAAAAAATAAATAAATAAAGCTGTTAGGAAATAAGAAGAAGAAAATTCAAAGGCCCACATAGCAGATGTGCATCAGTTTCCTCGACTGTGAGACTCATTTCACAGAGCAAAGCAACTGTTGCAGTGTCCAGCCTGCCAAGCACATACATAAGCAATGGCTTCTGTACTGACAAAAGGTCAGAGGATACAAGGAAGCAGTCTGATTTGAAGGGCACTCTGCCGGGTCTCACTTGACTTTGGCAGCATTTCAAAGAAAACTGTCAAAGGAAAAACAGACAATACAGCTAAAGGCAAAAGGCAACTCGGGAGAAAGGGTAAAGTCATTACTTGTTCATGAATATTTTCAATTATGTTCTCAGGCACTTTTTTCTTCATTATCAGGCCACATTCATCTTTCAATATGTGTTGTTGAGAAATAAACAACAACGGTAAATGGGAAAACATGACGCATTAATGAATGCCTTTCCTCTAAGACCTTTGTTTTTTTTGCCAGGAGGCAAAAGAACGCTATTCAACAAAATCACCATGACCTTATCTGTCCGAGCGCACATATGGTCAGAAATTAAGCTGACTATATATCTGTTCAGCCAGCCAGTATGCAGAAAGAGCTTTGTTTCTCTTTCCTTATTGGGAAACACAGCATCACAGATTCAGTTTGTGCCTTACTCATACCTTTTCTAAACAAGGCTAAACTTGTTTTGTACTTGTTTTAAAATCAGGTGTCTTAAAAAAGAATGTACAGATATGTATTGTTGTTTTTTATTAGCATGTATATCTGCAGATGGGTTCTTGTGTTGGGAAGTGGCACGTTGTGGTCGAGCGACTTCTGAGACTTTTTACTCAAATCCAAACATGAACCTCATGGTGGTTGCATTACCAAAGTTATTTTGTCGTTTGGGAACCATGAATGTTGGTACAAAATTCTCTGCCATCACATAGATGTTGAAATATTAACTGGAAACTCTGACCAGTTGGTGCTAGATGAAAATCAGGCAACATTACAGTCATTAGGACTTACCCTGAGGGACCATGAATGTTTAATGAATGTTTCATTTAAGTTTCATGGCAATTCATTTCACGGATGTCAAGACATTTCACCAAAGCCCAACCTACCAAACTGCTGGTGGCAAAGTGGAGGGATGCATAGAGTCAGTAGGCTTCAACCCCTTGGGACCACAAATGTCTGTAGAACATTTGATGACAATCCAACTGACAGTTGTAGACTGATATAGAACCAAGTCACTGTGGTTGAAACAAAATCCGTCTGAAAAAAGAAAACTTCTCGCAATGGCTGATAAATGTAAACATGCCGTGTAAACATATGGCACATGATACGTTTCTTAATCGTTTCCCTGTTACATGATGGTACCTTGATATGTAAAGCTGCATAGCGTAGCTTTAATTCATGTGCATTCAATTGCTGATGTAAAACATTGTCACCTTGTCAACTTATGCAGCAGATCAGCAGGGTTCCCTGCAAATGACAGATTGTAAGTCTGGTCATGCCAGCAATATGTGCACAGAAATATTCAAGGTCGCAGAGCCAATATGTTCTAACTGTGTTGCGTTTGTCTCAGCCTCAGGTGCACATTATTCTCTCTCTCTTCTTGTTTGCAGGAGAAGGTGAAAAGAGTGATGTGTAATCGTACAGTCAATAAGAGGAAACAAATGGGATTGTGATGCAAGCCTTAAGTGCCTGCTGTTGTCCTTCAATTAAGCGTTATTATGTTTAGTTGGCTCTTAGCACACCACACATGTACTAACTGGAACAGAAATCATTGTTGTCGTGGGGTTGTAGTCAGAGAAAAAGAGCACTCTCTTTGGAAACATGTCATCACACCTACCCTCTTTGCTCTAAATTGGTATGGGTGGTAGTGAAATGTACTTGAGCTGCTTAAAGTGATTGGCTCACAAACATGCGTTGTGTACATACAAAGAGGGCAAGAGGGCAAGAGGGCAAGCGGGCATGGTACCTACTTCCAGAGCTTACAAAGTAGTGAAGACATGCAGGACAGTCCACAAACTAATGTAGGATCATACATGCGTGCGTACTGTAACGTGAGTGCTGTCTGCCTGCTACTAAAGGAAGTTAATGCAAAAAGAACATTTTATCCGTAAATCAGCTGTAAAAATGTTTAATGCAGCACAAAGTGATCACATTTAAACACATTTGAGTTACAGGACTCAACATGAGTCATGTGGAATATACATGCAGGTGGTAAGCAGCATATATAAATCTGAGAGTTAAACGTGATTCAGGCATAATGTTGTAGGAACATGGTTCAGTATGTGCTTTTCCCCTCTGAGATACCACTTTGCCTTCGGCCTTAGAGAAGCATTTTTTCTGTTTTTGTTAAGCAAACAGTAGGAAACACCATCAACTGCCTGAGGACACACTACAGCTATGTTAGAAATAGCAGCTTTACAGCCTTTATAGTTGCTAACGGCTCTGCCTTGTTGGAGCAACCGTGCAGTACAGGGGGCAGGCGTACAGTGGCCCTGAGAGCTCAGTGCACTGCAAACAGACAAAGCACCAGCAAATGAATGAGTATTTGGGCCAACTTGACTTCACAGGAAAACATCAACTTCAAGACACACAAGAACATCAGCATGCACAGCAGTGTTTAGAACATAAGCTGCAAAAAGCTCACAATATAACAAAAAGTGTTTCTAGGGGAAACTTAAAAGTGATGCATATGGTTTGTTGTTGCCATAGTTTTGGCGTTTGAAGTCATTGGAGTCAACTTTCTGACAGTGGTGTTGTTTTTTTGTTTGTTTATTTTAATATTGTAATCCCATGATTCAGATATCATTACACATTGCAGATCTGCTGTTATCATAGCATTAGCCTTTTGCTTATTAATAGCCTTCCAATTCAAGCAAATGTTTAGTGCTATCGGCAAAGTAATCTAACTAGTATTAGCATCCTCCAGTTAGAGACAAGTTAATTTCAGGATCAACAACAATGGTTGCCTAATTGTTAATAGATGAACTAATTACACAAAGTATACTTCTACTGTGTGCACTATGTACTCATTGGCGTAGTAAGCAACTTTCAACAGGGTAGTGTTGTCTCAAACCAAACACGGCCGTTGTGCACTCACCAGAAATGACGACCGCAAATTAGCTAATTAGCAAGTTAGCATTCGCGTTATCGTTTGCGGTACCAAATCATTGCAGACTGCTTAACCCAATAAACATAGTGCTTATACCCGACAACAGTACAGTGGTGCTTAGTGCAAAAAACACATGTATTTGTACAATGCAGCGACATTCATGGTCGCACAGTCCTCATCCGCCATTTCCAGTTTGAAAAGTGGTCCCTCCCCTTCTGCTACGTAGCCAAGATGGCGACCATTGAGGGCGAGAAGTGTCCATAGTTCCACACTCAACTTCTTGACCGTTTTGAGTGCACCATCCGGGTACTCATAGTGCACTGCATTTTTCCATACTGCTCAGTGTGAACGCGCTTATGCACTCAAAATATTAAGTGTAAGTGCAGAAGTACGCAATCTGAGACACAGCATGAGACAGCCGCCCACAACTAAAACTAGCTATGGTTCTTAAATGTTTAATAACTTTTGAACCACTAATTTAAAAAGTCAGTGGAAAAACTTTTTTGGTTTATTTTGAGGTTGTAATCCCATGACATTGCATCTACTGTTATCATAGCATTAGCCTTTTGCTCATTATTAGCCTTCCAAATCAAAGCAAATGGCAAAGTTATCTAACTAGTAACCAGCTATCATAACGATAGCCTGTTTCATAATTAACTTTGTCAGATATTTTGAATTGACAGGTTGATAATGAAAAAAAGAACCTAATGCTAACTTAATGCTAACAGCAGATATGAAACCATATCTCAATCAAGCCAAAAAAACTCCCTACATTTTAAGTTATTTGGATGATATAAAAGAAGGCTGACTACAGTAACTTCATAAACCAAAAACCATGCCAGCAACCTGTGTTTCCCAGCTGTGTGCATCACTTTTTAATGACCCCTGGAAACAGTTTTTGATGTGTTGTCAGCTCCTTGCAGCTCTCTAAATGATGCGCATGTGTTGTCAACTTGATGATTCCCTGTGTCATGAAGTTGGTGAATGTTTTCTAAATGCTGCACATGTGTCATCATCCAACTGATGTTTTCGTGTGTCCTCAAGTTGATGTTTTTGTGTGCTGCCAAATTGATGTTTATGTGTGTGTAGTCAAACTGATGTTTATATTTGCCTTCAAGTTGATGCTTTCTAAATACCATGCATGCGTCATCATCGAACAGACGTATTGGTCTGTTGTCAAATTGATGTTTTTGTGTGTTGTCAAATGTACGTTTTCTTGTTGGTTAATGTTTTCTTAATGTTGCACATGTGTCATCATCAACCTGATGTTTTTGTGTGTCATCAAGTTGGTGAATGTCGGGGTTGGGGGCTGCTGGCTTTTATGTTGTGTTTTCGTGTTTCTGTGATAATGTAAAACTTGGTGACACTCACTTTGAGATAGATGTATGTTGTAATATGTGTGAAAAAAAGTTGATGAATGTTTTTCAACTGCTTGTGTGTGTGTGTGTGTGTGTGTGTGTGTGTGTGTGTGTGTGTGTGTGTGTGTGTGTGTGTGTCTTTTTTGCAAGGCATTGAGCTTCTCAGGGCCAACATAAAGGCAGCTATTGCTAACCTCAGCAGCATATGTTGTCTGACACGTTGCCTTTGTAAACACATATTGCATATTAGGGGTTAGGTGCAGGGCATTGGTTTACGTTCATCATAAGGATGCCACTTTAATAGGAATGAGATAATGTGGAGTGGTTTAAATCCAGGAGAGGTAAATCCTTGAAGTTACTCACTCTGTGTTTGTGTTTGTGTGTGTATTTGGTGTCTGTGAGAATATGTGAGAGCATAACAGTGTATGTGCATGAAAATTAATGAGCTTCTTAGGAGCCTAATAACAACCGTGAAAATAATTATGTACGGCAAAACATCGATGTGTGAAATAACAAAGACAAGCATGCTGTGTTGCTCATGTTGCTATCAGCTCCCTAATTGTCGGTGTTAGCCTCTACTGGGCAGCTGGAAGGACAGGGTGTCACGTATGATGGCAAAAACAAAGCCTTGACCCTTACAACCCCAGCTGGAGTGGCTCCGTAACATTCTCAATCTGCGGAAAGAAATATCAGATTGCAACTGACCTCGGCCCCGCTGCTCGAAATCCCAGTGCCACCATAAGAGGCTTTACTACAGACTAGAGGCGGGTGAATAGGGATAATTTAATGAAACATTAGACGAGAGCACTCCACAGTCCTTTAACAAATTGCTTTTCTGGCTGCCAAGCTTGGCTCAATTTGGGTTGCCTGAAGGAAGAGCCGAGTGAAAACACGAGAGAAGAAAAGAGAAGAAAGAGCAGTTATTCACCTGCAGCGTTCAGCTGTTGGATATAATAGTTGCAGAAAAACTACTGAAATATAGAAGATGAGGCCGTCCTGTGATGGCGAAGTCTCCCCTAGAAAGTCTACTTGTGGATTTATGAGAACTTTCTGCAGGACAGATTAAGTGCGATGGGAGGCTGTTGACTTGCGACCAGAGAGAGCAGAAGGCACCCTTCCTTTTATCCACAGCCACCTATGGGTATAAACAGGTGGCTGCTGGGCACTGGCACCTTTTGCTGGCAATGCTAGGTGAGTAAAGGCTGGCCTTATTAAGATCTTGGCATGGCCCAGGGTAGTATTCGTGGCATTGCAAAAGAGATTCACCCCTCATTACCTCTTTGTGCTACATAGTGTTCTTAAGCTTGGGATTTAAAGCTGGCCACTGAGTAAAGCCTTGAATTAGCTTAATGAGAAGAGCCAGGCACATGACTTAAACCTCACGTGGAGAGAAAGTCACAGGCAGTCACTTAGAGCCAATATGATTATTGTGTCTGTGTGTTGCACGGGCGTGGCTGGGTTGCAGTAAGTGTGTGCTGTTAGAGGAGTGAAGTGACTTGCATGCGAGATTGTGATCTGTTCCCATGTTTGCATGTGTCCCTCTCAGTTTCTGCTGGATGTACATTTGTGTGCTAATGTGACTATAATTGGGACCCAGGCAGATGGATTCTTGGTGCCTCAGTAATGAGTGCAGGAAAAGGCACACAACCATGAAATGTACAGTATGTCTCAATTGTAGAGTGTCAGCTTTACTCTGTTCCTGTGGGTGTAAGCTAAGGATGTAGCGTTGTTCAGAACGTGGGGAAAGCATCGCAAAGGCTGGCCCCATACATTTATAAAACAACACTGAGATCATCAAAGTGAAATGATGGAAGAGTTTCAACTGCTCAGTAGTAGTAGAGCTAAGGGTTGGCTTCAGATAAACAGGTCTATTTTACCCAGTAAATACCTGGAATTGTTAAGCCAACAAGTCCTTTATTAAGTTTTATAACTAATAAAAAGTAATGTTCAAAACAACTAGGTAGCATTTAGCTAATTAGCAAATAGGCCAAACATGATGTTTGAAAAGGCTTTAGTATTACATTGCTCTTGTTAAACCTAAACCTAAATAGATTAAATACGGGTTTTCAAAAAGCAATGACATTTGATAAGCTGAATCAGCAATAAAATGCCACCCTGGTGATGGTGCTGCATCCTGTTTCTGCCAGAGATAAACAAATGTGCTTGGTTTGGTAATGCTTACCACAACCTGGGTTATATTGGTCAGTTCTGCCAGTAATATAACATTTGCACTGAGCAAATTTGTGTTTAGATCAGCGTCGGCAACCCCCAAAAAAAATCTGTCTGGAGTTGCAAAACATATTTGAACAAAGGTAACAGCCTATTAAATCTAAATCAACCTTACAAATAAGTCTTAATGAGCAATCATTAATATGATTTACTACAAGGTGGCTATTCTGCAGTGGGCCAATTTTTTTGTACTTTAACTTTGCAGCTTTGGTGGTGAAAGCAAATGGACCTACCCACGCACTGATACATCCTTTATTTTCCTGCAAGACGTTTTCTTTGTTGGATTTGCAATCCATAGCTAGCCTTGCTAGAGAAACACCAGGCTAACCGCCGCCAGTGAAGTTCAACAAAATTTAGAGGAAAAGGCACCAGGTCATAGATGTATAACGCTCATTTTACTTAATGAAATGTTAAAAATATTTTGATTCAATGTATAGGCTACACACTTTTACAGTTGTAGAATGCAATAATCACTTTAGGCTTACAACAATGACAAATGAAAATCTGAATGTTAAAAAATAACAGTTGTCATGTTGTTTTGTCAAGTTTTAGATCTTGAAAAACAGTGACATCATTAAACTTATTTGAAAGACAAAATGCTGTAGGTAAAATTGTTAGCTAATTATTCCCATATCCAAATAAGGTGGTGGGTGATCTGGCTACACTGGCCACCCCAGTCATCAGAAGAAAATGTTGGTATTGGACATTTTTGCAAACCACAGATATGTAACATTTGTATGTTTGATAGATCATGTCAAGGTTTGTGAAGTGACATTGTTTTGATTGCCTGCATGCAAGCTGACTTTGTTGTCACCAGGTGGAGGGGATGTTAGATGGTGTGACACCTCAGCAAGACTACTGCCAAGCTGCAGACCACTGCTTGAGACCAACAAACAACATAGCCAGTTGTTTTTTAGTGAGACAAAGGTGCCATTTCCAGCCAGGACTGTGAACCAAAGCCTGATCGTTTATTCTGAACCCTAACCAAGTGTT
Source organism: Epinephelus fuscoguttatus (assembly GCF_011397635.1). Classification (NCBI taxonomy): domain Eukaryota; kingdom Metazoa; phylum Chordata; class Actinopteri; order Perciformes; family Serranidae; genus Epinephelus; species Epinephelus fuscoguttatus. The sequence goes on along the minus strand of NC_064765.1, from coordinate 28,667,108 downwards.
TTTTGTGCCTGTAAGTAAATGTTGACCACAGCGTTGTTGAATTGTAAAGTTTCAACATAAACCTACGGGAGCACCCACGATCCCATTTGCATGTCTGTTTTTAAATGCCGGTAGAATTGCAACCAAATAAGATAGAGCAATAATTCTTTTTGCATATAAAACCAGAGGAGTCACACTAACATATCATGCATTCATTGTGTCCCAGAGCGCTGTTTGCTTGCATGTATGGGTTTGTAGAAATCCAGTAAAAAGCGCACACAACAAAAACATTAGAATCCAGACCGCAGGTATCCACAGCACTTCCTGCGTTTGCATAAGCGACATCAGGTTGTGAGCATGAACTGACTTTCTTGCGCGTATTTAGAAAAATATGTGTAAAAAAAAAAAAAAAAATAAATTTCATTTTATTGTAGTTTATTGCACTGTTTCAGCAATTCATTTCATTAGTATGGACATAAGGTCATACATATTATTAAAATCTGGGATAAAAGGGTTGTATTGATTAAACTACTCCAAAAATGGCACTACAGCATGTAGAAATGTAAAGATATGCTCTGGAGGTCTATGGTAGGTCATAAAGGGTTAATAACAGCTCCAGTACATATGTGTTTGCAGAAATGTACAATGCCAGTATTTACTGTGGTGATTCTTGCTCCTATAGATCTATTTTTAATGATGACTCTGCATGCCCAGATCTCAGCAATGGCTTTAGTGAGTGAAGTGTAATCATGCCTAATAGATTATGAACAGAGCTACTGATGGTGCTCAAGTTGTATTGAGTAGTAGTTTCAAAAAACTCACTCTACTAAAATGGTTGCTTGGATCTGCACCTTTGAATCTGCCCACTCCACTGAGTGCGAGTTTACTAATTTATCCTGCACTGTGACACGAAACAGCAGTGTCCCGGTTTAAATAATAAACAAGCAACGAATGCTGATGGGACTCAATTAGCCAATCAGCACCACGGGTGGGACTAACACCGTTGTCAGGCTCTTGTCAAGCGTTGTCAAGCATTGTTGTGCCGTGCACTGGAACCAATGAGGAGCAATAACAACAACGGCAAGCAGACAAGATAGACCCAGTTGCTGAGGCTGTTCCAAATTGACATGTCCTCTCAATGTCACCTCACATCCTCCTTTGTTTTACTTTGCTCTGCTCCACTCTTAAAAGTCCAGCAAAACAGGTACGTTGGCATCAGTGTGGATTCAAAATGACTTTAGATTCAAGCAAACATGAAGCTCTCCAGTGATCGGCTAGGAAAAATCGAATCCTCCTCCCCCACAGAGTGGATGCAATATCAGACGGAAGATGGAAACAGAGTGTAATGAGTTGACAATTCTGCCTGATACCACTAAAATGGAGCAATAGATGCAATTCAGTATAGACCGACTTTCCCCCCTCAGCACAACTGATAATCAGAGGGTGATTTATGTGAAAATGACACAGCGTGTTACCCACTTAAACAGTGTGTGCAATCATGTCTCCACACCATAAAATGAAATGAAGGGGAAAGGCATTGATGGCAGCCTATGTTTTATTATTATTATGAATAAACAGTATCAAGCTGACATGAGTTGCCACACATGTTACACTCTCTGCAAAGGCGTTCCTCTCTGTTGATGAAAATGGGATTTAACTGCACACATTGAAAGAGCTTCAGAATCCCACATATGTTTATTGGCATGTTGTTAACATGTGTAGGTGGCATGTTCCTCCAGTGTTCCGTGTACAATATGCTTATTAGATAAACTGAGAGTAGAAGGGATGTGTTGCATTGTCAGTTAATCAGCTATGGGTGAAAATAAAAAGAAACTAAGAGATGGACTAAATGTGTTTTTGCTGTAGGAATCTACAGCAAAACTCATTAGCAGTCAGCAGCAGCGAGGTAGATGTGTTTATATTTGTGTGTGCACGTTCCTGCACGAGTGTCTGTTCTCGGCTGTGCAGTGCAGCAAAGCCATTTAAATGAATTCTTTGACCTCAGCTCTTGATCGAACAGAAAAACCTGTTTTCTCGCCTTCCCTCCTCATTATTCTCCTGCTGTTTCCTCTGTGCATTGTCCGGCTGTGCACTGGGACACTGGGACAAAGAGGTTAGAGTTCCCTGTGGCTTGACACTTCATTGCAGGTTGTGAGTAACTGCCGGAGCACACGACACTTCATTTTTTTCTATTTTTTTTTTTTTTTTTGTCACCTTGTGCTTTTTATCCTGCTGACAGAAATGTCATTTCATGGCATGTGCTGAGTGGCATTCTAGTGATCACATAAGAGGAGAAAAACAAACTGATTGGATTGTTTTCAGTCGTTTCAAGACATTCATACTTTAAGTTGAGTTAAAGCGTGATAAATAGATGTATAGAAGCAAGGTCCTTGAATGTGAGAAGACTTTGAGCCATGATCCAAGAGGTCTGTGGAGTCATTGGTTGGAGTAGTTCTCAAGTACTTCTTAACACCACCTCAGGCTTAATACACGGCTTGCTTAACAGTAGCTCCATGAGCAAAGACTTGGCTCCTAAATCAAGAGTTGTAAATCAAGTTCACTATGGCCTTTAGCATTGCACTTGACACGATCTGCCAAAACCTCTCAGCTTAGACTTGCGGGAAGAAAAAAAAAAATCTCCATTTACCTATCAGTAAATGCTTGCAGCTGTGATCTGTCTGTGCGCTCACAACACTTTCCACAGATCTGTAGTATGCATGATCTAAATGAGTCCAAAGGCTTTTTGTCAGGTAACGCTGACAAGCAGAACATGGAAATCACATTACAGCTTGCATGCATCATTATCAATGGGCGCGGCTGGCTGTGGAGACAAGTATTAAAGCCTCTATGGCAGCAGCCTGAGAAACAAGCCTTTGATCTAAGAAATGTCCAGGAACACAGTAAACCCATAAGTAGGTGTATCTGTTTCAGCCAAAAAAAAAACAGGAGACTGACGGAGTATATTTGGACTCAGACATAATGCTTTCAGGTGGAAGACATGTATGATTTATGTTGGGTAATCTGAAAGGCCAACAGAGTGTCTCTTTCTATTTCACTCTTAAAGTACCCCCCAAGTTTTTGAGAGTGACCCATTCACAAACTGTTAATCTTGTATCCAGTCATGGGGTTGGCACGTCTGTTGCTGTGGCTGGTTGTGTGCAGCAGCCTAGTTTGCTTCAGTCCACCCATTTACAGATGTATTTTGACGTCAGTGGGTGGTAGGGGAATGCTGACTGTGGCTGAGATGAGTTTCTTTATACCCGAGGGCTGAATGAGACAGTATGGTGCATGAAAATGTCCTTTAAGACCCCAATTTCAAAAGGAACAAGTGTTTATTTCACCTAATAACTTGTTTCTGTATTACCATCAGTGTAATAATATATCATTTGGTGGAGTATAATTGCTAAAAGTGGATGGCTGCTATGGCCCCTTAGCCCATACAGAAATGTTTCCCCTGTGCTTCCCAGCTGCTCGGAATTAGCCGTTGCCACATTATTGTAACCGTGCATACAATTCCTATTCTGTAAAACTGTCAGGCGACAAAAAGCGCAGGCAGATGTGATAAGGAGCTTAATGGGCACTGCTCACTCACAAAGCCTGACTGGGCTGAGGGTTTGCTATTGAGAACCTTGTGCACAATATATATTGGTATATGTAGACACTGTTGGACAGGATTTCTCAGCGGAATATCAAGATCCCTGTCAAAATGGGTAGTGCTTAAGTAGGCTATGTCATTATATGCACATGTTAGCAAAGAAAACACCAAGTTATCAATTTGTCCCTGACATGCATGCAACATTTGAAGCACATTTATTCATTCATTCCTTTTCAAAAATTGTTAATCCTGTTGGGAGTTGCAGGGTGGCCTGAGCCTGTCCCAGCTGACAATGGGCAAAAGGCAGGGTACACCCTGGACAGGTTGCAAGACTATCACAGGGCTGTCCCATAGAGACAGACAACCATTCACACTCACATCCACACCTTCCAATTTAGAGTCACCAATTAACCTGCATGTCTTTGGACTGTGGGAGGAAGCCGGAGTACCCAGAGAAAACCCATGCTGACACAAAGAAAACATGCATAGAAGGGCTCCCCCACCCTGGGATTCGAGCCTTCCAACCCGGGCAAGAGGAACCTTCTTGCTGTGAGGCGACAATGCTAACCAGTGTACCATTGTGCTGCCCCATTTAAAGTACAGTATGCTGAATTAAGCTGAGGGGTGGGGGGAAAAATTGATTTTTAGATGCATCGAAATTCTGTTTCGATGTGGAAAACTCATAATCGATTTTAATTTTATTTTTATATTAATTTTTCAAATTACCGTAACTCCTCAACCATTCACGGTATCGACGTAATTCCAACGGATACTGAAAGCTGAGAAGCGGAGCTTTCCAGTGATATATGGTACATTATGGTCGTGAGTAGTCATTACCTGTGAAGGAGGGGAGGGAAGTGGGCACAGCAGGAGCAGAGTGACAGCTGACGAGGAGAGTGAAAGTTGGAGTGATTTAGCAGTGTTTTAGCGGAGTTTTGGTGAGTTTTAGTGGAGTTTGGGTGGCGTTTTCTTTGTAAATAATATTAAATGTTGTAAATTATAATATTTCTGTTTTTTGAGAGCTTTTGAGTTTTTTTATGCCGTGTTTTTGAGTGTTTTTGGCCGTGTTTTCGTCGTGTTTTCACCATAGTTCGTATTTTTGCCATCGTTCGTCTTTCTTGCAATAGTTCGTATTTTTATAGTTCATAGATAGTTATAGTCAGTTATAGTTTTGTAAATACTGGAGGAGAAATGTCAAAGAGGGACAGGAGAGTGCAGTTGAGATTTGTGGATGAGGAGGATGGACCAGAGGAGACTGGTGGGGTGTAGTCATCTCAACCACAGTAAGTAATAGGCCTACAGTTTGTATGCACTGGATATGTAATCCCAATTTTACAATAATGTTTTTCAATATCTAGCGTAAATGTTCTTATTGGCTCGTTTTAGAATCTTGAATCGTTTTATAATTTAAATCGTTGCCTTCAGAATTGGAATTGAATCGAATCGTGAGGTGCCTAGAGATTCCCACCCCTAATTAAGCTGCCAATGTTCTCAGATGGTCAGATAAGTTCGGAATCAACCCCAACACACTGGGGTGGGGCTGGGCACTGTGCACAACACTGGCAGAGGTTGAAAGCAGCTTGTAGCTGTGTGTTGTAGCAAGACAACGGAAATCACTGGAATGACCAAAGATTTCTACATATTTGGACAATTTACCAGTTATCTGAGGTCTGGTGGAAATGTTTTCTCAGGCCCGGTTTTTCTTCTGGTTGTGCTTATAAGTTGCTAGAGCCATAGCTTGGAGTTTTCAGACACTGACATTATCAGCTCCTCCATCTTGTCTTCTTTTGGGTTCTGTTATGCCCACTAATTGATGAGCCAGGCAGGCAGCAACCACCTGAAATTCAACATAGTGAACTTCACACCCCAACAGCTGTGTTGGAATCTGCTTCCTCTCTGTTGCCTTCCCCTCATTAAAATGACTTGTCAACAAGTTACCACACGGCGGCGTGAATAACCCCTTAGGTTGCTCAACTGTGAGTGACAGTGGTAGTGATGTCCTGGACAGTTTACAAAGAGGAAAATGCAGGCCAGTGGTAAAATTATCACCCCATCTGTTTCTTTGTATCCATCACAATTTAAAGACTGACTTCAAAATCTGAATCAAAATCTGCCAACAGGGATAGAGCTGGAGTGGACTTTATAGACTTTCAGCACAGGCCGGATGTTAATACATTAGCAAGAAAAAAAATGTCTCCCTTTGTCCCTAGACGAAATAGTTTGATACATAATGCTTTAGCATACATTCTGAGTAATTAGGCCAGTGTGCAACAAATGATTGCTGAACAACAACATGTTGTATGACCTAGTTTGTTTCAAGCATACTGAACCTTATGCTACCAATGTATTCTCACAAGTGAGGTCTAAGGCTAAATGCTAAGTAATTCTTAACAATATTTTATGCAGATTTTCATCTGTGTTCTCAAATGGATGAGTCTTCTAAACAGACTAACCTCCTAAGTTGTTCTGAAGTGAAGGAGACCAAGTTTGACAAGTGAAATTGAATGCATTTGACAGCAAAGTTTTCCACTAAAAGTTCACAAGTATCTTATAGGGTAGGGGAGGAAGGAATTATGGCATCACCTTTGGGAGTAACTAGTAAGTGGCAAGTCCCTGAGAGTTGGTGCAATCCTGCAGATTTCTCAGCCAACATTTTTGCTAATGGAGTTGCAGAACTATCTCCTGCAAAGAAGGGAGAGAGGCTCAAATGAGGCAGCGGAATGACAGGCAATAGACTGGAAAATATGAGACGGGGAGAGGGGAATGGACTCAAGCTGATGTGTTTATTCACCACTGTGGGCTCCCAGCAGAAATCTTTGTGGGCAAATGCATTTTAAGTCCCCAATGCATAAAGAAGTAGACACGGCCTGTGTCCTACCATAAAAATCTTGAGAAATCAAACACGCCCTCAAATGTTGTGATTTTTGGTCTTGCTGGGTTTCAGAGGTTCATACAGGGATTCAGAGAAAGGCTTGCAGTTCGGTCACCATGCACTTAACTGGTTTTGTCCAACTTTTGGGGCGGTCGTGTTGCCTCAAAAGGCATGAATTCTGAGCCATGTCCATGAGTAAAAATCCATCTTTTTGTGGTTAAGATCACGTATTCTTGTCATTGGGGCAACTTTCATTTTCAATTGAAGTGTTATTGTGAAGTAAATGGACTGGGTTTGACAAGTGAGTTTATTGTCAGAGTGCAAGAGCAATTGACTAAGGTAATAACTATGGGCAGGTGCAGAGAAAAGCATAAAAGGTAAGTTCTTTAACAGATGTCAACATAAAAGCTTGCCAGTTTGATTTTTCAGGTACCTGTGCAACAAACCAAATCGCAGACACCTGGCTTTTTCACACCACCAAAGCTGAAGTGTACCACACAACCACTATTGCCATTTATTACAGCTTGACATCCTGGTGTTGTGTGATTCACACAACACAATCTATTCTTTATTCAGCAGTGAAACAATCACACAAGGTCATCTGGTAGCAAAATGCAACGTCATTATCTCTCCGCTGCGCTCTTCAGAGAAAGGGAGGATGCATAATGACGTTCTTTGCTGACACCACTCAAACTGTTTTTCTGTTAGGGAGAGGCATGAAATTTACCACTGAGGCAGCTCTATTAGGAGCTACAAGACAGAGATAATGTATAGCATAGCTTATTTGAAAGCTTGCCAATATGATTTATTATATTACAACCAACTGCTGACTCACATGTTAATCAATGACACATCAAAACATGTAATATTCCTTGTTAACCTGTGCTATCTGACAAAGCTGTAGGGATATAATGACTCATACCATATCACATCATTATTATTATTTTTTATTAGCATTGCTTGATGGATTTAAACACACCTGAATTGAAAGAAAAGTGTTGTGACAGTTCAACTTAGGACACAAATGCAAACACAACCAGGAAAGTGAATGGTTAAAGACACTTTATTGTACAGTAGTATGAAGGTGAGGGGCTGAAAGCTTGAGTGAAATGATGACTGAGGTGGGCTGGGAATGGTGAAGCAGAGCAGGCAGAGGGGCTGAAGACCGAGCAGTCCAAATACAGAGGCAGAAGACGAGGCTGGACATAAATGGTTATAGTGGAAGCAGGCGTGGTGAATTGAGGTCCAAAAAGCAAAAAGAGACAAGGTGTCAAAAAACTTAGAAGTTGGCCTTGACATCTGTACTGCAGAGGAGACTGAACAATCTGAGTGTGGACGTCTGAGCCATGGTTTTATACAGCAACTGCTTGATTGTTGATGAGGTTCAGGCGTGCAGGTTCAGCAGCTGCTGGCACTCGGGGATTGGCAGGAAGGAAGGAACCAGGAGGCCAAGCCCAACAGACACACAGAGACAGGCTGAATCCAAATGTCCGCACTTCACCGGACTTGCAGACTCGCGGACTTTACTGGCGCGTTCACAGGAAGTCCGGGAGTGCTTAGGGCTGTCCAAATCCACAATTCATTCAGTCTACAAGGGGCCTCAAGTGGACTTTGTGTGGACTTCCAGAGAGTCTGCTTGGGGTGCAGACTTAAGCAGACTTCACTAGTTTAATTACCCACAATTCATTGCAATACAGACATGACGTTTTAATTTTTCCAAATTGCTGACAGAAAACACACACACACAAAATATAAACTTATACTTAAACTTATAAACTTATTATAAATTGTAATATTAAAACGTTACTTGAATAATGTAAGCCAGATATAAAATTCAACAACATCTTGATACAGAAATATGTAGAAGTATAGGCTATAGAGATAATCAATATGCATTTTTGATATTGCAGCCTATAGTCTATAAAAGCTGTGCAATCTGATCACATAGGTGAGTGCTGCAGTGATCACCTTGTACATGATAGTCTCTCAAATGTTCCCACGGAAACAAGTGAAACAGACTCCAAGCCTGTCTATTAGCTCCTTTTATAATGCTGCAGACTCCCGCTCTTGCAGACACATTACGTACGCCTGAAGTCCGCGAGGGCTCAGTCTGCAAGTCCAGAGGGTGGGTGGAGATTTGGATTCAGCCACAGACTGAAAGCAAACATGAGACAGGGGACACAGGACACATAAGTAAAAGGCAAAGCAACCCCTAACAAAAAGAGGCTCATGTAAGCAAATAACGGTGGGTTGAAAACTCAAGCTTATAATGTAAGTTTTAGGGAGAAAAATCAAGCTAATCATAGAAGTTTTAGGTTGATGGAATCTATTTAAGTTAAGTTGGTAGGTTGAAAAGTCAAGTCATAATAAAGTTTAGCTTAAAAAGAGATAGTCCCTTTTTGTTAAAGAGCAAAATCCTCTATGTTAAATGAGAAACGGCACCAAATTTGCCTTTGCCAATTCCACCAAACTCCATTTAAGTAAGGAGTAATTTTAGCGTGTATAGAGCCAGCATAATTTCACATCTCACTGGATGAATTAGGGTTCATTTAAACCAAACCAGAGCTGGCGGTTGTTGAAACAGTGGAAAAATGAACCAAGGCACTTTTTGTGAGTTTTATTTTGTGTCTGTCAGCTCCAAATGCAGTGTGTTTTCATACTGATAAAATTACTGTTTATATAAATGGAGTCTGGTGGGTCTGGTGATAGTGGTTTCTGGGCTGTTTCTGGTTCAGAAAAAAAAAAAAGAGCTTACCCTTTAGAAAAAAAAGAACTGTGTCTATAGGGATACTCGCCATAAATTGTCAGATCAGTTTAATAAATGTTGTTCCCATGAGTCACTTAGGCACAAAAATATGGGGAAATTTGGTCCAGGTTGAAAAATACTAAATTTACCCTTTAATGTGTTTTTAATGTTATAGCCTTTTCTCACTATTGAATGATACTGCATATGTGTGAAATGCAGCACTTCAACAATTGTGTGTGTTGTTGTGTGTGGACTAAGTTTATTAAAGCACAGGAACAGCTCATGAACTCATTTATCCATCTACAAAATAGAAAGGACGATGGAGGAACTGGAACACAAACAGAAAATGTGGCTTCAAATATCTCAGCACTAAGGCTGTACTCTAAAGAAGGGTTATTTCGCAGTCAAACTCTATAGTTGCCATTTTGAGAGGATAGCTGGTGTTGATCTGGCTCCCCGTACGTCTGTTCTGCTGGACAATGATACATTATAGGGGCTATAGAGGGGCACTTGAAGAAATGACTTCAAAGAAGCAAGTGAGATAGCAGCTGCCCAATCAGATCTCACTTTAGTAGGATAATAGCATTCAGGTCCCCGGAGGCAGAAGCGAGGATGTGTCATAAATTATGAATTTCCATGAGAACAGATATGGATGGCGGTGTCATGCAATAATTGGCACAGCACTTAGCTCCGAGTGAAGCTGGCTGGTGGCTGAGTGATGTACGCTGCAGGCTCCTACCCCGAAAACACATTGAAGTGATTTGCAAAGTCAGCGTGACACAAAGAGGCGCCCCCAATTATCATGTTGACCCAAGGCTCTATGATGTGGCAACCTCATTGCATGACCTGTGAGGCAGCATGGTGGGGAGCAGCAGTGGGTCCAAGGCTAGAGGAGCCTCGTGAGATGATGGAAGGTGCACTCAAAAATACTCTTATGTCAGAAATACACCTGTTATATTAAAATAACCTACGAACTGGTAGTGCAACACTAAAAATTGGCTCATCCCAATGTACATATCATAGATTTAACCTGTTTCAGATGTTGGTTTGGTCACTGGCACACGGGATGAATTAAAATGAGAGAAAAAGCCTCTGTCAGCCAAGAAGATGAAATTCAGGCACAAGCACGGTGCATTTTACTGATGGCAGGATCAAAGGTTTCTGGCTGAAAAAGCCTTAAGTACTTTCAAAAATGTACTGTCTGTACTGAAACCTGACAAACAGCAATGCTGCTCAGCTTTTAACATTGTTTTGTTTTCATTATTTTTCAAATACACGTTTTCAAGGGACAGCTCAGCCTTGTGGTGTTTAGCTGTGCAGATACAGCTGGTTTATTCTGCTAAGGCAATATGTTTCCCGAGAAAAATTGTCTCAATTGTACCAGTCATAGTTCTACATCAAAACTTTCTCTTGAAAGAACTTGAAAAGCCCTCAGAGACATACAATGCCATACCAGATAGCTGTCACACCATGAGAGATACTCGTACAATCGAAAGGTCTCCAGTCAAACAATACTTACTTTCAATCTTTTTTTGCGATCCTGGACTGTTCCCACTTCCCACTGGATCAGCAAACTTTCTGTTGCTGCCATCTCCAGAGCCGCTATTCTCCTGCCAAACAGTCAGTTTAATGCAAATGCAAAAGCTAACAACGCAGCAGAGGCTAACATTCAACACCAAGCCACTAAATGGTCCCAACATATTCATTCTGCCTCAGAAACAGCTCAGATCTGTCATTAAACTGTTAGTAGCTGTTTGGTAACATTAGCCATGTGACGCTAATAGCTAGCCCTGACAGTGTGTGTGCAGGCGGACTTTGACAACTGTCCCCGGCGTATTTGACAGTGTTGGCGGTTTACGATGTGATACGATACAATACAATACGGTACGGTACGATACGATATGGTACGGTACGGTACAGTATGGTACGATACGATACGATACGATACGATACAGGACGGGACAGGACAATATGATACGATGCGATACAATCCCATACGATACGGGGCGAGACGAGGTGATATGATACGGGACGAGACGATACGGGATGAGAGGAGACGGTATGATATGATACAATATGATTCCATACGATACGGGACAGGATGAGACGAGATGATACGGGACGAGACGATACAATACAGTTTATTGTCCCCATAGGGAATTTGTCCTGCACTCAGGAGCGGCACATGTATTGCTCCCTTACAATAATTGTCCAGAAGAAATGAAAAGCATACACCATAAAAAAAAAACATAAAAACACATACTACAACAGTACTGCACATCAGCCACTCATGTATTGCACATAACACCAGCACACACCAGAGCACCATAAGCAAAACACAACACAACCCCTAAGCATCAAGCTACATTATTTAAAATCTCAATGGAGGTTAGCACAAATGAATTTTTAAAACGGTTCAGTTTAAATTTGAGCATCCTGTATAATTAGCCCAAGGGTAAAACCTCGTACTCAGTGTGGAGAGTGCCGAGATACCAGCAAAAGGTTTGAAAGGTTATACTACATGCCACTCCATTCACATTATGGGTATCAAATGACGTACTCTCTTGTCATCACTTTAAGGGTACTGGTATTAGTACTGCTTTGAAAATGGTTTAAGCAATACCCAGCCCTACATACCATCCACTGCAAATGTCTATCATTTAAAAAGAAAACATTTGGGAAAGATGTTTTTGCTTTCTTTCTGAGAACTGAATGATAAGATCGATAATATTCTTATGTATGCATTAAGTGTGGAGCTGGAGGGCATTAAGCTTAGCTTAGCATAAAGGCTAGACATGGGGAACAGCTTGCCTGCTTCAGTCCATGCTAAAAAGAAAAAAAAACATGAACCAGCACCTTCAAACCTCACTAATTAACTCATCTTATCTCATTTGTTAAACCTGCACACAAACAGAAATGTCACAGCATGTAACGCCCACAGCTTGCTGTTGTACATTTACAGTATGTGAGTGTTTGCAATATATATATATATATATATATATATATATATATATATAAAGCTCTTTTTGATTTAGTAACCCAATTTATAAAAGCTCTAAGGAACCCTGCTGAATTAAAATCCCTCCTGTGTGACACTATGCCTTTTTCTTTTCTGAAACAACTCAGCAAACGCAGATATTTATCACAATAATCATCAAAAAAATAACTGTAGAAAACAAACACTTTTATAACACAATGCTACCCTCAGAGCATGGATCTAACTCCAGACCTCAGTCAGGGTTTGGGCCGACCCAGTGTTCTGTCTACTCTAAAATAAAAGGATTAGATGCCACACAAAAGTCTGACATATGTGCCATTTCTCATATCACTGCTCTCTGCCTCTCCTCATTGTTTTCCTGCAGGTGAAAGAGTGAACGGAGGAGGTGGAGGACTTCTTCCTCGGCACACACAGAGACTTCACCTTGCAACCTTCATCTGTGGGAGGAGGGGAAAAGACTTGGGATTGTTTGTTGCCCGCAGGAGGAATTCAAGGTCAGTACACAGTACGCTCACACACAACACACGCACACGCAGAGTCAGGTTTGAGAACAAATACATAGATGGAGGGAGCATCTTCTTTTCTATTGGCTGTGTTTGTTTTAAGAGTCAAGTGAGCTGATACGATTTTATGCATGAGCTGCCTTGCATTCATGAACAAATAATTGGGGAATAAATTAAAAAATCGGTTCAGTATCGAACACAGAATAATAGATTTTTAGCTAAATCATGGTTCAGATGAAAGAAAAGAGTCAAGTGACAATTCCCAAATGTCATTTTGCTCCTTCTGTTCTCACTTCCTCCTTCTTTCCGTCTCATTTAGTTTAATCCACTCTTCCATCCTGCATATTTTGTTTTCTTTCCTTGCATTGCCTCCTTCCTTCTTTAACCTTTTCTTTTTTAGAATTCGGATATCTAAAGAAAATTGTTAATCAACGCCTCCAAACAAATGTTGGTCTGTCCAAGGTTTTTTTCCTCTGTGAAGTCCACACACTGGGAAGAATTTGGATTTTAATTGCTTCCCCATAGATTGCCGTCTCACTGAGAAACTGGGTTAATTGCATAAGAGAGAGCCACTTGCGACCTTCATTGAATGCTGCCAACTACTGCGGCGTGCGCACTGCAGTGTTGCATTAACAGGTTATTTAGCCACGGCGATGAAAAAAACAAGGTGATCGCCTGGATGGCTGCCTGTTTTATACGAATGTTGACATCACTTTCGAAAAGCTTTTAAAGTGTCAGTCCTGCAAAGTTGTCGTGACAGGATCGTGTTTCCTGTGTAATTCCTCAGCCTACGCATGTCAGCGTCAGGGCGTGAGGCATATGGAGTCGTTCAGTGTTGGGATCCCGCTAGGGGCTGATTAGACTTATCAAAGTTGCTTTAGGGTGAAGAGTAAATACAAAGTAAAACTAAAATGTCCAAGATGATTAGTCTGTCAATACTTCTTTTCTTGTTTCAGTCCTAAATGTTATTTCTTCCTGTCTTCAGGAGTAATTTTAAAGGACAGAGGGCCAGCCGTCCTTATGCATATATATTCAGACAGTGGGACGGGGGAGGAAGGAATCAGCTTTCACTGAGCCCCTTATATCTCTCCAGCCTCCTTACTTCCTTCCTTTTTTTGTTCCTACCCTCTCCCCCTTCCTGCTTATTTCAATTCTTTACCTCCCTCTTGCTTCTGTCTTTTCTTCCTTCCTTCTTCCTGCCTTCCCTCCTTCCTCATCTGCCTTCTCTACTCATATTTCCCTCCCTGCTTCCCCCTCCTCCCTTCTTTTCGGTTTTCCTTCCTTCCCTTTCTTTCTATCGTTTTTCACCTGCTTTGCACCCCTTCCCCCTCTCCCCTCCCTCCTTCCTTTTTCCTTCCTTCCATTTTTGGTTCTGTGCATCCCCGTTACTCCTCTCCCTTCCCTTCTTATTTCATCTTCCCTTCCTCCTTGTCTGCTGTTGCTTTTGCTTCATGTTTGCCTTTTAAATGCATTTTCTGCACTATTTTTCTTGCTTTTAGCTTTTGTTTTTAATGATCTATTGTTCCTTTAATGTTTTATCTTAACGTATTTCCCTTGTAAAGCACATTGAATTGCCTTGTGTATGAATGGTGCTATAGAAATAAAATTGCCTTGCCTTGCCTTGTTTCTGCCCTTTCTTCCTTCCCTCCACCCCCCCCCTTCTTCCTACCCCCCCTTCCTCATCTTGCTTCTCTACTCATAACATATTTCCTTCCTTGCTTCCCCCCTTCCCCCTTTCCTTCATTCATCCCTTCCTTCCTTCCTTCCTTCCTTCCTTCCTTCCTTCCATCAATTTTTGATTTGTCCCTCCCCTCTTCCTCCTCTCCATTCCCTCCTTATTCCATATTTTCTTCTTTCTTCCTTTTGTCTTTTGTTACTTAACCCTCCGTCCTACACTCCTTCCCTCCACTTTCCATCTTTCCGTCTTCTGTTCCTTCAACCTTCTGTTCCTTCCTTCCCTCCTTCGCTTCTTCCTTCTCTCTTCATTCCATCTTTCCTTCTTCATTCCCCTCTTTCTCATGTCTTCTGTTCCTGCTTTCACTCCTTTCCTCCTTCCTTCGTTTTGTTCCCCCACTTCCTTGTGTATTTTGTTGTTTATGTCCTTCCGCCTTGCTTCTGCCTTCTCTTAATTTCCTTCTTCCTTCCCCCCTTCTTCCTACCTTCCCCCCTTCCTCATCTTCCTTCTCTACTCATAACATATTTTCTTCCTTGCTCCCCCCCTCCTTCCTTCCTTCCTTCCTTAATTTCATCTTTCCTTCCTGCTTGCTTCTGTCTTACCCTTTTCCTTTCCTTCCTCCTCTCCATTCCCTCCTTATTCCATCTTTTCTTCTCCCTCCCTTTCTATTTTTCTTCCTTCTGTTCTTTCTTCCTTTCTTCTGTCTTGCCTTCCACCTCTTCCTCCATCCTTATTCCATCTCTCCTACTTCCTTCTATCTGTCTTCTGTTCCTTCCCTTACTCCTTTTCTTCTTCCTCCTCTCCCGTCTCTCCTAATTCCATCCTTCCTTCCTAATACCTTTCTTTCATATGTCTTCTGTTGCTGCCTTCCCGCCTTCCTTTTTTCCTTCTCTACTCATTACATATTTCCTTCCTTCCTTCCTTTCTTCCTTCCTTCGTCTGTCTTTTGTTTTTTCCCTCTTTTGACCCCCCTTCCTCTTCTCTCTTTCCTCCTCCCTTCATTCCTTCCTCTCTTCTGTCTTTTATTCCTTCCTTCTTTCCCTCATCACTCTGTCTGTCTGCCTCACCCATGATTTCCCTCCTTTCTGCTCTGCTTCCTGGTGAATATGAACACAGAGCCAATGATAGCTGGAGATGAGGTTAGGGCCGTGACATTCCCCTTAGTACCGATGCCAGGCACAGGGTCCTTGTAGAATATTCCGCCAAATTACGTCACTATCTGAGGATAATAATACCTGTTTTATAGGTTGAGAATCCCAGGGCACTGTGAAGGACAAGCAGGGTCAAGTGAAAACACAGACAGACTGTAAATTGTGTTTCATTGGCAGGGTGGGCAAGTGTTTATTCAAATATATGAGAAAATGAGTTTATACTGGACTCACAGAGGATTTGATTTGGCCTCATCATGCTGGCTGATCTTCCTGAATAGTCCAAATAATTTTCAGATATCTTTGTTACTCATTCACTGAATCATGCTCATGGGCGCAGAGGACACAGACAAAGAGCAGTATTGCTAAGGCTTGTGCTAATTAACCAAATAATAAAAGCAATGAGCTGTGTGATGTGTTGCCATATAAACTACTAAACTAGGTTTCACATTCGTTTCAGTTTGCATTAAACAAATCACATTTACCTACTAATGTATCTCCAGGACAGTGCAGAGGATTTCAAAGAAGGAAACATCTCTATACCTAAATTCCGTAATGTGTATTTACTTTACGTTGCTTTGTTAGCCAAGTCCATTTAGTCATGCATTTGAAATAAGAATACAAGTGGAATTCTTTACATATTTGTATTACTAGCCCATACCCATTGGTAGCTTTGTCACCTTCTACCTATGCCAGTCCTCAATGCCTATGTGCAGTTTCACATAGATTGACCACGTCAGTGAGTAGAAAAACATGGGACAGACAGAATGACTGACTGACAGAATGACACACTGACAGTTTCCGTGATTATGTACAGCATACCGTATCATGACTTAGTCATACCAAAAATGAGAAATAAAACAACAACATTGGACCACAGGGGGAGCCACAGCGATTTTTAAGCATTTTTCTGTTGTTATAGCACCACCCAGTTGCCAATTAGAGTTAAATTTCTCCAGTCACCTTGAGGTGTCCTGTTCTACATATCTACCAAGTTTAGTAAAAATCGATATGGCAGTCAGGCCTAGATAAGAAATGAGCTCTCTAGCGCCCCCATTTTGTTTGATGGGGTCAATAATGGAGGGGTCCCCTCAGATTATGTGTGGTCATATGCCTACAAAGTTGCGTGGTGATGGGTGAAACCCTTGAGATGTTATACACCTTTATGTGATGAGCCACGCCCTCCGCAATATTCATTGCCTTATAGAAGCTCAGTTTTAGTAAGTTTTCCAACTTTTGCCAAGAGGGAACTTTAGATATTGGTCCCTAGATTATGTTCACCGAGTTTCAGGCAGATCGGTCAAACTTCCTAGGAAGAGATCGATCTTAAAGGGAAATTCTGGTTTATTTCAACCTGTCTCCTATTGTCCTAAATTTGTTTCAAGTGACTAGTGACATAAAAATAATAGTTAGCATGTTAGCCGTTAGCCTAGATACAGCCGGGGCGCATTAGTAGCGTCAGACCTGTTAAAACGTAAGTGAACAGGCATACCTTCAATTGCAAAGTTAGTCCACTAAACAAGCTTTTTTTCCACAAAGACCGCCTCATATCGTCAGGATAAATGTCAGAGAACATATAGAAAATGACATGGAAACGTGTTGTCTTACCTTACCGGTGTGGTGCCATGTTTGTTTATCATCTAGCTCTGCTTTCCAAAGCGCCATGTGGAGCAGAAACACACACAGAAAGAGTTTTCGTCATTATATAGTAAGATAATGGAGAAACGTGTTCTATAATACAGTAGGACTGTTTGAAAAACACATATTGAATGACCTTCAATAACTATATATATATACTTATATACTTATATGCATTGTATTTATCCAGGATGTAAATAAGACATTTATGGAGGAACACAAGTAGAGGCTCTATAAATATGCTTAAGTGCCTCCTGGGTCTGTGTGTATTACATGCAAGCATTACTCCATTCAGAAACACTATATCAACAAGTATTGTAACATTTATAAAGCGTTCATTTATTCTATTGTCACAGATTTGGGGGCCATTTCACAGGAACACAGCTGATTATTCATAAGAAATGTGTTAACCACAGTCTTTATAACATCAAAAACAAAATCACTGCATCATTTGTAAATAATCAGTGAATATCAGTAGTAGTAACAATCAGTGATGTAGTCCTCGAGGAAATGTCTAATTCTCCTGCTGCTTTGTGTCTTTCCAGAAACAGGCTCCTTGCCTGGAGGAGGACAATATTCAGTCTATCACATTAAACACAGACTAATTGATTTGCCAAATAAAGATCTTCTTTCAGTGCCCCCCCCCCCCGGCACACACACACACACACACACACTCCATCCTCCATAATATGAATTTTAATAATAGGCAATGGAATATTGATGTGGTCTCAATATGTCACTCCTCAACTTATTGAGTAAGTGAAGTCTAACTCTCTGAGGGCTGATTGTATTACACTGTAATGAGCTGGGGCTATTTGACTAAAGGGTTGTATGGACTATTTTTCATGTTCAATTTTCAATTTTATTTTCCTGTTTTTGAAGTCATGACTGTGTTGACATCTGTTACTTTTGAATAACGAGCCACCAGTTTAACAAGTACTAGTTTTGTTGATTCCAAGTCAAATGAAATAAAAACTCATCCAGCTATTTCAGGGAGCGTGATTGCTATTGAGAGGCTGACATGATGTTTGATGTTTGAATGGATTTTGGAGGGTTTAAGGGTGAGCTCGAGTTGTCAGATGGTGTACGATGGGTGCTTCTTTGAGCTGTGATGGCACAGCCTGACATTTGTTTTGGTACATGCGTTATTTGCATGGCTGCTTATCATTCAGATTCACTTTGAAATGTGCCTGTATACAAGTGCTCCTTGGATTAAAGCACAGAGGATGCTAACAGCATATCAGGTGTTTTGGCAATCTGATCACCACACAGAGTGTTTATATTGGTTAAATCTGCAAAACCATGGATTATAACCAGTAATGTTTTTAACATGAAATGCCAAGATATTTTCAAATGATTTTTTTTTCTACAATATCTGTGCATGGCAACTAAAACTTACAAGCTACTTTATGCCATCAGCTCTATATGCCCCATCACCCAAGCATCCACCTGTAGAGTCTATGTTCTCCTAGGGGGGTAGTTTTTATCATCGCTCCCCATTCCCAGCTATGCTAAGTTTCCTTTTGAAGACTGACAAGGTAAAGCATTACATTTACATAACAATACATTCCATATGAGCTGGCTTATTAAACTTTGGCTACGGTATGGTTAAAGTTAGGTAACTCATGCCTTGTTTCCACCGAGCAGTACAGTACAGTTCAGTTCAGTTCAGTACACATTTTTTATGTTTCCACTATTAAAAGTTGTGGATGGTACCAATGGAACCATTCCGTACCTTCCCCATTTTTGGTTCCCCATTTGTTGGGGTACCTAACACATAGATCTGGTGCTAAAAGGTGGAGCTGTGAACACTGCAGTCTGTTGATTGGTCAATAGCGGATGAACACTCTTCTCAGAGCTGAGCTGTGGCTGGTTTTGAGGCTTATGTAACTACTGTTCATAGTTTTATTAGAAGACTGTAACTATAAAATGAAAGGATGCTTGCTGTCTTTTGCAGCAGTAGTAAAAAATAACTTAATTCATTGGGCTGACTGCTGGCGACTTTTTACGTGGAATGTCAACTTGTAATGTTACTCGTCAACATGAGTCGACGACGTGAATCCATCAACACACCTTAAATTTAACTTTAACAACTTTGACCATTAGGGCAGCATGGTGGTGTGGTGGTTAGCACTCTCGCCTCACAGCAAGAGGGTTGCCGGTTCGATCCCGGGCGTGGGAGCCCTTCTGTGCAGAGTTTGCATGTTCTCCCCGTGTCAGCGTGGGTTCTCTCCGGGCACTCCGGCTTCCTCCCACAGTCCAAAGACATGCAGATTGGGGACTAGGTTAATTGATAACTCTAAATTGTCCATAGGTGTGAATGTGAGCGTGAATGGTTTTTGTCTCTATGTGTCAGCCCTGCGATAGTCTGGCGACCTGTCCAGGGTGTACCCTGCCTCTCGCCCGATGTAGCTGGGATAGGCTCCAGCCCCCCCGCGACCCTCAAGAGGATGAAGCAGTTAGAAGATGAATGAATGAATGAACTTTGACCATTACTTTAGTTTTTATATGACATACACTTTTAGTAATGAGTAGGGTAGGGGTGTAACGATACATCGATCTACATCAATACATCGATTAACGATCCGATGCAAAATGAAAACATCGATCCATATCCTCATCTTAAAGATACACATTTATTTTGAAATTCACATAGCACGTTCGTGTCACCATTTCTGGGCAAGCGCGCCTCCACTCAAACAACAAACAGAGCTCAGAAATAAAGTGGTCAAATCATATTCTAGTTGTTTTTGTGAGTTGATGTAAATGATTGTGTTAGATGGGCATATGATATCGCGTCATATCGATCGCAGGCTCCTGAATCGAATCGAATCAAAATCGTATCGTGACAGACTTTGTGATATCGGCAAACATCGTGTCGTCATCCAAACAAATCGATATATAATATCGTATTGTGATGAAGCTGGTGATTTACACCCCCAGTAATGAGTGGATCTTCACACATTTATATATAGTAATATCAGCTGGGTTATGTGAGTTGCATATATTGTAATCCTTACATGTCGTGGAGTGTCGTTCCTGTGGGCTGAAAATGTCTGCGTACAACCCTGTTCTATGGACGATAAACAAGGAGCAGACTTCCATCTGTGTCACTGGTAATGAAATACAATGAGTGGACGGAGCAGTGAGTTACAACAACCCCGCCCACATTTAAGAGTATTATTTGCAGTGGAAACGCTAGGGTCTAGGTACCATATTTGAAGGGTTACTTTACCTTTGGTTCCAAAGGTACCATACTGAAAGTGTTTGGTGAAAACGGGGCTATACAGATGGTTCAGGAAAGATTTTAGTAACTGTTGAAAAAAGTGAACATTAGCCCTGATGGGACATGGACAGTCTCCTGTATTTAAAATCTGATGTGCTACATGTCCATCCAAACCCTAACTTTAATGCTAAGTAAAGGGTATAGCATCCTGCATTGCCACTGACTGTTAGCACTGGATGTAAATTGTATGCTACAGAATCGTCCAGTGGTAATGTAACTTCAAGACAGGCTGGTATTGGTTGTCATTTTTCATGTCCTCTCTCTTTCTTTATCAACTGAGTAGCTCAGTGCCTGGAACATAAATCAGCTGGTGGGACATATGTAGTGTGGAATCCCACTTGGATGCACTGTTGAACACAGAATAAAACTGTATATTGTGAAGAAGCAAAAGGCCTACTTTCTGTGACAGGAAGAAAATAGAACTGTGGGGCACATGACCCACTGCAATGAAAGTGATGTGCCATCGTTTTTTTGAATAACGCAGAGATGTATTGTTTCCTCTGCAGATATCTTTCGAGAGTGGGCGTGCTTGGAAGCCTTTCCTGAGAGATCTATGAAAAGAATATGGGGAAATATGTGATGTGCTTTAAACATTACCCAAACAAATTGAGTTCAAAGAACTAAAGCAAACTTGACAGTCAAACAAAATCTGCTACATCCCACAGTCGTGCAGATTATATAAAAGCTGGCTGATGAAACTGTAGCAAAGAATCTTCTGTGCTGGAAAATATTTTTTTACCTCTTCTGACTGAGCTTTGATCAGAAAATGTCTGGATGGTGAGATCCCTGAATAGCTCAGCCTCCTCCAGCAGCTGTTTATGAACTTGTCCCAAAACTGTCACCCTCGTTGATGAACAGTAGCACAAGCCCCACGGATAAAGAGTGCAGGATCACATCAGCCCCTTACTCAATGATCTTTCAACGGTCTAAGTACTCCTGTGTATTAGCTGTGCGACCCCTGGAGCTGTCTGATTTATGAATCACGTTCACCTGCCTCTCATGTGTGGATGAAACTGTAAGTCAGCCCTGTGATCATGCATGTTGTTTCTCATGCTTGCGTCATTACGGTGGAGACAAGGAAAGCGTCGGGTGGTTAGACAGTGCCTGAGGTTCCGCGGTGTGCTGCTACCCAGAAATACTTTTATTTGTGTTTCAGTAGGCTGTGATTTAATGAAGTATTACATGGGGGTTTTCTTTGATGGATACAGATACACTGGAGGGATGGAAGTAGGAAGAAAGAAATGAAGCAGATGTCTCAGGTGAACTGAAGCACATGGTGTCACTGATGGTGTACACGTGCTAACCTTTTTAACCAAGTGGATGCCTGGGAGCAAGAACTTGTGATGAACGAACCAGTGCCCTCAAATGCTTGAAATTGTTCTGGTTGGCTTGTGATATGATATGTTATATCTGTGAATTCTCCAGTATCTTAGTCACTTAGTCAGTGACTTTTAATGGTTTTCATATTTGAATGAACACCTGCTCCAAAGCTAGGAACAACTGGCATGGCCATTTTCAAGGGCCCCTTGAACTGAAATTTCTTGGGGCACCACTGGCTACTCCCCACAAGAAATACCAGACAAGTATAGATACATGTAGCTATACCTGTAGAGTTAGCTGTAGAGGTAGCTGACTTGATAGCTGGTTGGCGTGAAACATTGATTTCCAAATTCAACAAGTGCAAATACTATTGCCAGTAATTACAACCATGTAAGCCAGAGTAGATGAACATACATGACATTGTAGTTTTCATTGGCATTAGGTTTTGGAGTATTTATGTTATATTTTTTCACCTTCAAAAGGCAGTGTGCAATGAAGCAGGACCTTACTGTATGGTCAGAGGACGTATCCTTGTCATTATCACCATAATATACCAAGAAGGCTTGCCAGAGTCTTGACTTGGTGTACTATCACCCCAGAAAGTGGCACCATGAAGTTAATCTGTCCTTTCCCAGTAAGTGATGCTCAAGGCTTAGCGACATGGGGACTTTTTACATGGCTAGTTGGTTAACTACTGTAGCATGTGAGCTAACAGCTGACCTGGGACATGCTAATGGAAGTCAGTCACTATCATTGTTATAATAGCTCTCTGAGTGAAAAGCTTGGTTACTAAAGGAAACATACATTCACACATTTTAAGACGTTGTTTTCGAGAAGCCTTTTTGTCCATAAACTTTCATTAATGCCTAGAAGCCATGCATTTTTTTGGTGGAGCAGTTTATACCCTGGCAGAAGTAGATTAAATATAAGTGAATGGTGCAAGACAGGTAATAGCTATGAGTGCTTTCTCCAGACTGGACTCTCTGGCTCTCCATAGACCAGACCGTCACATATGGGTACTTTGCAAAACGTCAAGGTTGTGCACCTTTTGAGGAGATAGAGAACAGAAGATCCCATACATGTCAATGCAATTTGACAGGTGTTTGGATTGTGATTTTGACACGTCTGTATGCATTTATTTTTTCTCAAACACACGTGTTTTATAGAGATGTCTCATAATGTTTTTGCAACCTTGTCTGAACCTAAATATTTGCTGTACCACAATAAATTAAGGATTGATTGCTGTCATGTACCCTCAGTCTTACCCCATCCAAATGGATCAATGACCCAACACAGTGGCCGGATATTGCTTAGACAGATATACATATTTGACTGAATCACCAGGTAGTGTTAGGCCAAGGGATGTCTGTAATTAAGTGACCTGTTAATAGCTAACTGCTGATCTAACATAGGTTGAGATTTAGTTGGAGATGGTAGTCTAATGCTGCTATACTGTACAGCAGCAGCCTCCCACTCAAGCTAGCTGTCAACAGCATCATTTTGCACATTTTCCTGTATCCTTGCTTGTGCAACAGTGCGATTCTTTGCCCCAAAAGGGGGCAAGGCATTGACGCAATGCCAGTCTGTTGTAGGCTGACCAAACGTCCTCTTTTGCCTGGACATGTCCACTTTTCACGTCCCGTCCGGGGTGTCCGGGTGGGGTTTATAAACTGATGATAATGTCTGGTTTTCCGTGTGTTTGTGTGAGAGCGCGGCACAGGCCTCATATTTCTGCCGAACCCGAACTGAGCCCGACATTATTTAATGACCAAAGCACTGAGTTTGTGTCACACAGTTGTTACGGTTACAGGCTATTTAACAGTGAGACCTCCGTGTTTGAGATGGGAGCGAACGGCGGGAGGTCCGATGCTTCCAGCGAGAGGAGAGGGAGACATAATACAAAATAAGATAAAACAGGAAAAACCTGTCTCCCTCTTTTATTTTATTTTCAGCGTTTAATCAAGGCGGAGGCGGGCAGCTGGAGGTCCGAGACTTCCAGCGAGGAGAGAGGTAGAAACAAACAGCCAATGTGTGTCTGTGTGTGTTATGTTCAGGTGTTGTCACGTAAATAACAGTGCCCAAGCAATAAACAGGACAGACAATAGGATTTTATTTATTTTTACACTACATTTTTACTGAAAGCTGACCGAATCCGACCTGAGCCTGAATACAATTTATATAGCTATAACGGGTCGGGCCGGGTTTGGTCAAAAATGTAGCTCTACATTTCTGACCAAACCCGGTCCAACCCGTCGGTTACCATCGGGCTCGGATTGGGTAGCCACACTCTAGTGTGTGTATGTGTCCCCTATAGAGGCCTGTCTGAATTTCTGTCTTTGAGAGATATTATTTTGTAATAAAACTGAATTTTCTATCCATACATATACATTTTAAATATATTAAAATGATAAGGCATCTTTGAGTAAACTGCAAGTATCATTTAAGTAGTCGTGGCTGGCTGAGTGTCCTCTTTTTTGGAAATCAAAATATGGTCACCCTAGTCTGTTGTATTCCCTCAAAGGACAGCATTATGAAGATGGCTTGCTGTTGGTCAACAGTTGGAAATTCTATGTCACCAAAGTTGCACTACACATTAAATGACTGAACAAATTTACTTGCAGGACTACTGACCCCTGAGACTGCATTAAAATTAGGTGATTCCACCAAATTAAGTGCTGGTGTGAAAGGGCTGTTAATGTTGCATTCACATCATGGCAGCAGAATGAGAGGAAAAGGAAAGTCCCATTCTATTCTGATTTGTGAATGTTCACACATTATTCCTAGATTGTTAGCCTCATTGCAGTCACACCAGAAATGGAAATTAAGACACAATTAGCTATTTGTATATGAGTGTAGCATCTTTTTAATTCGCTATATCAATTAAATTAGAGCTTATTTTATTCAGATGTAACTGCCAGTGATTGTTTGCAGCCATTTTACTGTAAGTCTGCAGGCACTGCTGTAATTCTTACCAAATTATATTGTATCCATCAAACATTCCTGATATATCCAGCTGGGAGTTACAATTCAGAGACTGACACGCTCATTCTTCCCCCTCAGTTTCTTCTGAGTCAATGTGTTAACCAGACTAGTTGGAAAACTTCCTGCAGAGCATTTGGGGTCTAAAATTGATCCCATGGGTGATTGTGGGACACTGAATCCTCCCAAAAACACAGACTGAAAAGTTTGGTTACCAGGCAACCTGGGAAAATGTATTTGTTTCACGTCATCAAATTGTCTTCGCCAGCATCTATGCACTAGGAGGCACTACACACAAAGGCTAACACACATATCAGCAATATTAAGTGTTGATCAAGTAGGCATCTCGATCATTTTGGAATCACCTCTGTGCTGACACGCAACCTTTTCAACAGTCATAATATCAATCCACAACATCAACACACTTAGTAC
The DNA here is from genome assembly GCF_011397635.1 of Epinephelus fuscoguttatus. Lineage (NCBI taxonomy): Eukaryota > Metazoa > Chordata > Actinopteri > Perciformes > Serranidae > Epinephelus > Epinephelus fuscoguttatus. The sequence goes on along the minus strand of NC_064765.1, from coordinate 28,641,937 downwards.
ACTGATAAAAACTGTGTTGAGTAGTAAGAGGGGGAAAAGCAGCAAAGTGATTAGATGAACTAGAGAAACTCAAACAATTATGCAGGCATAATTACACATCAAACGTATGAACACTTATCATCAAACATTTATTTTGTCAGACAGGCTGCCAAAATGTTTAGCGCTGATACATTACAAATTTTGGAGAGCAGCAAAGTCATTTCACAGAAATGTACTCAAAATGTCCTGGTGGCTCCATAATTAGGCTTAGTGTGGTTGATGTGTTCATCTAAAAGCTCTGTGTTGTCATGGAGTAGTGTTGAATTTAATTTCAATACAGGAATGGCCTTTCAAGTTATTTTATTTATGCAATTATGATACAATTTTAAGCTCTAAAGAAGTAAACGTAGTGACCAGGGAAGACATGTAAAATGGTATGAAATTAAACCAGTCAGTTATATTAGTTATTGTCGCGAGACGTACATCACCACTGGAAAGATGCTCTCTCCATAAAACGAGGCTGTCTAAGCAGTAGAAAGATGCAGATACTTTTTGAATTGGTGCCAAAGAACTGTGGCATTAACTTTTGCCCAAGAGGTTGAAAATCAGAACTATCAGAATGCACTGTGACACAGTGGATGAATAAACACTACCACTGGTAGGTGATGTAACATGAAGTCGCCTATTTGACACAATGCAGTGGCAGTTGGCTGGTGACAAACAATCTTGTATCACAGTTAAATGTGAGCCAAAACATGTTTCTGAAAACGTTTGAGGGGTGGCAAGCAACACAAAAATGCAGAAGTACAGACTGTACTTGAAGCAACAGTCCAAGAGCTAGCAAAACTAAGCCAAACAACAAAGCCAAATGATGTGTCATCCCAACACATTCTTACTCCAACCTTGTCACATATCGACATTTGATCAGGAACTTTCCACATTAAGGTATGACGTTCAAGGTACCGTGGGTGCATTTGTTGTTGATATTTTGGGGTGCCGTGTCAAGACAATAGCCCGTTTTACACTGCCACATTTTCCGTGAATGTTGGGCCGTTTTGCCGGCCAGCTGCAAGCGTTTAGACACACAGAGCCGGATTGGCGAGTTGATCCAAGGTGCCCAATTTTCCGCCTCGTAGGGTAGTCATATTGGCGGAACCCTTTTAGTTTAAACAGACCAAGGTGGCCTTCCGCAACAGGAGGGGCTGTTGATGACTTGTGGGAGGAGCTGCCACATGTGCGACCCACTGGCGGTGGATAAGCAGGAAACAGCTGATAGCAGGAATTAGCGAGCAGCTAGTAGCAAGAGGGAAATGCAAACCTGACAGACACTGTAAAGGTAAAGATGAGCAACTGGGGAGACAAAGAATTACGTGCCCTCCTTGCCCCGCAAACGAAGAGGCCATTAACCGTCAGATGAAGGGGACAGTGAAGGACGAGACGACTTACGAGATAATCGCCGAAGGACTGACCAGCCATGGCTTCCCGCCCTCATCACTGTTTACGTCACACACTGAGCTACATGTTTTGTTACTTGCTCACGCCCCCCATTGCCCTGAAAAAGGTGCATTCTGTATAAACAAAAGTAGGTAGTTGGCATTTTGCAGCACTCCCCAATTTTGTTTTTATACTGCCAATGCTGAAAAAAGACTGATTGGGCTTTCCTGCAAATTTGCACAATTCCTGTTTAAAAATGGCTAATGTTAAAAGTGTTGTCCTTGGTACAACACCACAAATTGATGTTTTTTTGTCCTCCAAAAAGTAATGCACACGGTTAGGTTTAGGCACAAAAGCACATGGTTGGGTTTAGGAAAAAATAACAGGTTTTGGCTTTTCATCATACTGGACACAAACACCGCTTTCCTGGGTGAAAGTTGAGGTTTGTTGGACCCATCTACCAACATCCAACATCGCAAAAAAAAAATTGTGACACTTGGGGGAGGTAAAACAGTTGGATTAACAAAAACAAGTAAATGGGATTACCATTAAAAGCCTGGTCCAAATTAAATGTCCCATCCCTTTTACTAGCCCAGTGTGGCTGCACATTTTGACAAATAAATGCCTGTCTAAATTAGAAGCATAGTCTGGTAACCAAGCAATTGCTGTTTTTATAGAAGCTCTTTGGATGTATTAAACCAGGTTGTTGGCTGCCTCAATTGATGTGTCTATTTCTTGATTATCTTATAAATTATTCATATTCCTTAAGTCCATAAAGATCATCAGATCAAAAGAATCAAAAGGGTTTTTGATAAAAATTAATCCAAGTTGTGAGTATTGTTTTAACAGGATAAAGTGGTGTTGTGTCGGTATGCCAGGTGTCGTAACTCTCTCTCTCTCTTAAGAATTAAAGGCCTGTCCCATAGAGATGCCTGTCCCAAATATAGGCCTGTCAATTTCAATGATTTACGCAAATAATAGCCCAGGCTATTAATTGGAGTTTTACTGTAATTGCAAAGGAAACAGATTCAGCAAATAAATCTGACATACATTTATGACATACCATTAGGCCAAGCGCTCTTTGTCATCTCTGGATGGCTTTTAACATGCTTGTGTAGGCCTACGCACACAGGGCTGTTATTAGAACTCCTCCAAGAGCACCTAGCTATAATTATAGTCGTTCAGAACTTTTTATTTCCATTGTCCAGTGTACTCTTTGTTGTTATTCATCAATTGTTTTCCTTCGTTTGAGGTTTTACTGGCACTCTTTCAATTACGTCATCTCCTTGCACCCTCTTCTTCTGCAGTGGTATAATGCCACCTGACTAGAGAATTAGTGCCACCCACTGCTTATCTCAATGAACCAACTCCTAAAATTTGCATAACAGTAATGGAAAGAAAAAACACACAAATTTGCCAATTCTCTGAATACTTGGTTCGAATTTGCTCTATACTTCAGATAGAAAACCCAACCACTGACTCATAAGTGCATATTATTCCACACCTCACAATCACTCCTGAACCATCATCCCATCAAACACTTACAAAATGTAAAATTATCTCAGCGTTAACCCCCATTCGAGAGTGTCAGACAGCTGAAGCAAAAGTTCTCTCAGCATACAGTCATCATGAAAAAGATGGCAGCCGCCTGAATGCCTGCCTTGATTAAAAAGTATTGATTGAGAATAGAAGGGCAGCCGGGCTATTTTCTATGAGCCATGAGAAAAACAACCCAGCTGCGCTCCACAAACTCTCAGCTTTCTATGGTTTTATGACTTGTACTTTCCATCTCACTCTCTCTATTTAGCCTGTTGAAAGCCCAAGGCCTTGTGTGGTAGACGTATTTGCAGACAGTCTTTTAAATGGAGTCATCTATGATTTTCATTATGAAGGCATATGAATGGAAATTTGTTTAACACTGGAATATGTATCTAGTACACTCTGATTGCTAAACAAGTGTTGGATATGTTTTTTTCCTTTGGCAAAGTAAAAACACTGAAACAGTTACTGTAACTGGAGTTGACAGTTTCGGTTGAACAGCTGTTTGTTCTCTCAGAGCAGTGACTCGGGACTTCAAATCTATCTAATGTGTTAAATCTAATGTGCTATCAACTTTCGTCTACAACTGGCCCAGTTGTGAAAAGTGACGCATTAAAATGTGCTCACTGTTTTAATAATATTCATGCAGTTCAGATGTTCTCACTGAGACGGCGTTTGTTCAGCAAGTGGTGGGGTCTGAAAAATTATTAATTGGTTTGTTTGGTCTATCTGTCAAATGCTTTAGTCCAAAGCAAGACATCTCCAAAACAACATGTCAGATTGCCCTAAAATTTAGTATAGAAGGCCCCTGCATTAGTCTTTGGGTTAAGCAACTTTCATTTTCATTGGAAAATGACATTACAACATAAATACAAAAAATAACTATATTATATAAAGTCATATAAGAATAGACTGAAAAAGAAACTCCATAAGAGCATTTGGAGACAAATGGCATGGTAAAGTGAGTGGTGCTGATAAAGAGACAGTGGCATGATTAATACCGTAGCAGCAGAGTCAACATGCCTATGTAAACTGTGTACACCAGGCTAATACGTGATATGATTAGGTGATGGCACTCAGTGTTTGTATTAATATAGTGCAAGAGTCAATGATCAACACATTCTCATTATGATGCTGTCAAATATTGGTCATGGACTTTAAACCTCCAGATACAATGTGAAAGGTACCCTGGGTGTGTTGGTTGTTGACATTCTGGGACACTGTGTCAGGTTATGCCTGTTACATGCATTGTCTTCTTTCAACATACACTTCCGTTTTCACAGGACATTTACTGTTTACATGCATACAAAATCAATGCACTACGTTGGCAAAACACAAATTGATGTTCTTTTGCCTTCAACAACTAACCCAAGTGGTTGGGTTTAGGCAATAGAAGCATATGATTGGGTTTAGGGAAAAAAAGAGCAGGGTTTGGCTTTATAATTTTACAGGATGTGATCACCGCTCCCCCAGGTCAAAGTCGCTGTTTGTTGGATCCATCCGCCACCTCTCCCACCCACCCTACTCAGACTTTTGTCACCTTAACTTTCATTCTTGTCCTGCCACATTTGACCCTGATGTTGCCAGGTGCCATTAAACTATAATTACGTATCATGCCAACGTTAAAGGAAATGACCACTTTAGAATGAAAATACAGACAGTACTTACTCACCCTCATGCCGACAAGAAGTCCTGTGTAGTTTTTTAATCCACAAAACTCGTTCGGGGTATCAGAGGATAACAGCTAGCTGGATTTTTCCATACACTTGAAGTGCATGGAACCCACATCCAAAGTCATTTTGAAAATGTAATAAAACTCAGCTGAAGCCGCGGCATGCAAAATTGACATGAAAAGACATAATTTACTCCACTTTTATAGCATCATTTCTCATCATGGTCAGTTAGCCTGCAGGCGTGCTGTGTTAATATGGCAACTCGCGAGACTCAAGAACAAAAACGTCTCTGAACGTTCTGGAGTTTTGCGCGAAAATGATTTTGGACATGGGTTCCATGCACTTCAAGTGTATTAGTAGTTGTTATCCTCCGATACCCCGAACAAGTTTTGTGGATTAAAAAAAACTACACTGGACTTCTTGTTGGCATGAGGGTGAGTAAGTACTGTCTGTATTTTCATTCTAAAGTGGTCATTTCCTTTAAAGGATACCTTTATTGTCTGCCTCCGACACCACAAGTTTTTGCCCAAGCGCCGGATTTCAATGAGCGATATGATATAGTATGGGATATAAGACATAGGTGTATAAAAGGTGTAGTAGTGTAGTAATGTAGCAGTGTAGTGTATAACATAAAGTAAAGTATAGTACAACAACATGTCATAGATTATAGAACATTGTGCAGCAATGAAACATAGTAAAAAGCATTACAGAGAGATAACATAAAATGTATCACAGTGCAGCAAAATAACATAGAATTAATTACAATGTGGTGTTAAATGGCAGTGTATATAATAAAGCTGCCATCCTTATCCCTGCCAATTGTTTCACACTGATCGAAAGGTAGAGGTAATGGACAGAGAAAGGCTGCAACACACTAACAAAGGCAGGGAGGAAGAAGACAAATGTGGATATAAACAATTCAGGTTAAAAATGTTCATAAAATCAACTTTGCAAATGTTTTGTCAGGAAAAATGCATTTAAGATATTTGTTGGACCTAGAGGATACACCAGACATTACTTCTGTTCACAAGAAAATTTCACATGATAGTAAGCGTTCTGGGCAGCACAGTGGTGCAGTGGTTCACACTGTCGCATCACAGGAATAGAGTTCCTGGTTCAAACCCAGGATAGGGGGTTTGAACCCCACGGTGGGGGAGCCCTTCTGTGTGGAGTTTGCATGTTCTCCCCATTTCTCCAGGTACTCTGGCTTCCTCCCACAGTCCAAATGCAGGCTAGGTTAATCAGTGATTCTAAAACTGGCCATAGGTGTGAATCTCACCCAGTGCAAGCTGAGACAGGCTCCAGCCTCTCCATGACCCCCAACAGGATAGTGGTTATAGAAAATGAATGAATGAATGAATTAAACATTCTCACCCACTTGCTGAGTAGACAGCTTGTGTGCAACCTCAACCAGTAGTTAGCTACCAGTAGTAACGTAATATGAAATAGAATCCTGTCGGGGCGCCATTGCACAGCTCCACCATGTTTTACAGTGGGTACTTGTTACCTTTTGTTGATGCTGCTTTTGGTTTAACTGTCCATTATATGCACTAAACACCTAATGAAGCCTAAAAGTTTATCTTCTATTTCCTACATAGGATATAATAACAGATAACTTAGGTTTTGGTCAATATTGCTTGTATTATTTTGATTTTGATTCTCAAGGCTTGTGTTTTTAGATGCACTTCATAAAATTCTAGATACTGTTAGCATGCAAAATCCCATCTAAGGAAATCCTTTCTTAAATTACACGGGTGCATTAAGCTGCTTTTTATCTCTCTCTCTCTCTCTCTGTATCTCTGCAAGGGATCTTGAATACAGTATCTGAAAGGTTGAAATCCATCTTTACCTGAAAAAAGCTCTTTACAGAAGCAGCAAGGAGAAGCACAATCAATGTAAAGTGTGGGTGTACTCTGACATTTCATGCTGTCTCGGGAAGCTTCTGCAAAACAGCTTCATGGGACTTTTTATTATGTTAACTGCTGTAATGAGAATAACACTTCTTTCTTTTGTTTTTTTTTCTTCATTTTCTTCTCAGACTCACAGTTGTGTTAATTGCACTGTATGTAAAGATTATGTTATCATCAAATGAATTACAGACTGATACAGCATTATCTATAATCACTGCCCGGGTTTAATGATGCACAAAAATCCTCAGCAGCTAAAGATTATTGCATAAGCACTGCTCGACACAACAGGTGATAATTTAGATGACAAGCTCTTAATTACATCGTATGCAGCATCACTGTCGGAGATCCCAGGTGAAATGAGACGCAGGGTGATACAAGGATACACACCAATGTGTCACAGACGCAAAGACTTAACACTGATTTTTACAATATAGAACCTCCTACTCAGGAAGGAACTGCATTAAACGTCAGTATTGCCAGTGTGATATCGACACCCTTGAAGCACCGTATCATTCGTAGAAAAAATGGAGAAAAAAACCAAGATCGTTTCAAGAGGCCACAGTAGAAAATAGCTGATGATTAATACTGACATAAAAAACAAGGCACTTAGCCATTGTTCAAACTTAATTAAAAATATTAGTGATCTGCACACATTAACTCAGAAACGTGGAGAAAAACAACTGGATATCCAGTCTCTCAGTTCCAGTAATCAAACAGAAAAGAAAAGAAAAAAAACAACCCTCGGTTCTTTTTATAGAATATGAGCGACTGCTGACAAAGCTTTTCATGTTTTATTGATCAAAGTGGCTATTGATAGACTGATGTGCTTTTTTTCCCCCTCCATCTAATTAACTAATGACATATATTGTACTGCCAGACAACAACAGTCCCCCTTCATGCAAATATGGAGCAACTTTCCATTCGCCACATCAGAGCATCATGCGGAGCTGGCCCTGTTTCTCCATTCATGTCTCTCTGGGGGTGTTTCTGGGATCTTTCTTGTTATTGCCATCAGCAGCTGGTTTGCAGCGGTCTGCAAGCAGAATGGCATCAACAAACATCAGCGTTATCAAAGAGAACCCGAGCTATTCAGTCATATTTCACTGACTGACAGCATTGTGAATATTTAATTGAATATGTTATGATGTGTTTTCGGGAAGTTAATCAGATGTGACGCAGACAGAGCAGCACCTCAGCATGTCAGCGGCAGGCCAGTTTGTTTTAGACACCGATCGGGGATTTATTTCAGTGAACTCTGGCTAACATTATGCAATCTGCTATTCAGCTAATAAGCTAACTGATAAAACATTCGACCAACTAGGAAATTAATGATGGCAGTGTGTCAAACATCTAATATGTATACTTTTAATTCATTATTTAATCATCAGTTATATAATATCAGATCTAACCCAATCTCCTTGCTCTAAACCTGGGGGTCAAAATGCCCACAGGGTGTCATGGGTTACATCCATGGAGATCTGAGATGATTACCAGGGCAGGAAATACAATAATTAAATAATAAATAAATAAGCCTGACTGTCTAGCCCTTGTTTGTGCCAGACAACACAGCATGTATTATTTGATTTTATAAATAAGATATAAAGCTGGCAATCTCTGAAAAACCCTAAAGGTCATTTAGCAACACTTGCCGCTGTTCTGAAGGTATTCCCAGAATCCTCAAAGACTCCTCTAACCATCTGGATGAAAATATATTCCATCTGTTCCACAATAAAATGATTCTTAATGTTTATTTTTCAAGATCAGAATGACAGATCATACTGCACAGGAGTTACAGGGAAGAAGACAGGTGGATGGTTGGTTATACAAAGTGCAAGACTTTGACTAAAGTCAAAAGGGACAAAACAAAACTCACAAAAATCATCCTGTCTTTCCATTGTTCTAACAATGACCAACTCTCGTTTGGTTGAAATAAACCCTTAATTCAACCAGTGACATTCTGCACAAACAGCACTGAAATTGCTATCGCCAAAGCCACCAGACTCCATCTTACTATATAATGACAAAAACTCTGTCTGCTGTGTGTGTGTGTGTGTGTGTGTGTGTGTGTGTGTGTGTGTGTGTGTGTGTGTGTGCGCGTGTGTGTGTGTGTCTGTTCCACGTTTTTCTCCTCACTGACTTGGTCAATCCATGTGAAATTTGGCACAGTGGTAGAGGGTCATGGGAGAATGCGAATGAAGCAATGTTACGTCAATTGGCCAAAGGGGGGCGCTATAGCAACCGATTGAAATTGCAAACTTTGAATGGGCATATCTCATGCCCCGTATGTCGTAGAGACATGAAACTTTGCACAGAGATGCCTCTCCTTATGGGGAACAAATTTGCCCCTAGAACCCATAACTTCCAGTTATACAGATTTTCTGCCATTTTGAATTTTTTGAAAAACACTTCAAATCGATCTCTTCCTAGGAAGTTTGACCGATCTGCATGAAACTCGGTGAACATAATCTAGGGACCAATACCTAAAGTTCCCTCTTGGCAAAAGTTGGAAAACTCACTAAAACTGAGCTTCTATAAGACAATGAATATTGCGGAGGGCGTGGCTCATCACATAAAGGTGTATAACATCTCAAGGGTTTCACCGATCACCACGCAACTTTGTAGGCATATGACCACACATAATCTGAGGGGACCCCTCCATTATTGACCCCATCAAACAAAATGGAGGCACTAGAGAGCTCATTTCTTATCTAGGCCTGACCGCCATATTCATTTTTACTAAACTTGGTAGATATGTAGAACAGGACGCCTCAAGGTGACTGGAGAAATTTAACTCTAATTGGCAACTGGGTGGCGCTATAACAACAGAAAAATGCTTAAAAATGGCTAAAATGCGACCGATTGCTGTGGCTCCCCCTGTGGCTGAATGTTGTTGGGGTTTTTTTCTAATTTTTGGTATGACTAAGTCATGATATGGTATGCTGTACATAATGGGTATGGACTAGATTTCTATAATCTTGTCAGATATTTTAAATAATCTGAACCTGTCAGTGGCAAAAACAAGCACTTCTAGTGGACATGAATGGACAGTGCATGTTGCCCAGAGTGGTTACATTGCAGCCTGTTAGGCAGCTGCTGGCTGCAACACTCTTGCTCAATACTAGACCATTTTTTTTTAATGTTCTCATTGGTTACTTTTAAACAAAAACATTGGAAAATATGCTCCAGGTTGAAAAATAGCAAAGTTACACTTTCACACCCTGATACGGGTACAAAAGACCTTTATAATTATCATTTGTTAAAAACTGTTATGTGACTGAGTTAAGATTTCAGGTAAGGCAACTTCAGTTAATGCTTAGTATATGCATTATATTCTAGCTTACATGAATGGTTACAATAAGCCTTTATCACCCTCTATAAGTCTTATGGTTTATGCAAAGCTTTCAGACAGTATTGTGGGTGTATTATGAGCTTTGTGATGCACTGAAATATGTCCATGACCATACAAGTTGGCAGCCAAGAATACTTTCTGGTGTTGGCAAAAAAAAAAATCTTGTGTGTCACACACACAGCTCAGCTAAGACAACATAATTACCAGGTACTACAATCAGAGGTACAGCCATTATAGCTAACAGCCTGAAACCTTTCATTGTTTCTCCTCAATTATGTCCCTGTTGTACTGCACTGTATGCAGTCTGATTGGGTCAGGAGTCCGCTAATGTGCCTCAGTGTAGAGTGCCAGGAGAGAAAGCACAAAGGATTCCCCGGCCTCGTGTCCATTTTCTGTTTTGAACGCAGTGCACAACCTACATCTTGTTGTCAGACATCAGAAAATGTGTCGTGCACCGCTTGAGGACTTTAAGCTTTGACATATATTTAACGCCTACACTAATGCAAGGTTGTGACATACAAAGGTTTTTCATTTCCATAAAGCAAGCACGCTGACCAGCTCCATTCACCCCGTGTGTGGTTACAAATCACTTATCTACAAATGGCAGGCGAATCTACAATTCTTGAGGAAATTATGAAAGCAAAGACAACATATAAAGATCTGAATCTCAAGCAAATGTAATGTAATGTAGTGTTTAAATTGTTGAATAGTAGGGATAGCACTGTGGTTCATTGTTGCCCCACTGCAAGAGGGTTCCTGGTTTGAACCCAGGATGGGGGGTTCGAACCCTGGGGTGGGGAGCCCCTCTGTGCATAGTTTGCATGTTCTCCCTGTGTCACTGTCGGTTTTCTTTGGGTACTCCAGCTTCCTCCCACAGTCCAAAAACATGCAGGTTAATTGGTAAATCTAAATTGGCCGTAGGTGTGAATGTGAGTGTGAATGGCTGTCTGTCTCTATGTGTCAGCCCTGTGATAGTCTGGCGAACTGTCCAGGGTGTACCCCATTCACACCTACAGTCAGTTTAGATTCACTGATTAACCTGCATGTCTTTGGACTGTGGGAGGAAGCCGGAGTATTGAGTGTCGAGGAGCATTTACTTGTACCTAATTAATTGTACACCAAAACAAACCACTGACCCTTTTTGGTTGTGTGTTTGAGGTCTTTTTTGTTTGAGATTGTGGAATACTTGTAAACCATGTTGTACTGTGCTGAATGAGGCGTTTTCAGTGTTTTCAGATGTCAGCATCAAAATGTGACAACTTCCCTCATCATCGGAGATTAACTCTGACAGGAAGCAGAGTCTGGTGGCTGGCTGTCACACTGAAGCACTTAGCAACTGAGATCAGGCCACAGGCGTTGGCAACTTTGCTTACAAGTTAGCACCATTGTTACAAAAACACTAAAACCATAAACGTGACAGGATTTAACCCTGTGATTTAGCAAATATGTCATTACACATCAGATTTGAAAACATCTCTGAATTATGTCAAATGCAACAGTCAATACAACATAACACTAATGTGGTTGTTCATTGGTTTGTATATTAAATTTACAGCCTTGCTCCAGTGGTTGTTTGCTGGAGGAAAAGAAAAATAAAGTGTGTCTACTCATGGTGCACCATGTGCAGACATTATAAGAAAGACAGGTTACAATGTATTCATGCTGTATGGGCTGACCTTTTAAAATGCCATCCTTTGTCGTCAAGGACTGACCCTGTGCCACAGGAGAGCAGTGTCACCATAGCACAACCACCTACGTGCATGAATTGTCCTTCTGCTGAGGTGAATGAAACTGAAGGATTTCCCAGAACTTTCTAAATTGTGGTTTAAAACCAGAAAAACGCTGAAATATTGTAGCGAAATAAATGTAACACACATTTTTGGGAGAAACGGTGTAAAACTAATCCACAGTCAGTTGATCTTTTAAACATTGCTTTGTGTAAACAGGAAAGATAATGCGCAGCGGCTTTGCATGGCTGTATGATTCGAGATAAAGTGATGTCATATTAAGCTTGTTTTCGAAGTCTGTTTTGGATGTAATCCAGCTAGCTTACCATTTACATCCTGCATGCATAAGCGAGTACATTACAACCTGACAGGAGACAAACATGAGCTTCAGGCCGAGGCTCTTTATGTAAGCCTCATCCCAAAACAGATTTTTACAACAACAAAGAATTTTGGAATCCAAAATGTGTTATTACTTTTGCATACATAATGCACCCCACCCCCACCCCCCCACCCCCCCTTGCGAACGTGTCATGAGCTAAAATATTCCATCTTGTGCTCTGTACTGGAGGGCTCAACTTACACAGTCAATTACCGTATGCGGCTTCATCATATATCTTGCATGCAAATGAGACTATAAATACACCAACTCATCTCTCAGATGTATCACCCTGTCAGAGTGTTAAACAGTGCGCTGTGACACACTATAGGTTTCTCACTGGGTTGCAGCTCTTCACAATGCCTCAGTCGCACGCTATGAGACGTGCAAACTTACTTTCTATCATGCAATGTCAGAACCTCTGCTCTTCAAAGGCTGAGGCAACGAAAGAAGTGAAGTAAAAGAAAAAACAAATGGGTTTAAAGTTTTAATGTTGAGCGCCATACTATAATAGATAAGACACAGATAGGCAATGGTTAACTTTACTATTGATGTAATGGTGCTAAAACAGACACCAAAAATTCAAGTGTTGGTTTGAGCTAAATTTGAACAAAAAAATTAATTACCGTCTTTTTGTTTTGCACACTATAATGTACATATAGTAGTAGGCTACAGATACCTGTCCTTGGGTCCCATCCCCACAAATCCTTGGGTAAAAATCCTCATATTTTAAATTTAATAGACATCCATTTATTATAATAGTTAATATTTTTTTTCACAAAATATATTCAGATCAGCTGGATGTTGAAATGGCTCATTTATAGATATAAGTGGCTTTATAGTAACACCTAGATTTTTGGGGTTTAATTTTATTTTAAATAAAAGTCTTGGCTCTTGGAATATGAAATTCTTATTGCCAAATTCAGATGATAAATACGGTTTTGAAGCTTGTAAAGGCATGAGGACAAGCTGGCAGCAAAAACGGGTCAACTGCAATCAAGTGCTACTCACTCACTTTTCTTCATGCTGTTTTGAAAATATGAATGAAAGCCTTAACTTTATAGTAACAAGGCAGAGTCCAGAACAGTAGGTTTTTGTCTGATTTCAAATAGTCTCACTCACCAGACCTTTCTCAAGAAAAGAAAGGTCTGGCTGGGCCAACTCTCATTTTAAGATTGGAGAAAAAACGCCCCGGCTGCTTGTATTTCTTTCAACCAATCACAATCATTCTGGGCAGTACCACAGCAACGGTGTGCTTGCAAAAATATTGCCGGGGGGAAACAGGTTTTGGTGTAACACGCCCACAAAAATATTGCCTACAGGACGCGAACCATGGCAAAAAAATGGCTACATCCCCGCAAGACCAAACACCGCAAAAGTTAGTAAAGGACGTGTTGAAAACGGTTGAAAACTGCTATACAACCGGAGGTGGTAGGGCGGGACTTCAGCGGGTGGCTCGTTCTGCCCAATGAGAGGCTGATCTATGCAGCGAACTTCCGCCCACTCAGACTAGATTTCAAATAAAGTACTGGCTTTCAGAATGTCAAAACCTTTTCGAACCAACTGGGTCACCACTAGTGTTGCACGGTATACCGGTACTAAAATAGTACCGCGGTACTAGAGTATTCCAAACGGTACTATACTGCATTTGGAAAATACCGGTACTTTGAAATTGCTTCAATTCATTAATTTAGTTAATTTATTTTACTCATTTATGCACACAAACGCCTTTCTTGTTCCTACTGGAGCACAGATTGCACAAGTGGTGTGTATGACAACACCTGTATCAATATTCACAGCTGGCGCATGTGAAAAAAGACAAGAGAAAGTCTGCCTCGCAAAGGGAGACAACACGAGACAACACAAACTTGGTGGGACATTTGAGTTACCAAACCGTGATGTCCGTACCGAGGTACCTACCGAACCATGATTTTTTTGGTACCGTTACACCTCTACTATTTATTGTTCTAAAGGTTTGTATCCAAATGGACTTGTCCTTAGGAAAAGTACCGGAAAGTATCGAAAAGTATCGAAATTCATATTGGTATTGGTACCGAAACAAAGATTTTGGTATCGTGACAACACTAGTCACCACTGGTGATTTGCTTGAGATCTAAGTGGCTTATCATTGCGCATCAAAATATTTAACATTAAATATTAAGCTTGGTTAGATTCTCACCAGTTAACTTTAAGGAAACCATGAGCACCAAAGTATAGTCATTCAGATTAACAGAACACCGGCCTGGTAAACAAGAGAGATGAAAGAAGTGTTGACCCCCCCCCTCCCTTTAAAGCAGTCATTTAGTCCGATTGTGTCCATTCCTTAATTAAATGTATATTCTTTTAGTCTGTAAAGGTTTACTGATCAAAAGAATCAAAAGGATTTTCATAAAATTAATCTAAGTTGTGAATTTAGTCATCTGAAGTTTTTTGCTAACTGTATGCTAACTTCATCCGTCAAACAGACTGCCATTCCTCTGATATAAACAATGTTTTCTCGCCTTCCTGCATTGTGTTGTTGGGTAAGCTTGTTTTTGTTAACTTGCTGGCAACAAAATAAAAGTGTCCCCAAGACTTTCTGTGCGAGCACGGTCTCACTTCAAAGTCACTGAAATCCGGTGCTTAGGCAGTGACTTACAGCATCAGAAACCAACGAAAAAAGGCGTCCTTTAACGTCGGCATGATATGCTGCCAGTTGCTGTTGTAGTTTAACGGTGCCCAGCAGCGTCAAAAGAGACAAGGATGAAAGTTAAGGTGCCGAAAGTCTGAGTGGGATGGGCGGGAGGGGTGGTGGATGGGTCCAATAAACACCAAGTTTGCATGTTCATGTCCCGTGAGTTTCTAAAGCCGAACTCTGTTCTTTTTACCTCAACCTAACCTAACCTTTTGTTGGACGTGGAAAGTCTATGGCCAAGCACGTCAATATGTGACGAGGTCAAAGTGAGAATGTGTTGTCTGTGCATACTTCACCATGGGACAACCCCAAGAGTAAAGCATATGCTCCCAGTTTGGAGAACCTTTGTCACATATCTTTGCAGCCTTTTTTTCTCCCAAAATTATGGCTTGGTGACAGTCATTATGTGATGTGACATATTTTGCTTAATATGTGGAATACATATCAAGTATCTCTGACCAATAGGCAGCCCAACAACCCACACATGCTGCTTACAGTACACCCCTCCATCCATCTGGTGGGAGGCCTTGCAGTGAGACTGTGAGGCACCATGATAATGATTAAATGGCTGGTGGTTTGAGCCAGGGCAACACTAATTCCTTTCAAGCAGCCTTTGCTCAAGCACAGATGAATTATGTAGCAAAGGCCCACTGAAGCAATCCAGTGTCAACGATGCTGCAGAGCTAAAGATAGAACCAATAACAGGTCAGGTTTACCTCCCCTGCACAAAGCCTACAGTGTTGTAAAAACACAGTAGGTTCAATCCAGAGGAGTTTCAGAAAGCCAGAGAAGGTGTCAGCCCTGTCATAGAACACATACAGCATGAAGCAATGTAACACTGAATGCATGCACTTCAGAAAGGTGTGAGAAGTGTGCTTTATTGTTAAAAGATTTATGGCAATGTTGGTCTGTGAAAATAACAGTTTCAGTGGGAGAGACAATGTGTTAGCTTATGTGCTTGTGTATGTGTATGATTAAAAGTGAGAAAAGAAGAAAGGGAAACCGAGTCTCTGTGTAACAGTGCTGTTTCACGAACTTTGCTAAAGTTTGCTCCAAAGTATATTTCTCCTTCTTTGCAAACTCAGTCTATTCACACCCAAGTTAAACATTTCATGTTCGCACCACTGGGTTGAGCCAGGATGCAGGATGTGCTCTCACAGTGTCTTGTTGAACTATGAGAGTTACTATTGTGCAAAATGCCAGTACTTTGATGTCTGCACACACCGTACTGTTTGTGTGAAGTCGTCTTTTACATCAGGCCCAATAGTGTAAGGTGACTTTAGGGAACACTGCTTCTTTGAAGACATCATTCATTAGCATTCAAAGGGACAGCCCTGGTCCAACCGCCCAGTGCTCGGATCAAAACATTGCTAACAGCAGGGCAGAAGGACGTGCGTAGAATTCTCTCTGACCTTCAATCTTTGAGACGCCTCATTTGCAGCTCAGGTGTCATGTGCAAATCCCTCCAGATAGATAATGTCGTGATATACTCAGCAACCTGTCATGTTATTATGACAGGTCTGTTTGCAGAGAGAGATTGGATCTGATTTGGAAGGACAGTACAGCAGCTCTTTGATGATCCAGATCCAGGTGGTAATAATGGTAAGAAAGAGTACGTAGGCTGTGCTGAGACTTTGTGAAAGACAGGACAAAGTCAATGGAAACTCTCAGGACTTATGGATTTCCTCAGCCCTTAAATGTTGGCTTGTGCAAGTGTACCGCAGACTAATACCAGGCCTTATGACTCATTCTGTGAACTTTCTCTCTGTTGAGTTAAAGTTAAAGAGGCACTCCAACGATTTTACACGTCAAATTCAATTTAGTAATCATGGTTCGTACTTCTCAGCCTGGGAAAACAGTTGTCTGATGTCTTCTCTGGTTCTGAGGGAGCTTTGTGAAGTTTCATCACCCGGGGTATTTTGGCTTGGAGATTTTTTAACAGAAAGTCTGCATTGCAAATGTGGGTGCTTGCCAGGCAAGAGGAATTAAATTTAAAATATTAAGTTACATTATGGGAAGTGCAGGATCCGGTGGTTTTGGAGCTTGACTCGTATTAGGGGCTAAAAGTTAGGATATTTTGGCATCTTCTGCATCTATTTTGACCATATTTAGTCATGCTAGCACTTCTGCCCAAATTCGTTGTATCTTAGGATACATCCGACTGACTTTGGTGATACCTCGACTCATCCTCCAGCACTATACAAGGTTGATTTTTGATTTTGAATAACTTTCTCAGGATTAATGTTAAAATGTAGATGATCCTTTACCTCTTCATCTAGCACCATCATCAGGTCAAAATGTATTCAGTCCTTAAGTTCAAGACCAGATACAAGCATAAGTAATGACATTCCCATCAGCCTTATCCGTAGCCTGCTTGGTGTTTAGCGCTAATGACCGAAGGTTGGCATCAACAAACTAAATTAAGGTGGTGAACATGGTAAACGTTGTCATTGTGAGCATGTTAACATAAGCTAGCATAACAGCAGCATGGCTGTAGACTATTAGTTTGATTTTAGCTGCAACAAGCAGCTCTATAGCTCCCTCTGTTGGTTGGTTAGTTAGTTGGTTGGTTGGTTGGTTGGTTTGTTGTCGGGGGTGTCACAAAACATCAATCTGAATTGATATATCGATTATATGATGAACGATCCAATATTATCGATGCAAAGTGAAAACATTGATACTTATTGCCATCTTCAAGACACACCTTTATTTTGAAATTCCCCTGCCCAACTGTGTCAACCACTTCCGTCAAAGCACACTGCCTTTAGCAATCAAACAATACAAGTGGCCTCATGCCAGGCAGATCAAGAAAAAGACACTGAGGGTATTTACTAATATCATCTCCAAAAAAATCAATCCAACATTGTATTGTGATAAAACTTTGGATTTACACTCCTAATCGGTCGGGCAGTTGGTCCACAAAAACGTTACTTATATCTGGCATGGAGGTGAGGAAAGAAGGGGGTTGGCAAATGCGAGATAGGAGTGGCTTATTGCAAAAAGGTGCATAATTTCCAAAAAGATTCAGACCTCTAAAAGATACTGCGGAAAGATGTTCATGATTCGAAAGACAGCTGACTAACTGTTCATGCCAACTAGCAAAAAGGGGAAACACATGGATGTTTGCGCAATATGGATCCCTTTGATCGATTTGTAATGATCATTTATTAAGAATTCTGACAAGGTCTTTAAATGACTTCAAAACGTTTTTGGCACAAGTGTTATTATAAATTTTTGGCTCACATAGTATTCAGTATATGTACAGAAACCACTACGAAACACACCCTGAAAACAATTACATTTAGATCTGGATTCCACTAATCAACCACCATTCCCCTGCTTATTCGAAATGCATGTTGCTCTCAGTGACTCATATGCAAGAAGAGTAAATATAATCGAATTCTCGAGGAACACAGCAGTCTGCTCGCTGCTTGTAGGAGTCTAGTTGTGGCTTTGGTGTGGGATCAGATGTGTTCTCTGTGGCTCGGATCAGATGACTAACAAGACTTAAATTTATCATCTGAAGCAACAGTGTGTGCGTGTGTGTGTGTGTGTGTGTGTGTGTGTGTGTGTGTGTGTGTGTGTGTTTGCTATGTAGCTTATGCTCTATGTCGTATCTTGTATGGCAGCCTCATTAATGTGCTGTGGACCTTCCTGTGTGTACACATCTGTGTTTGGCTTACTGTATGCACTGTAGAAATGTTACTCACAGTGTCTCAGCAACTCCCTATACTGCTGTATTCTTGTGAATAAATCCTTAACACAATTCAGGCTGTGACAGGGGATGTTGGCTGTGCGGTCTTGCTTATAATTAACCGACTGTAAAGACTGGACGCACAGAGCTTAAACACTTTGAATTTCAACGATTTATCGGCCTCCTTCATCCGCTTTGATTGACCCCTTAAAGAGTCCATAAATGACAGGGTGCGTTCTTGATTGATTACTTTGACGTGTTCAGAGACTACACAGCTTAATTACTTTCCTTTTAGGCACTCAGTAACTCACATCTTATTCGAGGTATTTGACATTTATGAGCATGCAGACTGCTTATTTTACATGAAGAAACTGACAGCCACAGCAGAGGTATTGTCGCATTTTGGGTGTGAAATAAAAACAGATGAATTTATGTATCCTAACGTTAAAGTGGAAGATTCTTGATTTACATATTCATCACCTTCAAGGTCTCTTATCTCCCTGTGTAACTTCAGGCTGTGAATCTGCATTAAAAACAACCTGAGCACCAATGCAAGACACCTAAAAGTGGAAAAAGGAACATCGTGTCCACACGCAGCTTGAGAAACCCTTTTTTTTTTCACTGTTTCACTCTGTTACATCAACCGTAATCTAGAGTGACAGCTGTGTGATGACCTACGCGACACGCAACAGCAGTGTCTCAATTATAAAGCATGAAATTGTAACTGTCTGAATTCTGGTTGAACTTTTACAGCTTCATGCCCGTTTGCACTCAAACAATGTTAAGCCCACCACAAGGCAGTGTGGGCACTCGGGCTGCTGTAGGTGGAGCCGCCGCTTGCAGGCTCTGGAATCTCGTTAAGCATATTGTGTTGCTAGAATCAAAGCAGAGGTGTACTTGGCAACGGCTAACCGCTACAACCAAGGAAGTCAGGAAATCTCTGTGGCTTAGTAACACCCCACATTGCAGAAAGAGCTTGTCAATGGGATTTTGGGAGGATATTCTGCAGCTTGTCACAGAGGCACAAATCACATGACATAACTGCAATGGTTTGTCAGAGAGAAAAAATTTTAGTCTTGTGGGCTTTTCAACCTATTCAGTTTGTTTTAATTTATAGAGCAGAGGCCCAAGAAAAGTCTGATTTTGGGACAGTTTGTACTCAAGAAAGGCTCTTTCTTTTCTCACCTCAGGGTATTTCACCTGTGTTCCAGACCTTTGAGTTACTGGTGGACATCTGAGGTCTTCTTTAGTGATTTAAAAAGATCTGGTTTTGTGCTTATTGATATTTCCCCAGTTGGAGATATAACTAAGCCAATAAGGGCCTTGTAGGTGTGATTTTCCTGTGCCAGAGCGAGCATCCTTTCCCATGGTAAACAGTGGCCTTAGCAACTGCTACTGTCAGTCCTGTAAACTTAAAATGGCAGTGATGCATTGATAACTGTGTGTTGGTCACTATAAAGTGGTTAGGGCAAAATACACCATCATATTAAAGAAAATGGCGATATGAAGAGGGAACAAAATGGCAGTCCAGTTGGAAAATTCTGGACAGTGGTGTCAGGTAGGGCTGGGCAATATACCAATATGATATCAATATTATGATGACACTAGATATCATCTAAGATTTTAGATATTGTGATATATTGTTGTGGTTTAAAAGCTGCATTGCAATAATGTAATTTTATGAACTTAGCAGACTGTTGGCTGTTCCATTATTTGCCTTTAACCACGTGGTAATATATATCCACATGACTGATGATTATTCATCACTAATGTGGTGTATTCTTCACCAATAGTCAATCCTACAATATTATCACAAATATTGTCGTCAAGGTTTTTGGTCCAAAATATTTTGACGTTTGATTTCCTAATTTTCTTTTGAGACATCTATTGAGGGTGGCTTTTTTCTAGCGATTGTAGTGAGGCAGTAACTTATAAAAGGAACATTTAATTGAAGCCGTTTTTCCATACTCATGCCATAGAACCACAGCCAAACACACTTCAAAGATTTTCAAATGGGTTTAAACACCTGAACTGTGTACAAACGGTGAAAATGAGCTATATTGCTTATGGAAACAAGGAACTCCAGAAGAGCCCACTCACAAATATCCACATGGGACGGAGCTCTCAATGACAAAGGGGTTCAGCCTTTTAGACAATTCCTCCAATCATCATGCATACACCGAGCGCCCTCTCCCACCTACCGCTCCATTAGGTCCCAGGGAAGCTGAGCCTCCCTGGAAGTGACGATTTTGTCGCATTTATCCAATGACCATCTCGCTTTGCTGCATGAAAAATACCGGCTCAGCGCTGTCTCATAGGAATGCTTGGGGGCTCCGCGTCCACCATGCTGACACGAGAATGTATGATAGAGAGGTCATGTTTGAAAACTGGTGATAAACAGCTGACGTTTGAACATCATTGAAATTATTATTCATTCATTCATCTTCTAACCGCTTCATCCTCTTGAGGGTTGCGGGGGGGCTGGAGTCTATCCCAGCTGACATTGGGCGAGAGGCAGGGTACACCCTGGACAGGTCGCCAGACTATGGCAGGGCTGACACATAGAGACAGACAATCATTCACACTCACATTCACACCTATGGACCAATTAACCTAGTCCCCAATCTGCATGTCTTTGGACTGTGGGAGGAAGCTGGAGTGCCCGGAGAGAACCCACGCTGACACGGGGAGAGCTCCCACGCCCGGGATCGAACCGGCAACCCTCTTGCTGTGAGGCGAGAGTGCTAACCACTACACCACCACACCGTCATGTAAATTCAATAGTGCATATTTGACGATTTCTTCTAGGAAATTTTATATATAAATATATATTATGTATACATCCTTAAAATGAGTTGCACATCTCTGGGGTTAGAGTTGGGTTTTAATGGAGAAAGTGCAAAACATCGGCCATCTTCAGGGATCAGACAATCTGCTTTTTAGTTATGCGAGACTGCTGTGACACAGTGCTTATTATCCAGTATCACACTGACACTATTTAATTTGTTATCTTTTGTCCATTGCCATAAGACTGCAAAGTCTTTTCCATTAGCCAGTTGGATTTTGTGTCATTTAGTGTTCTAGCCCAACCATCTCATTTGGCAAAGACTAACATCTGGCAGATGCAGACATTAAAAGGAGCCTTGTTTTAACACAAAGATGTATTGTTGTGTAAAGAGAGCACTAATTGCACTGAGATTTCAAAATTGTGTTTGTTTATTCACCTGGGCCGGCGCAGCCTGGAGCCACAACACACCATTTTCACCAAAATAACCATTATGAAACCTTGTTGTGTCTACCTTTCCCTCTATGTGCTTTTCATCCTCACCCATTACGATGAGATGCAGCGGTGGGTTTTGGGAGGACATGTGCTCTGACACAGTCACAGAATTTTAATGAGGAGATGTATTAATGCCGTATTATTACACACCAGCTTTTTCATTCTTTTCATGAAGCTATAGTTATTTTCAGAGTTCACCTTTGAAACCTTGTATAAAAAACATCATGCATTTGAATCTGTTTCTGTCTAACCCTGGTGTTTTTATCCTTATATTTCCCCCCAAACTCAATTATCCATCCTTTAATTCTACAAACTCAAATCAAAGACGAAGAAGGGTTTAATTACCAACTCAAATGCCAAAATTCCTTTTTTCCTGCTCCCTCCTGCACTTGAAAGTGCAGTTTTTACGTTTGATGTTTTAATTCAACTTTGGTCATGGCCAACCATGTGCTCCTGGTAACAGATGCATGTCAGGACAGGCACATTAAATCAAAAAGGGCTTTTTTCATATTTCAAATGCCATTTATTTCTGTATTTAATGCCTTGAAATTGCAAAGACCCACAGTTTGTTTTGCTGAAAATCTTCAACATTCAAAATCATTCATCATAGAAATGCCAATTTCCTAATATTTTGTATTCATACAGCTCTGCATCTTGCAGGTTAGTAACTTCCTTTCACTAACTTGTCCTACTGTGTTTCTTTCTTGTTTAGGTGATATTAGAGATTCATCAGAGACAAATGTGACAGCTATCAATAAGAGGTGTTGTACGACCTTCGTGACATGAATCACTATGTGTTTGGATACCTGACCTGACCAAACCACTGATCCTGTTACTGTGAGTAAAGTGTACAAATTCCCCAATTTTTAACCACCTCTAGCATTTAAAAGCACACCACTGAAGGAGCACACTGTGTCATGGCCAGTTTACTCATTTGTTTCCTGGTGAAGCAATGGCACTCGTCCATCAGTGTGTTTACATGCACTTACCATGGTTACAGTCAGCTTTCAGCTCAACCTGATGACATCATGTTTATTAGAAACCTGATAACCAGAGTAGGAGTCCAGAGAAACCAAACTTCCTCAGATATATGTGTATCGAAGAAAGACAATGTCTTGGCCATGTGCTGTATCCATGTGGCTGGGTTTCTAATCATCTTCTTACATAAATACATGGACTTCACAAAGATCTTTACATATATACATTCTTGAATTCAAATTCACTGTATAACTGAAATTGATACAAAGTTGCTTAAGTTTGAATAACTGGGTTTTCACAGCCTAACTTTTGACTGTGTAAAATGAAGCCAAATTTGTGCTGTAAAGAAAACCTGGTTGCTCTTACTGCAGTACTGTCAGCCCTCCAACATACACATTCAGAAGAAATCAGGAAGTGGTGTCTTGTATCACGAAATATTGCACTTAAAATAAGTAAGGGCAATCGGATTCCTAACCTGCTGGATGTGTAAGTAGATTTTAAGATGCAACTACCCTCTAGATTTCTGCCTAACCCCACCCACTGTAGACATTTGTAAAAATGCTAAAAAAGTGGGCAGGGGGCTGAGAGGGCAGCAAGGAGGTGGGTGGAAGTGAGGAGGCTTAACATTCTTATTTAAAAAAGTTATTAAAGGGACATTGTGTAGCATTTTCAGTTGTTTTCTGGCAAAAATTGATGTCTGCACTCATAAGTATGTCATCATTGGTGTAATATTACCTCCACTAATAGTCTGACTTATTCTCGTAAAAGGAAAATTTCGGATTTGTTTGTACATTGGGCGGGTAAGTCGTCTGGGGGGGTTCCATAATGTTTCGCCATCTTGAGAATACATCCTCCAGCAAGGGACATATAGCACTACCAGGGAATAGCCCCGCCTTCGGTGTTTTCGTTGAGAGCCAGGCCAGTGCTGTGTGACTGAGAAGCTGAAGGAGAGGAGCAAGAGGCGCTTCGCTACTACCCCGGCACGACTGCAGCATAACAAAGTCCCACTCTTTGAACATAATGCAGGATCATGCATATGCAGCATCATGGGAGACGGAAATCTCGCCGCCAGGGAAGCGCAGAAGGGAATCAAAAAGGCAACGTGACCGGCGAATTCAAAGAACGAGGGACAACTCGGTCAGTTGTCAAAAGAGAAGACGTGATTGGTTTGCAGTCCTACGTTGTAAACACAGCCAGCATGGTGAAGAGGGGGTTTGTCAACTCGCGTCGCGTGTGTCTGTGTAGGAGCCTGAATGAATACTCCATGAAGTATTGGATGACATGGTTTCATCAATGTTATCATAGCTTTTTGGGCCACAGCGGCTGCTGTTGTTGCAATACGCATTTGAAACAGTGAGGCGCTAGAGTGCGCTATCCGTTTATGATTTCAACGTTAGATTGGAGAAATTCTTACACACTGTGGCTTTAAGTTTGATCCAGTTGACTCTATGTTAGCTTTGGCCTTGCAAGGTTCAGGGTGAACTCAAAACAGTAGATGGCATGCATTTTCAAACCAGGAAATACCTTCATTCATTTTTCATAACTGCTTATCCTGTTAGGGGTTGCGGGAGGGCTGGAGCCTATCCCAGCTGACATTGGGCGAGAGGCAGGGTACACCCTGGACAGGTCGGTCAATTTAGAGTCACCAGTTAACCTACCCTGCATGTCTTTGGACTGTTGGGAGAACACGCAAACTCCGCACACAAGGGCTCCCCCACACTGGGTTCGAACCAGGAACCCTCTTGCCCTCTCGCTGTGAGGCGACAGTGCTAACCACTGCACCTCCATGCATTTGGTAAGAGGTGTCAATATTAAAACCAATATTTATGTGTTTCATTGCAGCACAGTCATATAATGTAGTTCACAGCTCACAAAATATGTTTAAGTGTGCAGTACCTCTGTAAACTCACCAGGTCACTTAGCCAACATTAAAGTGCCAAATAGCTGTAGTTCCTCTAATGGCCACTTGGCTCCAGAAGCAGGTCAATTCCCATAGACACCCATGGTCAAATGTTCAGCTTTACAGCAGAAACAAACATGTTTACAACTGGGATTACTGGATTGTTCTGGGTAACCTGGTTACTTATATGCTCCATACTGATCAACTACCAGTGGTCTATATCATTAACTTTAACGATGGATGCTAAACTTAAGCTTGCAACATATTAAATTATCTTAGCAATATGTGAATAGTTTTTTAGAATATATATCAGCTTTTCACATACAATGATGAAAATAACAAGACTGACAGCTATGAAAAGGTCACCTGGAGAGCTGTAGACTATACTGTTATACACACCATGGAGTAGATAATTATTTTATGTAATTATTCATGTCATTTCAATAATTAAAATGCCATGGTTTTAGATAATGATGGACATGGCTAATGACTGAGATCTGCAAACCATACAGTGATGTATGGTTAGGTGTGAATGTGTTTGTGCTCTTGCTCATGTAAAGTTTAATCAAACTCAAAATCAACCACCAAAGGCTGGTGTGGCACTTTGACATTTAGCGGAGGTATCACTATCCTACAAAAGATCACTTGACTTATATTGGATAACCCTGGAGTCAAGGGCGGATAATGAGACAATAGACCCCTGGGCACAGACATGCAAAAGGTCCCACTACCTCTTCTACGTAGGGGCGAGACACAAAGACGTGGAAGTTTTGCCTCTGTTTTGTTGTTGTTGTTTGCGTCTCTTTGTGTCTTTGAGGTAAAACGTGTCATTTTGTGTCTTGGAGGTCATTTTCTGTCTGTCTTTTGTACATTTTGTGTGTCTTTGAGGTAATTTTGTGCATTTCTTTGTATTTTTTGCATTTTGTGCATTGTTTTGGTTGTTTTGTGTCTCTTTAAGATAATTTTGTGTCTCTTTTGGGTAACTTTGTGTCTCCTTTGAAGTAATTGTTTGTTTCTTTCAGTAATTTTATTTCTCTGTGAGGTATTTTATGTCTCATTGAGGTCACTTTGTGCCTGTTTTGGTTGTTTTCTGTGTCTTTGAGGTTATTTTATTCTGTCTCTCTTTGAGACACAACATTAAATAATTTGAGAGATAATTGTGTCTC
This sequence comes from Epinephelus fuscoguttatus, assembly GCF_011397635.1. Taxonomy (NCBI): domain Eukaryota; kingdom Metazoa; phylum Chordata; class Actinopteri; order Perciformes; family Serranidae; genus Epinephelus; species Epinephelus fuscoguttatus. Next base: position 28,616,258 of record NC_064765.1, on the reverse strand, counting down.
TGTGATAATTTGCGTTTTGTGTCTTTTTTTGGTTGTTTTGTGTTTCTTTGAGGTAATTTTGTGTCTCTTTTGGGTCATTTTGTGTCTCTGGCAGTAATTCTTTGTGTTTTTTTAGGTAATTTTGTTTCTCTCTGAGGTATTTTGTGTCTCTTCAAGGTCACTTTGTGCCTGTTTTAGTTGTTTTGTCTGTGTTTGTGGTTATTTTGTGTCTCTGAGATAACTGTGTGCGCCTTTAGGGTCATTTTCTTTCTCTTTGAGTCCGTTTTTATGTTTTTTTGTGGTCGTCTTGTGTCTCTTTGTAGTTGTTTTGCCCCTCTTTATAGTTTTTTTCCTGTTTCTTTGCAGTTTCTTTTGCATCTCTTTGTGGTCATTTTAATTCTCTGCACATGTTAATTTGAGTGACATCTCGCAGGTGAAGGACAAAGGGGCCCCTGACACTTCAGGCCCCTGAGCCTGTGCCCGCTAGGCCCATTCAGTAATCCATCCATGCTTGTAGTCAAAATTTAGAGATATGGTGAATATTCAAGTTAGCATGTAGCACTGGAGCCTATGGCTGACTGGGCATGTACGGATGAATAGTGTCTACACATTTCGCAGTGAAGGAAAAGCTCACCCAAACTTTTTATCCCTGTAAGACAAAACATGTCAAATTTTCTTTTCACAGAAATGTGACATTTTTCACCAAATCTTCTTAAACCCAGCCTGTCACATATCTTCAGTCAGCATTTGCACTGCCTGCACCACAATGATTGGATGATATAAATCACTTCAACGGGACAAACACTCAGCAAAACCCAGAGCGTTCTGATTTACTTAAGTTGGATTAGAGTCTTAAGCTATCTCCCCAAACTCTTCCTTTCCTTTCTCATTCTATCATTCTCCCTTTCTGTGAGAAAATTGGCATCATTTACTGCTGTCACTGCAGAGCTCATTGTCCCCCATTATCCCAGGGACAAAGCTGCCGTGACATTGAGTTAATCCGTGCTTGTTTCAATTTTGCTTCCAGGGGAAGAAAACAGATAAGGAGTTCAGGTAAGTGATGGCAAGGAGGCGCCATACCCCAGGCAAAACGGACTACAATGATTGGGACGGTTAAGAAAAAGATAAAATGCAATCTGCCAGGCAAATTGGGTTGATTTCCCCAAAAATGTCAGAGACGTGTTGGGCGTGCTTGAGAGGTTTTCTCTCTGGGATTGATGGAACACGCTTCTAAAGACTAAAATTGCTTGCCAGTATGTCAGGCACACATACTGTAAAAAGACAACCACAGTTAGACTAAAAGGAACATTTTATGAAATCTAGGCCAAGGAAACTAGTGTAGGCAGAGACCTCCTCCCTCAACATCAACATCTCTGCAATCATTACCACCATGAGACATAAGGTAATGTTAAAATACTGCAGTACAAGACCTCAGTCAGAAACTTTTGGAAGGAGAACTGTCTGCAAACAATATCTGGCCTCTCCTCCACTGAAAAGTGAAATGTCATGTGTAAGCTCACTGTCTTAGATAAGGCTCTTTCCAGGAGTCTAATTATAGCAAGGCCACGTCATATGGTGTATTGTGAACCTAAACTAAGCTTACTTAATTACATCCACAGAATATAGCTAAGAGACCAGAATTAGCCAGGAGAGAAGAGACAGAGAGTTGATCCAAATCCTATGTCTGCCAAGTAAAGCCACATTTTCAGTCTCTCTCCTACCCATTCCAAAAAAGATGATGTATGCTGTGCAGTTTTATCCAGGCTTTTTGGAGCTTGACCAATACTTGAGACTAAAAGATAACATATTTTAGGCCTCAACTGCATCAGTTATGACTACCTGTTTTTTTTTCCACCCATCTCTTGCAAGGCCCCTAACTTCATGAAAATGGACTGCATCACTTTCGAGGTGCATTCAGTAAATTTGTCTCATTGGAATTGTTTCGAGCAGTTGATATGCTTTAGTGGACGAAGTAATCTCTTGTGTTGAGTTCACCTTAGATGAACCTGGTCTCACTTTGAATTTGTCGATATCCGGTGCTTGGGCAGTGACTTAGGGCATCAGAAACAAACGAAAAAGATGGTCTTTAATGTCCCTATGATACGCAGCCAGTTGCTGTTATAGTTTAACAGTGCTCAGTGGCATCAGGGGGAAACATGACAAGACAAGGACAAAAGTTAAGGTGGCGGAAGTCCAAGTGAGGCAGTTTGGAGGGGTGGTGGATGGGTCCAACAAAACTTTCACCTGAGAGAGCGGTGTTTGTGACCCGAAAGATTCTAAAGCCAAACCCTGTCCTTTTTTTCTTAAACCTAACCACTTCCTTTTGTTGCCTAATCCTAACCATGTGTGTTTGTTGTTGAAGGAAAAAAAACCCTGTCAATTTCCAATGTTATACCGTCGTAGTACGTTTATTTTGAAAGAGACTGCATGTAAACGTTAAATTTCCTGTGAATACGGAAGTGTATCTTGGAAGAAGAGAACCTGACACAGTGTCTCAGAACGTCAACAACCAACATCCCCAGGGGACCTTGCACATCGTATGTGGAAAGCCCATGACCAAAATGTCAATATGTGATGAGGTCAGAGCAAGTTGCTTAGATGAACTTTGACATTTGATACTGGAAAATATCAAACTGTCTTGACGTGCCAACCTTTGAGGAAACCGACAGCTGGGCCAAAATGGAGGAAACTATGTTAGCTCAGTAGCCAACATATCCTCATACAGCTGTTCATATGATATCTAATGAATTAGCACCTGAATGACATACTTAACATAAAGTTATGCACTTAACGTAAAGGCTCATAGCTTAGGTTTAGGCAAGCAAAATTACGTAGATAAGGTTTAGGCGGGTAAATTAGCTTTGGTTAGGTTTGGAAAAGAGACAAGTTTAGGCATCTTTAGGTTTAGGCAAGTAAAGTTATGTATGTTAGGTTTAGGAAAAATCACATGGTGCTGATGTTTTATCACTAAAATAACTCAGACTTCACATTGTTATACACGGTTTCAAACACTGGTCTCCTGGGGAAAAGTCCTGTGTTGTATGACCCACGTTCCACCCCAACCTGCCTCCTTATACAAACTCGTTCCTTCTGTACCCCCATCAAGGCATGAGTCACGTGATCGCAACCTTCCCAATTATTATTATTAACAAATTACTGACTCATTATCACGAGGGTTATATAGAAGTTGGGGTGCATCAGTTTTTGTAGGTAAATGTATGAACAGTGCATGAGAACAGCCAAAATTAGCTGTGTGCCATCTACTTTAATTTAATCATCATCTGTTGATTGATTGATTGATTTAACTGATTAATAAAAACACATATAGCACTGCACCTTAGTCATTACCAATATTACAAGTCATTGAGGATATAAACACAATAAAGCCCAAAAGCTTATTTCCATTGTATTTTTCCAATAAACACTTACTGTGACACATGACAAGATAAAACACACAGATCACATCAGCAAGACATCAGGTGCATACAAGACAATCAACATATAAATACATAGCAAGCAGCTGGGCAACTATGTCAACATGCTCTTGTTTTCTTGGTCATAAAAAGTTAAAAAAAAATTGGAATTGAATATGCTACATGGTACTTTGAGGCCATTTCTTTAAGGTCACTTTTAATGTGCTCTGTAGAAAAACTCTGTTTTAGATTTGTGAGCAAATTATTCCACTGTACTGCTGCCTTGTATAGAAATGTGTTTTTGCCCATCAGGCTATTGAATTAAAAAGCTATGAAGTCTGCCAAGCTACATCTTGTAGAGTGGCTATGATTGCTTCAAATCTGTTCAAGTTCAAACTGCTTCACAAGAGTTTTTCAGTCAGTAATGAGACAGGAGTCAGTGGTGCACATACTTTTCTAAAAGTCAGACTATGCAACTTATACAAAAAACAGAAAGAAAGAAGGAACATTATCTTCCTTTTATAATTGTAAACCTTTGCTCAGTACATTCAGATATTCTTCTGCTACAGCCTTACCAAGCCTGGTTTGACCCGTAGCTTTTGGTAGCTAATGTTAGCTAACCTTAGCTACTGCTGTGCAACTGACATTGCAGAGTTTGCTGACTGTTCTCTTGTGGTACTGTACACTACATTTTAGAACTGACAATTTTTGAGTCACTGTTCAACAAAATTTACTCTCATTTTAAATGAATTGTATTGTCCCAGGGCGGCATGGTGGTGTGGTGGTTAGCACTGTCGCCTCAGAGCAAAAGGATTCCTGGTTCGATCCCGGGTGTGGGAGCCCTTCTGTGCGGAGTTTGCATGTTCTCCCCGTGTCAGCATGGGTTTTCTCTGGGTACCCCGGCTTCCTCCCACAGTCCAAAGACATGCAGGTTAATTGGTGACTCTGAATTGTCCGTAGGTGTGAAAGTGAGTGTGAATGGTTGTCTCTCTTGACATGTCAGCCCTGCGATAGTCTGGCGACCTGTCCAGGGTGTACCCCGCCTCTTGCCCAATGTCAGCTGGGATAGGCTCCAGCCCCCCTGCGACCCTCAAGAGGATAAGTGGTTAGAAAATGGATTCTGACTGAGCTGACAAGCTTGCTATCTGCAGCTAGCTAGCCCACCTGATTTGGATGTTATCAAGCCATTTGTTAAATGGCCATTATCAGTGATCATAAGAATCATAGGTATGGAAGAAAGGGGCCTGCCACACTTACTTTAACAGTAGGTTCTGAGGCCATTAGTTGTATATCAAACTTGAAGTTTCATTAGGTTTAACTTAAACTTTCATGAGGTTTAGGCCCCAAAACTAAGTTGTTAGCTTTAAAAAATGTAGCATGGTACATTTAAACAACTGTATCTGGTTAAAATAACTTAAAGTAGACTTTTGGTTGGGCACGGAACATGAACCCCACTCTACTGGGTGGAAATCCTGTGTTTGTTGACCTATCCACCTCCCCCAGCTGACAGACTTTCTCGCTCTTTCAACTATGTAACCTGACTTTCTACTTTGTTCTTATCATAATTATTACATTTAATGTAAAATGCCATTTTATGGCCTGAAAATTACCTGTAAAAACTAATAGAAGATGTGGCAGGCCCTCCTTAACTCAAATCTACTGTATGATGCTTATAACCACTGAAAACATCCATTTAATGGCCTGATAATAGCTTGCTGACTCGCCTGAAAATGCTTGTGACTGGCTAGTGCCAGCATGTCAGTTGGCTCTCACCAACTACAGCAGTTCACCAACTAGCCCTGTGTACGTCACCAGACTTCTAGCACTGCCTATTTCCAGAAGGATGCTCGCATGACCTTCACTGTGCCACTTTCTGGTGTAAGCGGGCCTTTAAAAGATACATTACATTAGCAGAAATGCGGCATTTGGTGTCAGGACGTTGGCCAGCCTCAAATTTGATTCAGAGATACGCACTACTGAAAGATCAGTCTCACCACTGGATGAAGAGAATTGGCCACTTGAGAGCAATGCAGAGATGGCACTCAAAGCAGCGAACAAAACCTAATAAACAAGACAAATATGTCGCTGTTATTGGTCTTTAATATAGAAGTCTGTCTCCCAAAAATATCTGTACCCATCTGTCCCATCTGCTGTGATGGGAACAGCGATGTAGTAAAGTGCCTCTTGATAGCACATTATTGGCAAATTAAGCAATTAACTAGAAATAGATTCATAAAGCGCTCTAAGGTCACAGTGTTTGTGTTGAAAAATTAATGATGAACATTTGCGGTGCTGAGCATATCACATTCGTTGAACCTGGGAATTGTCTTCCTCCTCCGACCTATCTCAGCGGGATATCAAAAAGATGATCGCAAGTTAATATCACAGTGCGATCTATTGATTGCACTTGTCAGCATTTACAATCTGGCCTCATCTGTCGGTCTGCACTCCCTCTGTCTCGTTTAAGAGTTTCCTGGGAGCCGAGGTGAGCCTGTCCTCTACCTGACAGACTACTGCTCCCTCATCCATCCAGCCCTGGCTGCTAGCAGCCTCGCCGCCCCTCTTACAGCTGCGCACAAGAGCCCTATCATGGTTCACTAATCCTCCTCATTAAGCCAGGCCTCAAGGCTCTCGTTACTGTACATCTATTCCCACATGCCTTGTACCAGACTTTCATCTCTGGCAGCATGTGCGCATGTCATGAATTTGCCATGTGCAATATAGTATGTGTGTCAGGATTTTGATGTCTCTGTCAGCTGCGGGACCAGATAACATGTGGAAAGGCAGCTGTTCCCGCTCCATCTTGGTGGTGGGGGAAAAATTGCATGGATTGCACTCATGCTGCGTTCACATAGACCTCTTTTAATGTTTTTTTTTTTTTTTTTTTTTTTGGTACTTCTAACACTTCACGTATTCACCAAAACTCAGGTTAATAATCTCGATAAGCTTTTCAGGATCAGTGGGAGTTGCAGGGATAGTTATGATATTTTATGTGCATGTGGTGTTTGATACTGCAGGTTAAGCCTCAGGGCAGCATCCATCTCTGCATTTATTGTAGTTACTCTTTGTTTTCTGTTCTTATTGCAGTATTCGTATGCCAGACTCGCCCCAAGGTTCCGAGAGCGGAAAAACAAATATACTTTTTATGGCCTAAAAAAGTGAGTTTTCTTGACAGAGAGTAATTCTGTCCGTCCTTCAGCTTGTGTAAAGTTTGTGGCAGTGCGGAAAATGCTCAGAGGATCTATATTAACCTTGCTTTGAAGTTACCTGTAGACCCCATGAGCTCTGTGGATTTCCTTATTAAAAGCCTTTCTGATTCATCTTGGAAACAACTGAGACCAATTGGAAGCTGTGTCGTCAGGGGCAACACTTCCAGTCATAGAAGTTCCTCTGACAAACGGTGCTAAAGCTCCAGTGACAGGCACCGGGAAGATGGGTTTGAAGGATACAAATCATCCACTGTGAGACTGAATCACAAAGTCGAGCAGCTTTAGCTCTCTATCAGAAATACACTGTGAGTGATGGGGTGTTCTATTTATAAGTGACTTGTAGTGAGGGTTCTTTTCAATCCAAGACGGGGAGGGGAATGGGTGTGTAATGCTGTACCAGAGAGAGGAGTTAAATGTGTCCGACAAGGTATTAAACTAAAGAACCAGGAGTGTCCTAGGTGATAACAGCTTAACAGTTTTTTTTTAATACGCTGCATGAAATGTAGCACATCTCTTTTGTTGTGTGGAAAGCTTGTAACTCCGACATTTGGTTAGGTTTATCTTTATATTTTGATTAAAATATTCCATGTTTTTGAGAAGGTGCATGTGTACATGGGTGGGTTATGAAACAGTTGGCCCCTGGGCACAATTATGCAAAAGGCCCCTGCACTTCTCCCACAGAAGAGTGGGACACAGACTTTGTGGTGATTTTGCCTCTTTTTTTCTTTCTTTTCTTTGTTTTGCATCTCTTTGTAGCTGTTATGCATTTTTTTGTGGTTTGGTTTCTCTTGTGGTTATTCCGTGTGCCCTTGTGGCTGTCTCTTTGGAGTCCTTTTTTGGTAGTTTTGTGTCTCTTTGTCGATCTTTTGCATCTCTTTGTGGTCATTTGTTGTTTCTTTGAGGCCATTATGTGTCTCTTTGCGGTATATTTGTGTCTTTTTTGGTAACTTTGTTATTCATTTGAGGTGTCTTTTGAAGTTGTCTTTTTTGCGGTATATTTGTGTTTTAATTGGTCGTTTGTGACTCTTTTCAGTAAATTTGTCTTTTTGTAGTTCTTTGCATCTATTTGTAGTACTTTTGTGTCTCTATGTAGTTCCTTGTGGTTATTTTGTATCTCTTCAAGCTCATTATGTGTCCCTTTGGGTTGTGTTTGTGTCTTTTTGGTCAATTTGTCAGTCTTGTAGTTGTTTTGTGTCTATTTGTCGTTCCTTTGCATCTCTTTGTGGTTGTATTTTGTCCCTATGAGGTCGTTTTGTGTCTCTGTGGGGTGTATTTGTGTCTTTTTTGGTCAATTTGTTAGCCTTTTAGTTGTTTTGTGTCTATTTGTAGTTCCTTTGCATCTCTTTGAGGTAGCATTTTGTCCCTTTGTGGTCATTTTGTGTCTCTTTGTGGTATATCTGTGTCTTTTTTTGGTCATTTTGTTACTCTTTATAGTCGTTTTGTGTCTCTTTGTAGTTCATTTGCGTTACTATGTGGTCATTTTGCGTCTGTTGAGGTTATTTTGTGTCTCTTTGAGGTATAGTTGTGTCTGTTTTGTGTCCCTTTTGAGGTCATTTTGTGTTTTCTTTAGGTATATTTGTGTCTTTTTGGTCATTTTGTAACTCTTTGTAGTCACTTTGTCCTTTTGCATCTCTTTGTGGCCAATTTGAGTTCATTTTGTGTCCCTTTCAGATTTTTTTTGTTTTGTTTTGTCTATCTTGGAGGTCATTTGTGTCTTTTTGGGTCATATTTGTGTCTGTTTTGTGTTACTTTTTGTCTGTTTGTAATTTATTTGTATCTCTTTGTGGTCATTTTGTGTCTTTTTAGGTCATGTGTGTCTTTGTTATTGAGTGTCCTCCATGTTGGTACATGTTAATTTCAGTGAAATTTTGCAGGTGAAAGTCAGAGGGGGACCCTGACACTTTTGGCCCCTGGGTCTGTGCCCAGTTAGCCCTTTCAGTCATCCACCAATGCTTGTATAGAGTGTAAAACATGTTTTTTTTTATATATATAATATTACAGTAGTGTCGTTGATGGCAGCCATGGCAGACGGCCTTAAATATTAAAAGAGTTTATTTTTATGAAGCATTAAAAATTTACAGTCACAGTGAACAATTCATCCAGTTATCATCTTTCATTTTATTATGACACAGTAAATGCATGCATAAGAAAATCTATATCCATTTTATCTGCAACTTAATTGTCTGATTTGTTATAATTAAAATCTGCTACTTTCTGAGTCTGACCTTAAAGGGATAGTGCACCCAAAAATGAAAATTCAGCCATTATCTGCTCACCCATATGCCGAGGGAGGCTCAGGTGAGGAGTCCTCACAACCCTTGCGGAGATCCAAGGGGAGAGGGGGTAGCAACACAACTCCACCTAATGCAGGCTGACGGCACCCCAGATTCAAACGTCCAAAAAACACATAATTGAAACCACAGAATATCTCCATACTGCTTGCCCGTAGTGATCCAAGTGTCCTGAAGCCCCGACATTAAAAGTTATTTGGAAAAATGTCATTTGAACTCTGTTTTTAGCCTCATAGTAGCCTGTAGCTCTAACTGCCTCTCTGTGCACCACGCTCATGTGTGCGAGCTTGCGCGTGAGACCAGTGAAAGTACGTGAACACACATGAAGGCGGTGCCCATGTCTCACGGTCTCGAGCAAGCGCACACACGTGAGCGCAGTGTACAGGGAAGCAGTTAGAGCTACAGGCTACAGTGAGGCTGAAAACGGAGTTCATATGATGTTTTGCTACCCACTCTCCCCTTGGATCTCCGCAAGAGATGTGAGGACTCTAAAACTTCACCTGAGCCTCCCTCGGCATATGGGGGAGGAGATAATGGCTGAATTTTCATTTTTGGGTGCACTATCCCTTTAAAACCAAGTTGTGTGTAATACTTGTGTGTTTCCATGATTGTGTCAGTGTTTCATGGTGAGTTAGACAAAAACTATTTTACACTCATCATTGTCATTGACAGCTGATGCCACTAGTGTGATCAGAGACAGTGGATCTGTTGGATTGCTTAACTCCTGTCTAATAAAGGACCTGTAGAGCCAGCCATCCTGTTTGTAACACAGACTGTGACATCACAGCCCGCTCATATTTAACCACACGCTCTGTTTGAGTCTTGCATGTGTAAAGGTAAACTGCAACATCTACTTAGATAATGGCATTTTTACCATCAGTTATTGGTTTCCATTTTCGTTGCCCAATAAATGTCACAGCTTGAATTATTGTCAGTATCAAAAGAAAATCTGTTTTTATTTTGCCCAATTAGTGTTTGATGGTGAGAAAAATAGAACCCAAAATGTTATATTTCCAGTTACTTGAACATCCTCACTCTTAACCTTTAACCTCAGCTCTTTCATTTGTAATGATATGTATAGAAGGATTTGTGTCATAACTGGATACATAACAATATAATCCAATGCTCCAATGCCTATCTACATATATTCATGGTTAGGTGCAACCAAACCCTTACTTGCTTTTCCACCGGCACAGTCAGATTTATTCGACAGCCCTTGAAAGATGAAAAAGGACAATATTCACCATTATGTGGCAGTAAAAAACATTAACTAGACTAGCATGTTTGACCTACAGGCTGCACGACTGTACTGAAAGCAAGGCGAGGCAATGTGATTTATATAGCATATTTAATTCCAAGTAAACTCCACATGCTTTACAGTAAAATGAATGTGCACTCACCCAATGCATCACACAGTGGGAGCCAATGAAGTGATTCAGCTACGGGAATAATATGTTTGGCTTTCATACACAGAATGAGCCGCTGTTGAAACAAAGGCTGTCTAACATCCACCGGCCTCAATGGATATCCACTCTGTGCTCGTTTGGTTTCATTTGAAACCCCAGTGACTGATGAATTCAAGAGCACATTTCCTGTTTCAGTGCAAGTGATGAGTCAGAGATATTTTGTGGAGCAAAGAATGATGGTTCATACACATGTGTGACAAAGAACTTGTAAACCACAATATATACCTTTTATAAACAACAATAAGATAATATCCTTAACATGGGACACATCAAAAGACTTAAGAAACAAAGGACAAATGGGACAAAGAAAGTCAGGCTATTAGTGTTGCAGACCAGTAACCAAAAAGATCTTTCTATAGGCCACACACACAGGCAATTATAATCATGGCAATTGATCATAATTGTGTTCTCTCTGAAAGACCAGAAATTATAGACATTTAACATTCCTCATTTTGTAACTTTCCCAGCGTGTATCCCCAACAAAACACACTTAGTTACAGTGCACAGCTGTGAGTGAAAATGGACAAACAGTACTTGAATACAAAAAAACAATAACCTTGTATTTTTTATGTATGGTATTTGCATAAGTTAAAACCAGGCAAATGCCATGAAAGAACAGACAGTAAAGTGCAGGGAAAAGAAACAATCTCTCAAAGCCCTCTGCAAAAATAAAAAACAAAATTATACAGTCGAGGTTAAAGTTTGTTTTTTAATATGCTTTGTTGGATTCCAAAAGAAAGTTTAACCAAATGAGAAAAAGTACTACCCTAAGTTAAAAGATTTACTTCTCTGAATTGTATTTTACAAGTCCACATTTTGGAAAACAAAAGTATCTTGAATGCAAGAAGCTGACGTTTCTAAAATAGAAACCAATCATATTCAAAAAACATTACATGATATGAATCTAATGGGACTTTTTAACAAAGGAACAATCTATGAGTGGCTGTACAGACCAATTTTTTCTTTCATTCAGTATTTCCAATACAACTTCAAGCAAGATTGCCATACCCTATGAGATTACACTCACCGGCCACTTAATTAGGTACACCTGTTCAGCTGCTCGTTAATGCAAATGGATAATCAGCCAATCATGTGGCAGCAGTCCGATGCATTTGGGCATGAAGACATGGTCAGGATGAGGAAGAAATGTGATTTAAGTGACTTTGAATGTGACAGGCTGGTCTGAGTATTTCAGAAACTGCTGATCTACTGGGGTTTTCACACACAACCATCTCTAGGGTTTACAGAGGATGGTCTGAAGAAGAGAAAATATCCAGTGAGCAGATCATGGATGTGCAGCCAACAAATCTGCAGCAACTGCGGGATGCTATCATGTCAATATAGACCAAAATCTCTGTGGAATATTTCCAGCAGGAAAAACGGAAATAATTTGTAATCTTTCTATATCCATATTTACACTCTTTCAGACAGGACACAGCTGTAACCTGGTGTCATAATTGTACCTGGTGATTGCCTCTGTGGTACTGTTTGAGCTGTAAAACACTGATAAAGGCAGTAGCTCAGTCCATAGAGACTTGGGCTGGGAACCGGAGGGTCGCCTGTTCGAGTCCCCGACCGGACCAAAATATGGAGCGTGGACTGGTAGCTGGAGAGGTGCCAGTTCACCTCCTGGCCCCGGCCTGGGCACTGCTGAGGTGCTGCTGAGCAAGGCACCGAACCCCCCAACCGCTCGGATGGGCAGCCCCACTCTGACATCTCTCCACTTAGTGCATGTATAGGTCCTGTTTGTGCATGTGTGTTCGGACCTGTGTGTAATTGACAACAGAGTGAAAAAATTGAATTTCCCTTCAGGGATTAATTAAGTATATAAAATTAAATTAATCAAAAAAAAATAAAGACATGCTGCCAAAACTTCTTTGTGGATTGTAGTCCACTTTCAACAAAGATTTGTTTTGTTGCTTTCAACATACAGATGTACTTGAAATTTGAACCAAAAACATTTCTGATTACTGTTTTGACTTTTGTTTCACCTGAGCACGTGGAGATTCCAGTGCAACAATAGGCTTTTGTTGAGACCCAAAACACACAATATTTTTAAGAACACTGCTGAAGAGAAATCCAGAGGCATACATTTGTTTGAGTGTTTCTTCTACACATGAGCACATGTAGAATTGTTTGGAGCCCTCTCGGGCCACGTTCACATCAAAAATAGCCCAGTATCAAAAAAGGTCCGCATTGGTGTGGGCGTGTTGCTACCGGTGAATAGATGAAACACAAACCAGGAAGTCTAGTTTAAAGGAGTATCTGACATCAGCACAATGCGCAGCAGTTTGTGCTCCTTTGAGGCAGGATTTTACAACTCAGAAAGTAGCCATGGGTGTGCAAAGTTATCGATTCCCTCCTCTGTCTTGGTTCTTTCAAAGTAGATACTGTACTATACCACGCAATACTGCAACATACAGTATATAACAGAGCAACAACACTGCATTGCTGGATGATATTGAACTGGGCAGTTGTGCCAGATTCCTGTGTATCCCCGCTGATGAATGCAGTGGTCTCACCACACAAGAGAAGGATGAGAATTTGACATAGTGCTATTGCTGGTCTGAATGCAGTGTCATGGGCTTATTATAGTCATACTATTCGGAGACAGACTTCTGAGGTAAAAAATCCAGAAACCCTTGCAGCATTTCCTCTTGATTTCAGTCACCTCCACTTTGTTCAGACAAATTCTCACAACACTTAAAAAGGGAAAGTTTAAAGTGCTTGGCTGCAGGAGTTTTTACATCTTCTTGAGCTCCTGTGCTTAGTGATACTTTATTGAAGAGGGCACTTGCCACTGCAACATTTTAAATGCATGCATAGTTGACAATTTTTTTTCACATTCTGAAACTCTGGATGTTTGTTGGCATACCTTTCACCAGGAGGGAATCATTCCCAGAGGCACTTAAAGGCAGGAGAACAGAGTGCGTAGACTCAGTGACGACAACGTGCAGCCGCACACTGATGCAAGGAGCACTGTTGTTGCAGTCCTGCCAAATGAATGAATCAATTTGTGGCATTAGGCCACTTTTGCGTCATTTTTTTTTTTTTCTCCCCCAAAAAATTTCTCAGCCCTGCCTTGTGTTTCTGCTCCCCTGCTGATTTATTTTCAATTTTACACTACATTTCATTTTCACATTTTGACACTCACATTTCACCAGGGTAACATTACCTGGGGGTAGAAAGATGGACCGGTGCTGCACAGTACTCAAGACAACCACTCGCCACAACCACATTGGGATGTGTTAAAATTTACTCGGCTCTTTGTTGGCCCGCACGTCCACCAACCTCCCTGCGGAAAAAAGTCTCCAGATGGCCAGTCCGCCTGTGTCATTCAAACTGGAGTAAACATACTTATACTCCTCCATGCTTAGACGTCAGGGATGACATAGTTTGCACTTCTAAACAGGCCAAAGAACTTCTTAGCCTACTTCTAGATGTATAACAGAGAAAGGATGGAGGTTAGAGACAACATTAAACAAGTGATGCACTGCTCGGTCGATTTTAAATGGTTTAGTTTAATTTTTCTCCAGAAAACCAACAAAGTTTCACATCAGTCAAATTGTTGTCCCAATACAAACATCTAGAACATTATGGTAACTCAGTAAGTTGCAATCCCATCAAACATTTACATTGGGATTGTTTGCAACACTGTGATGTTATTTTGTAATTTTGAGTTGGTTGATTGATATGTGAAAGTATAGCTTTTATTTAGCTCTGTTTGCTTTATTAACATTGGATGGTTTATGGTCAATATGAGAAGTAGAATATTCTATATTTAGAGAAATGGAATAAAAGACTGGGTGTAGGTGTAGTCCATCCCCAATTTTTATGCAGAGGACTTGGAACTATAGTCTGCAGTTAACACTTACTTTTTCAACTGTAACCAAAATCTTTGCCTAATGAGAAGGTAAAACAAAGAGCAAATACAGGCTGCTTAGGACCCAAAAAGAAACACACCAGGGAACAAGCGGTAGATAATTTAGGGTGTGACAAAGATCATTTTGAAAAGATGGGTCTTCTGTTGTTTTTTGAAGATTTCTAAGGAGACTGCAAACCATAAACTTAATAGAAGACAGTTCCATAGTGTATGAGCCTTTACTTCAAAGGCACAATCACCTTTTGTTTTGAGTCTGGAGTGAGGAACATCCAGTAGGTCCTGGTCTGAAGACCGAAGGGACCTACTGACGATATATGGATGGAGGAGATCACTGATGCATTCAGGTGCCTGACCATGTAGGGCTCTGTACATGAGAATGAGTATCTTAAAATGAATCCTGAACCTGATGGGAAGCCAGTGTAAGGGAACTAAAATGGGAGTGATGTGGGTTGACCTGCTGGATCTGGTTAACAGCCTAGCAGCAGTGTTTCAGTGGCTGTAGTAATTATGATGGGAGCAAAGGAGGAAGTCAATTGACATAGTATATATGGTCATGTTGGGAGTCCATGTAAGTCCATGTGGGAAGGTGGTAGTGTTTGGTAGACAGCTCAGACAAACACAGGACTTTCACACAGGACACTGGCGTTTGTGTCCCACATTAAACCAAATGCTGGTGTAACAAACCTTATTTTAAGTCAAACCATGATCTCTTTTCTAAAGCTAACCAAGTATGTTTTGTGTGTGACTATGACTGTTTCATAATGTTAACCATGTGTTTAAAACTGTGACCATTAGCTCATGTGTTAATGGTCATTGTGGTAGTGGCAAATTATGTATCCTGTTGTTTAGGTATAAGTATGTGTTGCTTAAAAGGGAACTCCACTGATTTTTCACAACAGATCTTTAATGTCTTCTGACGCTCTAAGGAGCTTTCCCATAGTCTAAAACAAATAACCCTGATGATGTCATCAGTGCTATCTCGCTCTAGGCTTGGAGACTACACATTTGTAATAAAACGCCAACAGTAAAGCCTGTAGAAAGAAATGGGCATTTACCATGCAAGAAGGGCCTAAGAAAAGGCACTATTCAGTTGCATTATGGGAAGTGTAGGATTTTGTGCCTTTTGGGGCACAGGGGTTCTTATTTGTGGTTTTGAGTGAAATGTCTCAACTATTAGATGGATTGCCATGACATGTGATACAGACACCATGTATGGGAGCTAGCATTACAGCTGCTCGATAAAAGAATAAAGCCATATGACAAGTTAAATGGATAAAAGGTTTTAAAATTGTAGGTATAACCACTATGACTGTGCACCAATTGGTGACAGTAAAATAACAGCATAATAGTGTATAATGGAAAATAATTGCTTCAACAATAAATCAACTGTGTGCTTGCAGAACTGCCAAATAAAATTCAACACACATTCCCCAAAACCTACCTTGTGATTTTCCTCTGTGTGTTATCTACAGCACTCCTAGCGTAACAACAAGTGAGTGTGTTTGTGCGCGTGTTTCCTAGCTTTGATGCTCTTTAAACCGCACTGGCTTGATATGAGTGGCTGCAGATACTGAGGGGAAACCACATGGACTGCGTAATGACAATGTGTGTGAATTCGATAAACCCTTTTCTCATGGGCACTAGAACCACCCTTGCGGAAAATGTGATTACACTTCTCCACAGGAGGTGCAGTGTGGGACGTTGTTGCAGGGGGGGGAACTTGGCTTGTCGCTGAGTCCCCAGTTTGTCTGTTGCCTCATGCCCACCAACAACTTTGACACGCATGTAATGTCCGCGGACTGTGGAAGAGGTGTTTGTGTCCATTTTCTGTGTCTGCTTTTGAAGCTGAGCATGAGCCATTTGCTAATGACTCAATGATGCGTAATGCGGATGACACCATGTGTTGTAGGCTCTTTGGTGTAAACTGACTAGTAAGTTGAAGGGAATTGGAATACAGAGTAAATAAAACACCAACATACTGTGGTCACAAAGCAGAGGGTTTTTAGTTTGAGCCAGAATGCAAAACGCCTGCCAGCTGCCAGCGGCTGTTGTTCACAGCCTCGTGACTGATACATATTTTACTTTAAAAAAACAAAACAAAGAATTACTCACAATGTATTAAAAGAGTTAGACTGGTATGACAACTGATCTTTGAAATGAAATGAAAATACCTAACATTGATCTACATCCTGGAAGAGAAGTAGAATTAATTAGTCAAGCTTTTTTTCCTCAGCAGCATTGCTCCCTTCCCTCTACCACACACTGGTTATACTACTGACTAAATTAATCTGAACAGTAGACATAATATCACCCTCTTTTGCTCCTTTCTTTTCACACTCAATATGCTGAAGTATGTCATTAAAAGGCCTTATCTGAGCTTTTTCACAAATGATGACGCAAATTTAATAATTTGGCTCCAACAACTGCAAGAATTTTTCCAATCTAAAAATTCTTTCCTTATTCTTTTTTTATTATTATTATTTAATAGAAGTCTGTTCATAACAGAAGTTGATTTTTTTTATTTATTTATTTATTTATTTATTTATTTTAATTCTGAATTACACACATTTCATTTCTACAAAAAAAAAAATTAAATTCAACATTGGCATTTCAAGAATTACCCTGTTTGCATATTGCTAACAAATCCTGTTAAAAGACCAAAATCAGCAATGTCCTAGAGTTACCATCCAACATCTGGAGCATAACTGTCCTTGCCCCTGAGCTCCAAACCCATTAATTTCTTCTGAAATCATAAAGCTTTACAATGGTTTTGAAATATGTAGTTTCATAGTCAAAAAAAGTTCCAAAAACAGTTGAACACTTAAGTTCAGTTCAGTTTAAACATTGCTCAAATTAGAATATGTAGTGTATTTTCTGGGGACTATTTTCAGTGGCCGATTAACACACATTTGGCGCTGAAGTCATAACAGCATTATGGTGTATGTGGAATCAATTAAAAATTAACTACAGTGCCCATGTTCATGGCAATCAAGGAACATGCTCAGGAAATAGTACAACTCTGTGTTTCTTGTTTTTTGTATTTATCTTCTCAAGTGAATTCTAATCAGTAGCAGCAGAGTGTTTGATTAAAATCTTTATCAGTGTGGATTCCACCTGCATTCTGCCTTTTCTTTCTTTTTTTGTGAGAAAGCAATCTGTTCTCCTGAGTTCTGACTTATCTGCTGCAAGTCTAAATGTTTTTTGAAGAAAATTGGAATCTTTTCACTGCAATATTGAGTTCGAAACAGCCAAGCCAACAATTTGTTTGCTTAACAAGATTTCAGACTCCTTCATTTAAGGCCGCAATGCTACCACAATGACTGTCTTCTTATACATATGACATCCCATTCATCAGAAGTTTTACAATGGCCCCAGGTTTTGAGCACATCTGAACACATAATGCAAAATCGAGCTCTCACACATTTAGTCATTCTGAATGCAGTTTTTAGCTAATGACCTATATATCGGCAGGCAGCCATTAATGCTAGCTTGCTCTGAGTACATTGTACGGAAATGGTCTGACAATCAATCAGAAGCAGTTATGAAGGAACAATTATTCCTCAGTCAAAAAAGGGACAGAAATTATACTTTTCTCATAAGTGTTATTCGATAACTGGGGGTGGGTGGTTAACAATGCGGCCCCTTTAAATCTTCTGTTGCACATTTGTAATGGCTGTGCCTTTATTCCCTTACCACTTGTGACCTGGAGTTGTGCTTAGGAGTTCATGTCAGTGTTCCATCCCATCCTATACAGGCTTGTTTTTAACTGCTAAGAACTACTTAGTAATATAGCAGAGGTGTGGACTGGAGTCACATGATTCAAGTGACAAGTTAATGACTTTGAGACTCAACTTGACCAAAATCAACTTGAACTTAAACACTACTGTGTTCCCATCAAACGTTCCGAAGTGTAACTTCAATACATAGCGAACATTAATGATGAAATGACTTATCAGACGTCGACCTTTTACTGTTGTAGCCTCAGAAGACATTTGTACTCATTGTAGTATTGTAAAACTGGAAAATAAACACGAAATGGACAGAATTACAAGGTTTACTGTGCATGCAATCTGTAACATTTGCATTGGCATTTAGCTACTAGCTACTGTAACACATGGCTGGTTAGCTAGCCTACTGTAACATAGAGAAATATCTAAGTATAACTTTGAAACATTTATGAACTTAAAAGTAAAATGAGTAAGCTAAAATAAGCATTATACAACTCTGTTATGAACAAAAGAACTGTCAACTTACAGACAAGCCAGAATGGCTAAGAAAGATTATTTCAGCGTGGAAACTCTACAGCTGCAGCATTCTGTCATATGCAATCTAACATTTCCTGGTTTATGTCTGTCATGTGACTAAGCCTGACCAATAGAAAAAAAATCAGCTACTAAATAAAGAAACTAGGCTTATAGAAATGCAATGACACTAAACACAGGAAAACTATATAACAAAACAGTATGCCATGACACACCCATGAGCCTTTTGATATGAAAATACTTGTAACCTTCACACAAACCCAAAGATTCAAAAGTATAAAACTTAAAAAGTGTGCCACGGATCAATTAATTTCCGTAATCAGATGACACTTAATTCTCTTGATCCACTTTGTTCGAACCATCCGATCACACTCTTAAAATGACATTTATCTGGTGAACAGTGCATTATGACTTGGACTCAATCACAGCTTCATAGCTTACTAAGACGTCTTTAGGACTTCTTGCCTGTCTGGACTTGGTACTTGAGAGCAAAGACTTACTTGTGGCTTGCAAAACAATGACTTGGTCCTACCTCTGTGATATATTCTTTTTTAACCATCATATTGTCAAACAACTGATTTGTAAATGCACCAATTACAGATCAAATTGATGCAGCGTCTTATAAGAACAAACAGATTTCAAATGCATTATGAACTCTATTAATAGACCTGTTGTTATAATGAAACAGCATTCTCCTGGCATCTTTTTGAAGTCCCAATTCCCTCAGTCATTTTGTTAGCCTAAATGTGCACCACAGTAGGTAATTGCTTGAAGCAGTGTCTTTAAATGGAGTTTGAATTAAGACAGCTAATGACAGCAGGTCAATAATCTGTTATTTGGATCCTTTGGCTGCTGCGCCTTAAAAGCTAATAATGAATTCATGAGTGGGCAAACCTGAGGTGATGCATCAACCCGCCATCCACCTTCTCAGATCATATCGGCTTCCAGTCAGGAAAGGTTTGAGTTGAGTTACAAGTCTCTTAGGTGAGCGTGCAGCGCATGCTGTGTTGGCGTTGTTAAAACCGCGATTGACAGGCTAAACCCATCCGGGGACCTGCTAAAAACAGAGGCTTAGATTGTTCTTTTGTAGGGTCCCCTGGTTGACAGAAAATGGTTGATGAGCAAGATCTGCCCCAGAAATCAAAGCACCGTTGGGGGTGCGCTTGCGAGTCTTCCACTCATCAGACTGACACTCCTCTGCAAGATCACGAGGGAAGGGCGAGGAGGAAGACACACAATGAATTTGAACCAAGAGAAGGAGGTGTGTCATGAGTCCCCGGAGAGAGGCGTGAAGGGAACAGTAGTATGAGTGTGTATAAAAGAGTCAGTCAACAGCAGCGTTGACTAGAAAGGCTGGATCTTGCCGTTCTTGCGTAGGAGGGCAAATGCGTGAGAGAAGCAGCATATAAACACCTCAAAGGATGAGCACTGAGTGGAATATAAAGACGCTTGCTATCAATGGAGGAAGAAAAGAGTAGCAAACTGTCATTCATTCCCTTAACACTGAATACAGTGGGGCCACATTCAGACGACCCTACATCCTCACCCTCATTTATCACTTTCAGAAGCCATATGTTTCTATTCCTTTGAGAGCAGATAATGGCATTCTACCATTTGTACATATATGACCTTGTCCTTTCCAGTTGCTCATACATGAAGCTGAGCAAAAACACAATCAGACATGTATGCACACCAGCACTCTGTCTCCCGCACATATTTGCAAAGCAAACAAACAATACAGCTCTCAGCGTGTGTGTTTAGAAAGGCAAACAGCTTGTAGGGACGACTGGCCACAAAAATATGAGAAAAGAGACGACGAACGTGTGCTCAGTCGTCACCAAGATTATAATGTCACTTGGGAGCCGGCGCCCTGCACAAACACCCTGCTGTGCTCTATTTCAATAACTTTCCATAAACCAATCTAATCTCTCCTCCCTCCTACACTGTGCTTTAAGGAGATTTTTATAGGCTTTTGTTTGAGAAGCAGATAATTCCTTATAAATCATAATAGTGCTGCCTGAATTGTAAAAGGTTTCGTAGCTTAGTGGCGTGACTGTTTGCAGCAAATACATCTGTAAGCATTGTTTATGATGCGCCTGTAATGGCCTCGTTTTAGACTGTCACAATACAATACTGCATGTCACCTCTCATGACCTTCGTTTTGAATTTCTTACACCTTACCTCCAACATGTTAATGGGAAATAATGTATAAAGACAGTCAAATAATGGCGCAGAAAAGAGCCTTTAACGGTTTCTTCATTTTTCTCTTTTTCTATAGGTCGCTTCTTCATCGTGCTCTCTGAGTGTGAATGTGTGGCCTTGAGGTATTCCCGAGGGACCATATGGCACAATACCACACGATATAGGTAATGTTTGTCTCTTCCGTCCAGCTTTTCTGTTTAACATAGAAACAGTCTGAGGGCTGAAAACACCCCCTGAAAATTATTTGACCTTTCTTATCAAAGCATATGAAAAGCTACCTCAGGCCCAGGCAGGATATATTCACCGTTACAGAGGACATTCAACACGATATAAGTGACAGAAACCTCAGGGGGAGGTGATAAACTTGAGCCTTTCACACCAGATTGGTGGATTTGGTTGGCGAATTCTTCTTCGACCCTGCTTTATCTTTCACCCAGGAGTGATACTTAGTACCTGGAAAACTAAACTTTGTGTGGTGTTTTGCATGAATTAGTAGTCCTGAAAACATATAAAATGGCCTCGGGAAAGAAAAATCTCCTATATGACATTGATGAATCAGTCAGGTCCATGCCTTCAGCTTATTATTATCGCTGTGCAAAACAAAAACAAATCAAACAAGCTAATAGCACCTCCCACTCACATTATGAGCCTGCATATTAAACTTTACACTGTATATTTATTTTTTCATTGTACTCACATAACGCCCTCATATTTTCAGCACAGTGAGCCCCTACCTGCATCTGTAACCTCTCTCTTTGCTGGTAAAAAAGTAAAATAATACTGGTATTCCTGTACAACTGACTACCCATCATGATAGTGAAATTTAATATTCGATGTTAAAAACATATGCATATGCTATCTGAGCAGTATCTTTCTTGTTTTTATGGTGACTTTTATTGTGTAGGAACAGGGATCACACATTATTTGAGTATGACCTTCATATTAACAACAAGCTGAAGAGACACAAAGTTCATTTTACACAACCTTAATAGTACTCAGCTTTTGAAAACAGTTGTATGATGTCACATGTGGTTTTGGAGGGAGCCTTTAAAACTCTTGAAAAACAACCCTGATAATGTCATCAGGCATCTCAGCTTGAACCCGAAGATTACTAGCCTGGAAATCCAGACTCAAATCTAGAAAGATTCTGAGTCTGGTCCTCACCGATACACCCTTCCTACCCAAGGAGCGGCACTAACTGAGGCATTTCAAATGCCACCGCACGCAATTGGATAGCACAATAGCCAATAAAAGCAAAAACAAAACAGCAAAAAAAGGTCCTTCCTGGAAGCGAAGGCTTCTAGGGCAGTCTTCTGTTCCTCTCTCAAGGAAAAAGATAGGTGTAGCTGGCTTAGCGTTTCTTCCAAAGCTAAATTGAATGGACGCGGTCCTTCAGCAGCTGCCATCTTGGCTGTTTACTTTTAGACTCTTACGGCGCAGCGCTGTCCTCATCATGTTACCGCCCAGAGCCCGCCTCTGTCAGATAGACTGATCTGATTGGTCCAATGCCGATTCCCTGGGCTCTGCTCATCAGGGCCAGATCCCCGTGCAGAGCAAATTTGAATTTGCTAGGGGCGGGGCATCTGGATTTCCAGGTTAGAAGATTACAACTTTAAAGCCCATTTCAGACTGACGCTAGGGCCACACTGCCCGTGGAAGTGCCGCGAATAGCCTCAAAGCGCCGAGAAGATAAGGCAGTTTCCTTTCGGCGCCCATGTTAACCGACTGTGTCGTCCACACTGGCCGCGCCGCGCCGGGAAGCTCCGCGGCAGGCTCACGATTTGCAGCAATCAGTTCGGCGTCTGGTCTATTTTCTGCGCGAGCCGCGAGCGAATCTGACAAGCCAGGCAGTGAAAAACAAGAGCTGGGAGCAGAATCGCTTGTCGACGGCGTGGAGAAATGCGCGTCTGATGTGAACAGAGGTGCTCCGGCGCGCGCGAGAATTTCGGTGCGCTGCGCTTCCGCGGGCAGTGTGGCCCTGGCGTAATGATTCGTGATGAGACAAAACTGTTTGAGAATGTTGCGGAGAAAAGTTGCAGTGGTGTGAACTGGCAGTCTGAGCTCAACTCAAGCTGTCTGATGGTGTCACTTGCAACTCAGCTGGTCAAATCACCGGCGGCTGGTTTTAGAACTTAAAACACGTAAAAAGCCAATCGGCTCGTAGTGAGGTCCTATAGTCTTCACATGTGCCGGTGTCGAACGGTGGGTCGCTGCTGATGCTCGCTGTATGTGCTTATGCCCCCTCACACACACACATTTTTAATGACTAACTAATTGCCGCTGCTTACTTATATTATTTGTTATGAATACAGTCCATCTGATGCTCGTTTTAAATTTTTAGCCATTTCATCACTACTACGAATGCAGCTGTAGCCAGTATCTTACTATCTCTATCATCATTCATATTTTAAGAAGCTAGAAATTATATTCATCCACAAAATAAGCCTGGAAATCTGGAAATCAGAACAGAGAGAGAAGAGAGTTGTTGCATAGAGATGATACACCACCTCATCTAGTTGCATTGGTGTGAACCAGCAGGTTTTTAGAATGTTGCAGAATGGTGCATTGCAAAAAGTTGCATATTTCATCATGTATCTTTGTCTGGACTGGGCTTAAGGCCTTCTCACTCCCAAAAGTCTTAACCAAGGTCCAAAACCAAAGTTTGTGTTACATTCTACACTTGGCCAGTTAGCTTTGGTTTCACATCGCAATTATAATAGCACTCTAGAGACCTCTAAACAACCAACATACATCCTGTCGTCATCACCTAAGTGAGCTGTTTCTTCCTGTACTTGCAATTGATTGGATTGTAGATGGGTGTGCATCTCACGTCAGCGTGTTGTCAGTTTGGCAGGTTTGATTGAACAGAGAGAAGAACATTTATTAACTTGTGGATACGATGGCTCGAGGTGAACAGAGTAAAGGAGGGTGCGACAATTCTGCCTAAAATGATGGCTGACAGCAGCACAGGAGGGAGCAGAATTAAAATTTTGCAGTAGCATCCTGATCGGCTGATGGAGATCGTGGCAAAGTTTGATTGGATAACTAGAAGAGTTAACACCTATAGTCAGCTGATTAGAGGAAGCAGTGGGAGTGGGAGGGAGAGTGAATGGATGAGCACAAAGAAAGTCTTACTGATTGAACTTATGCTGAGCTTTACTTATATTGCATTTCCAGCAGCAGCTTTGTATACTGCTACCACACTTTCTTAATCTTAAAGTGGCATTGCTCTCCCATCCTCCCATATCTCCTCACTCTCATCCTCTCGGAAAATAATTCAAGTGTCAGAATTTGAGGACAGAAACCACCTTTTTGTTGGACCAAGGCTCAGCTGTTTGGTCCTCATGGTGCGGGGGAGGTTTCACATCTGTAATTTTGCAGTTCACGGTGTTATGACAATAAGCCTTTGGGGGCAATGGCCAATATTTTAGGAGATTCGGCATAGCAAGCAGATATCCAGGCCAAGACTTTCTCTTCCTTGCACCGGTCATTTTAGCTTATCTTCATACACAGATTTCTGATATCAGATATCAGAAAGATAAATGAAAAAACTAATTTAAAACTAAACTGTCATCAGACGATAGACTGACTGGTTCTGAAATTTCAGATAATGTGTTTCATCTCGCCAAACAGACTGTTTACCTGCCACTCAAACGTGGCCGGACTACAAACGGAAATTAGAATGCTTCCCATATCAAAATCTTGTCTCATTGCCTACAGATACTGCAGACATTTGCAGACATTTGTCTACAGAGATTATTTCAGGTTAAACTGAAAAGTCACAAAGCCCAGACCAAACGAGGTGGGTGTGAAAGGCCCCTTAGACTCACAAACTTGGAACAAAACCTCTGCAAATTGGACGTTTGGAGTTTGAATGCATAGATATTTATCAGGCAGCTTAATGAAAAAATATGGTATTGGATGCATAATGGGATATGTATTCCCATCGATTGTGCTTGTTAAGTCAATTTACTAGAGGATGCACTCCACCGTCTGTGAAAACCCTATACAATGTCTCTCGTGACAAAATTACATGAAATATGACAGCAGATGCTGTTGGAGGCATGAATATTCAAGTGTTTACAGAAGCACCCAGTGTAGCATGTGATGGGGAGACAAAGTCTTGTCGAAGCATGGAGGCTTTCCAGCCAATTGTGTTCAAACTGCGTTCATTCTCGAGGCTTCGAGTGAACCCTAAGTGGCAATTTACAGTCGGAAATGACAAGTTGAGTCCTGAAGAAAATACTCCTCGGTAGTAGCATCTCTAGTGAGGTGCTCTGTTTTGTTTGTTGAACTGTTAGGAGGTCATTAATAGTGTTGATCCATAATATTAATTAGGTTGGTTTAATAGTTAGCTTGGCTTTTTGGGAAATACATTGTGAAATGCATTTGTTTTCTTGCAGAGACTAAGAGGAGAATATCAATGCTACTCTCATTTCTGTATATGCAAAATATGAAGGTGGAACCAGCAGCTGATTAGCTTAGCTTAGCATTAAGATTGGAAACAGGCAGAACAGTCAGTTTGGCTTTATGAAAAGGTTACAAAACCTACTTATCCACGTCTACATCTCACTTGTTGACTATAAGCACTCCAGAGCCAGGCTCGCTGTTTTCTATTTGTTTCCAGTTTATATGCTAAGCTAGGTATCTCCTGGCCCCAACCCTATATTTAATAGACACATATAGGTGTAAGAAATGTTAACATGCTGTTCATGAATGCAGGGATATATCCTACAAATTAGTATGCATGGAAAGCATGCAATCAGCTGAGGAGGTTGCAGGTGCAGCAGCATGTGAAGATGAAGATGATGATGATGATGATGATGATGGGTTTGACACTGCGATCACAGCAGGACGCTCAGCTGTTTAACTGCCTCAAATGCATCAATAGCTGCCACTGATGTTGTCACAAGTGTAAAGCAGTGGCAGTTCAGAGCCTCAGTGGAAGCTGTCCTACATTCTTGACTAACACTTTTGATCACTTTGTTAAATCCGTCTGATGCACGAGATTCAAAGAGCGCTTTTAGGCTTTTGAAGTTTTATGCATCTCCACTCAAGGGGTTTGTGAAGGTCAGACAAATGTCAAAATTTTAAGAGGGTGTTTTGAGTACATGCAGAATAAATGTGCTTCCAGATTTTGTCTCTGACAACAAAACATTTGTACTTTTTATGTGCAGTACTTTCGCCGGTTTGGTCACAGTCTTTCTAAACCTTGTAACGAAGCTAAAAAATGCTTGCACTCAGGCTGCGGGGGATTTATTTTGATCCAAAGTACGTCTAGCTCAGAGCATATAGTACTTGAAAAGATTGAAGTGGTGTCTGGTTATTGTTGGCGCTCAGCTACACAGAAAAATGAAGGATATGAGAGAGGTAATGAAGAATAGAATCAAACTTGTATTAAAAGAATAAATCTATGTTTTCTTGACCCTGAGATATACAGGCTGGATTGGATAGTGCATCACTCTATTGCACTCACTGTATGTGAACATAATATAAAGTGAGCAGTTTACAATAAAATGCCTCTCCTGGATGACTCATGAAAATGTCTCTTATGACGCTGAGAAGGTGCGTCACATATTTCCATTAACATCTAACTTTGGTGAAGAGTTGAACCGGAGGCTGAGAGAATGAAACACAGTCAGATTAAGACATATTTTTAGACCACAATGAATGAAAGCTTGAGAAATCATTTCTGACCAACAGTAAGGAGATCCGACAAGCTGAGACTCAATAAAGAAGTCGCTTTCCTCTGAGGAATGTCTCGGGGAAATCCATCATGCATTCTTTCAATTAGTTCCCCCCTTCATCCCAGGATTCTGCAAGTCTGATATCTTAATGAAAACACTTTGCAAATACACTGTAGATGTTAACTTTCAAATTACTGGGCATGCAGAGTGTGACAGGGCCCTCTGTTAAAGTCTGATAACATCAGCAGTTTTTTCTTTTACTTTATTGCATTTTTTAAGGTATTTAAGTGTCAGACTTCAGAATTAAAAGGAAACCAAGGCCTGTAAACAGTGGTGTAGTGGTAGTTGATAAGGAAGGTGTACTCCTAGGTAGGTGGGAAGTGGACATACTCTCATCTATATTCCACTGGCTGTTTGGTTGATAGGTGGGTATATGTGGGTATAATGTAAAGGGCCAGAAAAAAGAGGTGGGTAGACCTCTTATATATCCTTATACCCACCACTACACCACTTCCTGTGAAGTTAAAAAGGGACATTTCACCTCATTTGGACAATATGCCTTTAGTGATAATGTGTCAAAGCTCGTTCTGCTGCCCCCAAGTTGCCTAAAACCAATTAATGTAGGTTTAAGAAAAAATAGTTCAGCATTTTAGAAAATATGCCTTTTAATTCTCTGTCTCCAAGTAAGACCAAAGGATTGAATGTCTGTGTTATGAGCTTTCATGAGGACATGGCTAACTTAGCATAAAGATGGAAAGAAACACCTAGCCTAACTCTGACAAAGCCTCAAAAATACACCCACCCACACCGTACTGAACTGAATCACTTCCAGAACTGATTTGTTCATTTCTCAGCTCAGTCGAGCTCAGCAGTGAGCATGCAGGCTGGACGTGGAACTGCCGATTCCGTCTGTGCGAACGATGAATCACTTGCAAGTCGCGAGGCAGACAGGGTGCAGGGAGGGACTGCCTACTGCGTGACGAATCACTCGGTGAACAACGTAACTCCGATCCCTGAGTGATTCAAATCATTTCTTCTCTACCTCCCCATTGTTTTAACAGACTTAGTTTCCAGATAAACAAACATAAAACTGGCCAGTAATGAGACTCACCAGTGCAGGGCAGATGCAGCAGCAGCTTAGCGGTGTATCAGTTCAGTGAATCGGACTACACAGTACACAGTCAGGGTTTGTCTAGTCTCGCTCCCTTTCTCAAGAAACGAAAGGTCTGGCTGGGCCGACTCTCACTTTAAGATTGGAGAAAAAAAAAAACGCCCCAGCTGCTTGTATTTCTTTCAACCAATCACAATCATTCTGGGCAGTGCCACAGCAACGGTGCGCTTGCAAAAATATTGCCGGGGGAAAACAGGTTTTGGTGTAACACGCCCACAAAAATATCGCCTACAGGATGCGAACCATGGCAGAAAAATGGCTACATCCCCGCAAGATCAAACGCCGCAAAAGTTAGTAAAGGACGTGTTGAAAACAGTTGAAAACTGCTACACAACTGGAGGTGGTAGGGCGGGACTTCAGCGGGTGGCTCGTTCCGCCCAATGAGAGGCTGATCTATGCAGTGAACTTCTGCCCACTCAGACTAGGGTTCGTCCAGCCAAGCACTGAACAATTTGGTGAACAAAATTTTTGAACAAATCTTTTTAATGAACTGATTCTAGTGATTCAGTAACATCTAAAGAACTGCTTTGTCCATCACTAGTCCGCAAAATTGAAGCCAAAATATCTCAATCAATCGCCTTGTGACCGGCTGCCGTATTGGTCATAAACCCTGCCCACTCCATGTTAGCAGATGAGCAAATGAGACATGGCCTAAACTAAAGGTTCACAGTTAATGTCAAATCCATTTTTTCCTAAGTGGTTTCTGACCAGACAGAGGTGAGAACCGAATACCATGGCTCCACTTCTGGCTTTGAAATTGTGTTACCAATGCAACACGACAGCGGCCGTATCCGGGATATTTTGGCTTCGGTTTTGTACAGTAGGAGGAAGTGAAGAAGCACCATCCATCCTTATGCGAAGTCATTGGTTTAACCCATACACAAGCGAGAACTCAGTTGTTTGAGCATTCGTGGGTGAGCAACAGCCCAGCTCTGTGATTGTGCAAGCATCCTGAAGTGTGGTGGTTGCAATGAAGTCACCAGGTTTGGTACCACCGCGCCTGTACAGGGAGTAAAACTGAAACCCATGCTCACCGATAATGTATGGTACCTGATAATAGATGCAGCACAGGAATACTGGGCAGATGGATACTGTTGTTTGTGAAGAGAGTTCCAACAAGATGACTACCCGTAAATTCACAAATGATTGTTTATACAGACACTCTAAATCATGCATTTTAAATTTGGGCCTGCAGTTACACTTTCAATGTGTTATACTCTTAACAAAAGATATCACAGGAAGCAGTTTTAGGTGGTCTTATTTGGGGTAGTCTGAGTTGGAATGGCATTGCTAGAAAGACCCATCAGAGGCAATCAGCCTAGAGTTTGAACAGAAGCTTGTGTAAAACACCCAGCATGAACACACCCTCAGTGTTTGTGTTTTAGAGCCCAGCTGCTACTGTATGTGGATGGGCAGGAAGAGCGAGGCAGGTGCGATAAAAGGAGGGAGGGCGAGTGGCGGGGGCTGATCAGGAAATGGTGTAGGGAAATCTAATTTATTTTTCATACGCTGCTGAGATGGAATGTCATATATCATGCCATGCAGCAATTTTGTGCCAGACAGGCTCACAAAAGATGAAAGAATAGTGATCAAAGAAACAGTGAGAGAAGTCAGCTGCTGGAGTTGCTATGGGATCCACTTCCACTGAGAACAGTATAACTGTGTTGAAATAGTCATCCAGTATCCTGTCACTGTTGGTTTTCAGTGCGGGACAACTCACTTCAAACATCTTACACAGGAGGGAACAGGAATAAACTATAGTCCCTTTTTTTCTTAGTCATGTATACACCCTTAGAAATGATGTTGAACAAACAGACTTGGGACTAAATGGATACAGCTGGAATCCCTGGATCAGAGGTAAACAATATCTTATCTATGGGAAACCAAGATTTTCAAGATTTATATTAAAATTAAATAAATAGATAAATAAATGAATAAATACATATATTAATAAATAAATATTAATAAATTAAGTAAACTATATCAATAAACATGGTTGTCCATGCACCCAGGTGTTGAAGACCTCATAAAATATAACGTTACTCTATCAAAAGTAACATCATGCAATTAAAAATGACACGATAAAAAGTTACATTTACACCAGGAAAAGTGACAGACATAAAAGGTGACACCATTAAACGTGACAGAAATAAAAAGTGACAATTTGAAAAATGACATGAAGTAAAACTGGTACAATAAAAAGTGACATAATCATAAGCAGCACTATGAAAAAAAGTGACATTATAAAAAGTGGCACTATGAAATAAAAAGTGCCCAATGAAAAAAGTTGCATTGCATAATTAAAAAGTGACATTATGACATCAAAGTGAAATTATACATAGAGGCATTATTAAGTAAAAAGTTATATTAAATAAAAAGTGACATTATAAAAGAGGCATTACAAAATAAAAAGTGACATTATGAAATAAACACATGACATTATCAAAAGAGGTATTTTTTTTTCAATAAAAAGTGATATTAAAATAAAGTAACATAAAATGTGGCATTGTAAAAT
Source organism: Epinephelus fuscoguttatus (assembly GCF_011397635.1). Taxonomy (NCBI): domain Eukaryota; kingdom Metazoa; phylum Chordata; class Actinopteri; order Perciformes; family Serranidae; genus Epinephelus; species Epinephelus fuscoguttatus. The sequence goes on along the minus strand of NC_064765.1, from coordinate 28,586,180 downwards.
AGATACTGGCATTATGAAATAAAAAGTGACATTTTGAAAGAAAGTGGTGTTATTCAAAGGAGCATAATGAGATAAAAAGTGACATTATGAAATAAAAGTGTCATGAAATACAAACATTATTGGAGAAATGAATGAAAGCTAACTTTTTAAAAGGTCCTATGAAACTGTTACGAAAATTTTATAATTATAAATAAATATAACATTTTATAATGTCTTATGTCACTTTATTTACATATTATTCACTATTTGTTCATGTTGATATTTATCATATAATTTATTTATTCATATATTTAATATTTACATTTGCCCACAGTTGTCTACCTAAAATCCAGCAAAGTCAAACTTTTTAAACTTGTAAAAACACAAAAAATGTGGATATCAGAAAATCAATCGCAGGTTAAATGGAAGAAACCCACACACCCTCCAAGAGATGACCTAACAGGGATCTTCCTGAGGACACATTATCTGTCTCTATGTGACATGTTGTAGCTGCAAATGCAAGACTGAGTGGGATCTTTTCTTTTATTGTGAAGAGCAATCAACAAACCAGTTAATGTATGTATATATTTGTGGTAGCCTTCTTTGCCAGCTTGCTGTCTTGACTTGAGGAGATCTGGTAAGAGGTACAATTTGACTAACTTTAGCAGCAATGACCTGAAACTCCTCTTGGACATTTTGACTTGGCTGACTTAATGTCTTCCAACACCAAACATTAAAAAGTCTAACAGTGTGTCTCAGATCACTTACTTCTGTTAGTATACTTCTATGTAGTATACCGTGTGCACTATGTACTCATTGGCGTTGTGCGCAACTTTCGACAGGGTAGTGTTGTCTTAAACCAAACACGGCCGTTGTGCACTTACCGGAAATGACGATCGCAAATTAGCTAGTTAGCAAACTAGCATTAGCATTCGTTCGCAGCACCAAATCATTACAGACTGCTTAATTAACCCAGTGAACATACTGCTGGCTTATACCCGACAACAGTACAGTGGTGCTTAGTGCAAAAAACACATGTATTTGTACAATGCAGCGATGTTCACGGTCGCACAGTCCTCGGCCGCTATTTCCAGTTTGAAAAGTGGTCCCTCCCTTTCCGCTACGTTGCCAAGATGGCGACCTTTGAGGCTGAGAAGTGTCCATAGTTCCACACTCAACTTCTTGACAGTTTTGAGTGCACCATCCGGGTACTCATAGTGCACTGCATTTTAACATACTGCTCAGTGTGAACACACTTATGCACTCAAAATATTAAATTTAAGTGCAGAAGTACGTGATTTGAGACACAGCATGAGTCTACAGCCATGCTGGGAGTCTGTGACCACATGCTAACAAGCTAAAATGCTGACTTATAGACAATTTGCATAAACCTGATTAAATTGTCTTACTGTTGTCTATTTAAATGGATCTATCTGTATATAGCTTTAATGATTGTATGGTGACAGTGATTAAAACAGAGACATTTGTGCTCCATCACTCACACACATTGTCTCTATCACCAACCAGACCACCTCTTAGATATGATTTGTTGTTGCTGCTGTTATTTTTTACAATGGTCATTAAAGCATAGATGCTTTTGAGATTCACCAGAAGCTTTCAAAGCTATAAAGATATTATGGAGTAGACTGTGAATGTTAATAACAGACACATCATGGGCTTTATGCCTCCCTGGCTCGCTTTTACCATGTTTTTTTTTTCCCGTTCCTGCAGTGTTCAGCCCCTAAAAAAGCACTCAGTACACTGTAAGCTCAAGTGCAATATGGATCAATGCTTTACAAGACAGACAGACTAGAAACGCATCCATCATATTAATATACAGAGCAAGGCTGAGTTTCCCTTTCAATTACCATTTGATTTATTTCTTCATTCACCCAGCCTGCCATTGATTGGCTGCACCAACGTGGCCTCTTTCTAACCTTTTTTCTTGTTTTTACTTTAAGGTATGAGAATTTCCACCGTCTTGTTACACACCAAAGATCAACCAATTACAGTATCTATATCAGGCTTAGAAGCTCTTTCTACTTCACTGGCGCCATGGAAAATGTTCTGATCTGTACCATGTTCCGCGTTATGATTTCCAGAGCAGATATCAAGCTACATATGGAGGCGCAAAGCTTTGCTGCAAAAATGTCTCTCTTGACAGGCCATTTGTTCTTGAAGATTTTATTATTTTATTTCACTTATATAATACGAGAGTGGGTGTGTGCCATTATCTTTAAACAAGAGACGTTGATTTGCATTGGGAACCAGCAAAATCTTAGTCCAGTGGCAGATATATCTACTGAAGATTTCAGTAGTCAGTGCTTGATTAATTGACTTACTGGGTTTTTTTTTTTTGTTTGTTTTTTTTGTTTTTTTGCAGTACACCATGCAATTGTAGATCTAATTAGCGAGATACAGCACTCAGCAAACCCACACAGCACTTGTCTTTTGCTTTATGAAGATGAATACAAACTAAATTGGTGAGGTGCCTGGGTGGGTGTAGCACTTGTTTTTGCCTATTCTCATTACTACATAAATTTAAACTATAGGCCTAAACATTATCCATATTTGTGTGCTACAAAATATAAGTCTTTGCAAGAGCAAGAAGAAAATAATAAAAGCAAAAACACAGGAGCTGAGGAGAAGTTTAGATTGGGAATTGAAGGGTGCATTAATGCCAATACATGTAAATAACACTGTAATTCATTTGAATGTACTTACAGTGGCATTTCAGCCAGTTTGAAAAAATTTAAGCTCAATACAAATAACTTACACAAGCATCTGCTGCCTCTGTTAATGCTCTCCTGCCATATCTTGGTCAGTTCAGTTCAGCTCCAGTCTGGCTCAGCATTCATCCTTGATGACGGCAAGTGAAAAGAAGCCTTTCTTGCACAGATATATGGTTGCAAAAGGAAAGAGAGAGCACATGTCCTTGCCCTTGTCATGTATTTGCTGTGTCGTTGTATCAAAAAGTCCACAATGACTGTCCTCTGAAAGCATACTTCAATGCCTCATTGCAAGACAATTCTATTAAACTCTCCTGCTCACCTGCTCACCAACACTGACATCCTTGGGCATGTCAGTGGTTTTGAAGCTGAATGGGTTTGTCATCCGCTGGTTTGCCTCGGCTGTCATTGGGAAATATTTTGAGTCATATGTCCTTAATGTTTTGTGCCATTTGCTGCCAACAGGTGGGCAACGAGAATTCACTGGCACTATTTAAGTAGCAACTAGCATTTACACATGGTTATCCACTTTAGTTTCAACAGAGCTCCTCCTGTCCTAGAACATTAGTTCCAATTCGGGCCCATGGTTGTACACTAACCTTTGTTTACTATTTTGTTATCACAGTTTAGCTTGTGAGTAATCATGGTGTGGCAGGCGGCACAGTGGTGAAGGGGTTAGCATTGTTGCCTCACAGCAAGAGGGTTCCTCTGCATGGTTTGCATGTTCTGGGTTTCTCTAGGTACTCCGGCTTCCTCCACAGTGCAAAGACATGGTTAATGGTGACTCTAAATTGTGTGAATGTGGGCGTGAATGGCTGTCTGTCTCTAAGTGTTAGCCCTGTGCTAGTCTGGCTACCTGTCCAGGGTGTACCCTGCATCTCTTCCAATGTCAGCTGGGATAGGCTCCACCCCCCCTGCGACCCCCAACAGGATAAGAGGATAGACTATTTTAAATTACATTTTAATGATCTTATGGTCGAAGTATTTCCATTTGAAATTTTGTAGTTGATAGTATTATATTTTCAAAAAAGAGATTCCTCCACATACCACTAGTGGGACCTCACATATCAACCTAGCGTGCTGTGCTTTTACGGAAAGTGTGTGTTAGTCTACATACTTGGGGCACAGAGTTTCAACAATGTTAGGATTTATCAGGAAGGAAGTGTCTAACCAGAGATGCTATGAGGGTGCATTATGGGAATTGTAGACAGATGCACTGTTTTTGTGGGCCAGAAAACTAAAACAATGAGCTAATAGAGGCTCTAACGCTCCTCAGGGTCATGGGGAATAGAAAAGTTGGGTGCTAACTTTCTCTGGCGCCACTACAAGAGACCCTTTTTACATTTCAGTCATGTGAGCTATTCTTCATATGAAAACACTGATGAGTGAAGCTTTAAGTAATACCTTTGACATCCAGAGTTGCAGTTACCCCGCATCAGGTCTTATGTGTCTGTAATTATCATAATTACAAAGCAATAATTGGGCAAAATTATATCTATAATGAGCTGATTGTAGTTAAGCTCTAGCTGGGAACACCAGTGAGGTGGCTAAACTGAGCCTCTGTTGCAATGATGCCCACACATCTTAAAATCAGTGAGTGTGTGGAGGTGCTGGGAACATTGTAAAGGTATTTGTAAACACTCCCACATCATGGTTGTATATATTATGACAGTTTTATGTTGCAAGCTGAAATTAACTATATGCACCAGCAGTGTGGTGTATCTGCACATTATGCAAGTGTGAATCACATATCTGGACTTTTTTTTTTCCTTTGATCCCAGCAGGGATCCCTCAGCCCACTGACGGAGAAATCACAACCACAGTCTTTAGTTTAGCACAAACAATCATCAAATCGTCTTAATGAACGAGTGACATGTTGTTTCCATGAATGCAAATGAACATTATCATCGTAGCATTCAACTAGAACAACAACAAATGCATTTCTTTATTTGCCTGGCTTAATTGCTTATTAACGTGGGATTACTTTGTTTTTGTTAAATGATTTCACATGATAATTAATCAGTTTCAGTCCACAAACGCAACTCCTCCTCAACAGAGCCCATCAGCTAAACAAGCTTAAATGAAGCATTGCAAAGTAGGCCACCTCTGACGCTTTGCCGCCTCCAACACAATGCACAATTCCTGAGAAAGGAGAGCATTGATCTGCGCTAAATCGGCGCGAGTTTGTGACAAACCCACTGGAGCTGAACTGATGCTGTTAAAAAGCAGCACCAGCCGCCATGTGCTTTTGTCTGATGTGTTTTCTCGCTCGCTGCCACCATGGAGGGAAGAGAAGAAGTCTTGCGAGTGAATGCGGAGCCGAGTCAAAAAAGCAGAAGAGCTCAGGCTTTTCGAAGAAAGAGCTCGGCTGTCTTTTCTGCAATGTCATTGTTGAAATCTCACCAGGAGGAGCAGATTTATCTTTCTTCCCTGTTTATTTGTGATTTGACATTGTGAACTTTTCTTCTTTTTCTCCATGTTGTTCCTCACCTGTCTCCCCTCCATGATTATCTGTGTCTCTTTTATTATAGCAGCAAGAGTGAAGCTTTTGTGGTCGAGGATAGGAATCATGGCATTGCATCATGACATCAGCATTATTTTCAGCCTTGGAAATGTTTTGAGAGTGATTCATCAGCACAAGGTCCTCTATTATCCTCCAGAATGTGTTTTCACAAGCTTGTAGCAGGAAACATGAGCACTTTGAAAGCCGGTGACTGAAGTGATAGACTAATAAAACTGGTTTTATTGCAATACAGCTCACATTTAAGGCTTAACCACCTCTATTTTTATGATGACATTTTTGTTTTGCTGCTGAAGAACATACCAGAACATAATCATATAGACCCATTTAGAGCCGATGTCATCAAACATATGCGTGCGTGTTGGCAATGAGCGGTGTTTTTCCACAGCCATCAAGACAATTTAGCAAGCTTGAAAGATGAATTAAAACTGTTACCAGAATCAACATGTGCGTGTTTGGTTGTCAGAATTGATATTTCGACAGTGGACTCAAATTCTACAGCATTCCAACGGGATCACGATTATTTTACGGTGTACTGAGTGACGGTGTTAACTGGTGACTCTGAATGCATTGTGGTTGCTCATAGTGACGGCAGCTGTTGAAAACAGGAACATAACATCCAGGTGAATCAATGTGACATACTTATCTGTGTCTGTATCAACCCCAGATATGTGAATAAGTTACTATGAGTGATAAGGGACACATTTGTGTGAAAGACACGGTCACTTGTTAAACTGAAACACCAGTGGCATCTATGGCTGCAAGTTATTAAACAATTAAAAATTCTCATCTTAGAATTCATCCATCCATTATTTGTAACAGCTTATCCTACTCAGGGTTGTGGTTGGCTGGAGCCTATCCCAGCAAACATTGGGCGAGAGATTGGGTACACCCTGGAGAGTTCGCCGTACTATTACAGGGCTTACACATAGACACAGAAAACCTTCACCACTCACAATTTAGAGTCACAAATTAATAACCAGCATGTCTTTGGAGTGTGGGAGGAAGCTGGAGAACCTGCAGAAAACCCACGCTGACATGGGGAGAACATGCAAACTCCACAGGGAAGAGCCCCAGCTGACTGGCTGGTCCCTACCCAGAACCCTCTAGATGAAAGTCGAGTGCTGAGCAGTGCACCATGGAGCTGCCCAGAAGCAGAGTTCATGTTTGCATAACAACCATATCATCAAGCTCTGAATAATGCCAGCTAGCAAGCAGAGTTCTTGTGTCCTTGACTTGAGCTAGGGAGGATTTCAGATTTCAAGACACAAATCTCTGAATTTATGTCATGGTATTTGCCATTCTGTACATAACCATGGATATTGTTATAATGTCATGCAATAAACATGTAACGTAAGTGACTTGAATAATAATTCTCATTGGTGGGTCAGGGTTTGTTCAAGCATGCACTCACCTGTTGTGAGAACCAACTCGGCCCACCCAAGCCGTAAACGTATGCGTTAACCAATGACCCAAACCCAACCTGCAAACCAGAGCTTTACGTTTCTAGTAATGACTAGCACTTATGGCAGCCTACTTGCTGTCGGTTATATTGAAGGTCATTTCCACTATGTTTCACAATACAAAATGTGTATTTTCTGCTTTCTGTTTTCCAAACGTGGTAAGACAGAAAGTACTTGCACGGGTCAACCCGACTGATGTCCGACCCATGCAACACCACTCGGTAGCACACCGATCTAGAAGTCAGTCAGCATTTGTCAAGGTCAGTTTGTTTGGGTAGCCTTTTCGATCTTTGGTGGTTAATGCTCTTGCATAGCTTGACAAGCAGTTGCACTCCGCTGCACTTTCATTGCAACATTACTTTCATCATCATTGATACAAACTGTAAAACGGTTTATCGAAAGCATGTAAAGAGGTGAGATTTACTGCACATTATCTTGCAGCTACGAATGTGAAAGAATACTTAAACTATATTCTGATGTAACTATATAAAGTGCTCTGAACATAAAGCAATAGCTGCCAAATTTTGGCAGTGATATCCCCCACCACGCTCACACCCACCCACCCCACTGACCTGTCACGCATTGACACAATTTTCCACAAACATCACACCAATTTGTTCTTCAGTATCAGAATAATTCAAATGAGGTCTGTACCCAGCAAACAGGTACTGCTAATGTCCAGAGCAACATGACTTTTCACGGTGCTGATTTGCCAAAATGTCAACAAATACGCTGAAAACACGGAGGTGTTTAAAAGTTCAGCATTCAGCCTCAACTTAGCAGCAATCTTCAACAGATGTGTTGTTCAGTGCAGGATAAATCTTGACTGACATTCCACAGCTGTTACTTCTTTAACTTTATGATCAGATACTAAAGTCTGGCACCTTAAACGACTTGATAGTGAATGGGAACTGACAAGCTGAAATTGGGGGCCGTCTCAAAAGTGCACAATGGCCAAGACAGCTTTTTAGATTTTTGTCAGATTTTCAATCATATACATTTCAAACTAACCCTATTTTAATCTGGAGCTCTCCTCATTGCATTCCCAACATTCTTTTTATATATATATTATGCAAAATGTCCCAATGAGCTATTCCCTTATCACCATTAGATATCTTCAAACTTTTATTTACCTAGGGAAGTCGCATAGCGGTTAGAAACATGACGAGCAGAATACATGAAGACTGTATTTCCCACCAGTGTCTGTGCGTACAGACTGCAGAACAGTTTTATGCCTGTTATGAAGGTGATGTACTAAGTTGGTGGAGGCAGCTGATGGAAGTTTGCCCAGGAATGCTTTATAAATAGCAGTGTACCAATGACTCAGTTGATGTATGGACACAGATGATGAGTGAGTGGTGAAAGTCTTATAACAAATGTCAATATGCTGAGTCCAACACGTGGAGATATTACTGATGCATACAGCAAATTACCATAATAAAGAATGGTTGCAACAAACAAGCCTCGTCTAGCTTCAGAAGAAAAATAGGACTTGACTGAAATTAAAAACCAAAACTTAAAGGGATAGTGCACCCAAAATGAAAATTCAGCCATTATCTACTCACCCATATGCCGATGGAGGCTCAGGTAAAGTTTTAGAGTCCTCACATCCCTTACGGAGATCCCAGGGGAGAGGGGGTAGCAGCACAGCTCCACCTACTTTACCTACCAACGCTTTATGTCGGGGCTTCAGGACACTTGGATCACTACGGACGAGCAGTATGGAGATATTTTGTGGTTTCATTTATGTGTTTTTGGATGTTTGAATCTGGGGTGCCGTGAGCCTCCATTAGGTGGAGTTGTGTTGCTACCTCATCTCCCCTTGGATCTCCGCAAGTGTTGTGAGGCCTCTGAAACTTCACCTGAGCCTCCCTCGGCATATGGGTAGGTAGATAATGGCTGAATTTTCATTTTTTGGGTTCACTATCCCTTTAAGTCTCAGTTACTTAAAGGGGCTCTATGCAAAGCATATGATTTGTCTGCATAGGGTTCCCAACATGGAGGTGGCTGAGCTTGTAGTTAGCAGCTAATGGTGCTAACTCCTTAAACAGCGCTAGACAACAGCAACACATGCACCACCTTACCACAGCAAACCACAGAAGGTGAATTACAACACACACAGAGGGAGCATGACTTCACTCTCTGCTTAGGAGACTATTACTCCACTATATCTTCGTATAACAGTGGTTTGCTGCTATATCAATGCTCTGAATGTTGCATACAGAGCCTTTAAGGCTTTCTGGGCAAATACCATATGATATTTTAATAACAGAACACAGTGGGGATGCCACATAAACAAACAGTCTTGTACTATACATCTTAACAGTACATGCACTGTCATTACATTTTTTAAAGACTTTTAACCACTCTTCTAAGATTAAAACATGGAATTGCAAGACAAACAGAGAACACAACAATCTCATGCTGTTACAATTTCTCCCTTGGAGAATGAGGTGTGAAGGTATAGGATTTTTCAAGTACAAAGTCAGTGATGTCCTTCTGAGGATCTTACCTTGTCAAAGGAAGCAGTGAGCAGCAAACAAAGATCAATAAATGGATTTCAGGAGCTTGCATCCCCACCAGGCTGAGTTTGACAGTACACACACTCCTCTCTACTCACACTCCTCTTAACTGTTATGTTTCAATCAATGGACTCCGCTGAATGTGTGTCTCTGGTCAGTGCAGCAAAAACCCAATGACCACAGAGCCTATCAAATCACTGTGAGGTCTTTGCAGTCTGCAGCAATGATCCCAAAATTGATTTTTCATGTAATTAAAAATGCGATGGGATATAACATTAAATTATGACATGTATTAGTGAAATGAAAAACTGATGGAAAATGGAAACAAATTACTTACAAAAAAACAGTAAGTAAGTACAGTAGACAGTACAGATTCAAGGGGCATGGGTCAACCATCGCCCTGTATTGTTGCTCAGAGGGTGAATATTAACATGTAGAAGCGATATGTGGATATACAGCATTGACATTCCTAATCAATATTCCCACTGTGTAGTTTAGATTCATTTTCTAGCACATTCTGCTTTGAAATATTCAAAAATAAAGCTGCTGTAATCCATATTTTTATAATACCAAGCGAAGAAATGGTGTATTACCCATCAGGCCTGCTGGGCCCAGAGGCTCAGGGTGCCCCTAAGCCACAGCCTTTGTGCGAAAGTCACAGTTATTAACTTTGCATTTCTTATCAAAGGCCTTAATCATTCATGTTAATGCCACACATTCTCACTCTATCCTCGTCACACATCAATGTTTGATCATGGACTTTCCACGTCCACATACAACATGAAAGGTACCCTGGGTGCATTGGTCGTTGACTTTCTGGGATACTGCGTCCAGTTCTGCCTGTTACATGTTTTGTCTTCCGTTCTCACAGGAAACTTACCATTTACATACAGTCTCACCTACAGTCTCTCTCTCTCTCGAAATAAACACACCACGATGGTGCACACCACAAATTGAGTTGGTGTGTTTTTTCTTCAAAAACAAACGCACATTGTTGGGTTTAGGCAACAAAAGCACATAGTTAGGTTTACAAAAAAGGATAGGGTTTGGCTTTATAATCTTGCCGAACGTGAACACCGCTCTCCCAGACGAAAGTCGGTGTATATTGGACCCACCCACCCCACTCGGACTTTTGCCGCCTTAACACACATTCTTGTCCTGCTGCATTTGCCCCTGACATGGCCGGTTGCCGTTGGAGATAAACAGTGCCCGGTATTACGGCATAATACCGCCAACGTCTTTGTTGGTGTCTGACGCTGCAAGACACTCCCCAAGCACCAGATTCGACAACTTCGGAGTAAGACCGGGTTGGTTAATGACAGAGCCCCAAAAGTCCTAAAAAACAGAAAAACTGAAAGAGTAGCCTGAACCTTCACTGTGAAGATGTCACAAGATGGAAGCCATCACAATACATTTCAAGTTAGTGTGAATCAGTTTATCTATGGGAAACAAAGACTAGCTACAAGTTTGTATGTGGCGTTAGAATGAAGTGGTCTTACTAAACTTCTGTAGCCTGCTTATTATCTTTGCTTTAGATTAGTAGTTCAAGGCTTCATTAGCTGCTACTAGCTTAACACACTCAAATTACCAACCAAACTCTTGGGCGTTGACGGGCGGTATGGGTAATGTAGGTGCCGGGTTTTAACAAGGAAGAGGAATGTGTAGAATTTAGAAAAGACTGCTGTTGTTTTGATCTATTGCATCATTTTTCTGCCTTTTTTTAACATACCAGATTGTCGTGAGTCCGACAGCATTATAGGAGTGTAATGGTAGATCAGTGGACAGGACAATCCATTTGATATATGTGAGATGACCAGATGGAAATGACCTGTGTTGTGTTGGAGGCAGCTTGTACATTGGAATTTAGCCATGCATCTGTGCTTGCAAACATTCTGGTGATCTGAGTCTGCTACACAGGTTCACTAACAGCTAACTGCAACACCAAACGGGAGAGTTTCATAAACATCACTTGTAAAGTGACAGTATAGGTGTGTACCTTGTGTCCTCTTCTGTCACACCTCTCGTGCTGGTGACATTTTGTTCATGCTAAAATCAGAGAAGCAATCGTTCAATTTCATCAGTCCGGTTGTACCTTCGAGACAGCATTGCAAGAGCTGGTGGCAGACTGCAATGAACTGAGCCTAAAATTAGAAAAATAGCAGAAATCGGGTCAGGCTGAAGATTGAAATAGGTGAAACCAATGTCGAGAAATGTCTGAGATTTAAAAAAAAAAAAAAAAAAAAAAGATCAAGACAAGTCCCAGATAAAGGAGACAGTGTGACAGCCCTAACTGTCACAACATGCAGTAAAATGCTTAGCTCGCCCTATATTACCATGCATTTATGACTAACCCTGCTCTCGAGGAAGAGTAGAAAACAGGGAATTTCCTGGGAAAATAGTCCACCACTGAGTCTGTTTGCTAGTATCACCAGTGGGTGACTGAACCACAGAGATCAGAGGAAGGTAGGTCCCTGCTGCTGAGGTTTGGCATAAGGTTTCAGTGGCCTCAACATGCAGTTAAGAGGTTCACTAAGCACCATAAATTACCATCTGCCTTTGTTGTACAAGCCTCTGCCGATGGGAGATCTTTTTCTTGTCTTTTGGCCAGTTGTATGACAAAGAGAGGCAGCAGCATCTGCACTTTGACAGGGATGTTTACCATGCAGACTACAGCAAAGTGCACCTCACATCAAAGGGAACACTCAGTATTTCCAAATCACAGCCTACTTCAATCATACATCACTTTGAGTTCTTTTATTATCAACATTTCTGAAACTAATTAAAAGGGACCCTTATCAGGCTCTGAAAGCAAATCACGTATTGAGTAGGGAACAAAAGTTAATCCTATTATTGCAACCGGAATATTGGCTGACTGAATCACAAGCAGATTATTTCGACTTGATTTGAATCTGCCCAAGCAGTTCATCTTCAAACAAGTTTGAAACAAACTGCGTTCTGTCCACCAGGGAAGGCCGACATCAGACATGTTCCTGTTTGACAAAAAGCTGGCTGACAGCCCGCTGATTGGTTTTGTGCCCTTCATATTCTCTTCCCATTGTGTATCCCTGTGCTGGGCATATTTCTCCTCAATGACTTCTTCCTGTCAGCCATTTTGTGAACACACAGGCGCACTGTATATGAGGGACCCTATTTCAAAGCTGCTTGTCTCTCATTCAGGAAGCTTAAGCTGTTTAACACCTGCAGTATGAATTATATAACAGTCCCCCATATGGACAGTCCCTCTGCATAAACACTCACACATCTTGCTTGCATGAGCTTTCGCTCAGTGCAAATGGAGACTAATCACCCCGTATCAAATCTGACACCACCTCTGTTAGCTTTCTCTCAGTCTGTGGAGAGACCTGGGTTAAATTTATTTGCCGACAGTTCTTGGTGTTTGTTTTATCCTTCTTGGAGAGGCAGATGGGTAGGGTTTACCGCCTTAGAGTTTTTAACGTTGGGTAAAGTTTGAATTGCAGATGGCTGTTATTTTCCTCTTGCAAACACTTTCTCTCATTGTCTAGATATTTCAGACTCACTTTTATTGTTTTACTGGAACTTTTTATGAATTAAAATATTCGCTTGTCTCACTTTTAGAGTGCCTTCCGGATTTTATCTTTGTTATGTCATATACTATGCTTTCTTACAGGATAAGACAACTAATCAATATTTTTGCTAACATCAATTAATCTTGTAAAAAGATTAAAACCATCAAGGAATTGATCCAACTGGCAATTATTTTCTGTGTAGCTAAAGCCAGGCACAGTATACATTACTCCTTTGTGTCATGGAACTCCATTGTTTTCCAGAAACACCTAAAAACACATCAATGAGCCCATTGATGCACTGGTCCCCTCATTAAAATGAGCATGGCCACTGTAGTTTATTATTAGATAACTGTACATACACCATCTTGCTGCCAAAAACTCATTAGTTTCCTTAGGCAGTGTCCTAGTGGCCTGACTGTAGAGGAGTAAAGTGACACTTCCAACAGAAATATCAATAAAAGTCTCTAAACCGAAATCTTAACAATACAACATTTTCAAGCAGTAATGATGATTGATGATGAACTGATCCAAAACTGCAGGGAAATTTACAATATCACCAACCAAGTTTGCATGTTTCGCAAGTTTGCATGTTTCCCTGGTGTTAGCATGTCGCTACATGTAGCAGTGTATGGAATGTGAACACTTGCAGCAGCGTGCCTTGAGCAGATAACCATACAGAGAGCCGTCAAGAGCTGACATTAGCTTGTCTCCAAAGTGGAAAAACGACATTGGAAACAGAGTACTCAAAATGGTCTGAAGTCTGAGGTAATTGCCATGTCGGGCAGGAAATCCAAAGTGTGGGATAATTTTGAGAAGGTGAAGGATGAACCCAAGGTGATATGTAAACTCTGCAGGCAAACATTTGTCCATCATTCGTCAACGGCATACATGACGTATCATCTGAAACATGTAAGTAACTACATGCCCATTAGCCACTTAGCACAATCATTGCTTTGCCGATGGCGTCATTAACAGGCGGCTCGCTCAATGTGTGATGTGCACTTGTAGATAAAATATAGGCCTATATTAATGAAGGTTCATTAGTACAGTGTGTATTTCTCTGTAATGTAGCACAGTGTTAACAATGTTACTGATACTATTTTCAGACTTTGAATTGTCTTGTCCCACCCAAAATATATCATACAGTAATTAAATAAATCCGTAAACATGCAGGTGACTAGACGACTAATGGCCCGAAATGACAACTGTTGGTCTACTAGGAAAATTCTTAGTTAGGGGCAGCCCTAATTACTTTCACATATGTATACCTAATTTTTTGAAACTTTAGCCACGTTAAATACAAACATTTGATGTTGTAACATGATATATATATGAAAAAAATAAGTTTTTGAGTGCTGTTTGATGAAGCACAAAGTGAATATTCACCTTGCATTACTCAAGCAAATTCAACCGCTGCAGTATTTTTGAACTCCACATTGATTCGCCCCAAGCAGGTTATGTCTGACTGTACAAACATTAGCTGTAGCTAGCTAGCAATATGTGCAATGCCTTTGCTGTTTTTGTGATAGAGTGAAAATTTAATAAGAAATCATGCTCCGCCATTTGTTTCCCCCCAATTTCTTTGCTTTTGCCTCTTGTCTCTCCAAGGTATGATATTTCCGACTTATTTTCAAGTTATTTTTGTGATCTGGAACAAATCTGTCTGCTTGCTAGTTGCATCCTTCCATTGACTTTGTATGTCATTGTGATACCTTTTTAAAAGGTGTCTGAACACAGCTTCAGGTTCCACTGCTAGTTCATGGGGTGCCAATAAAATGAAGCATGCAATCTAGTTCAGGCAGTCACCGCAAGTCAAAGGGCGGTGTACTTACTCATCAGTGCTCCACTCACTCTTTTCCTGCCATGCCTGCAGGTCTACTCTCATCACTCCCCACTCCCTGCTGTGCTGAGCTTGGTGTTTCCTTGAGGGGAGTGACGAAGTGGGAGTACGAAAGCTAAATATTAATGCTTTACACATTTTACATTGTCTGACTGAGATATAATTAGCCCGATAACAATGAATAACAAATGTGGGCAGTGGTTTATTAACAACAAATGTTGACATTTACTAGTTTCATCTTCTGATTCTTATGTCATTGTAAATTTTAAATATCTTCAGCTTTTGTTGGACATTCAAAACAAATATCAATCACACTGACCTCTTTGAATGTGTAATAAGCATTTCTCATTTTTTTCATACACTGACATTATTCATCATCAATCAACCCTATCTTCATTTTTCAACCAGTTCCATATTTTTGCCATTTATCTCCTCACTTCGACCCCCTCAAATGTCCACATTTAGCTCTCTCCATTTCTTTCACTTACCATGCTAGAATTATGTTTTTATACAAGGCTCAGTGCCTTTCATGACAGCTTCTTGCCCCTGTCTCTCTCCGTCTTTCTCTCAAACTCAAATGTTATGCTCACATACTCTGCTAGCTCTCTGCTGTTTGTTTAAAGGACGGCTGCTGGTAATCAGCTTTCGTCGGCAGCCTGAAAAAGCAGCTAAGGCAGCGAGCAGCTGCCAGCCATCGTGTGTGCGTGAGTGTGTACACCGGTGCATTTGTCAAGTGTGTGCACATCTGAATGTCACCACAGATAGTTGTCTTTAAGCAGAGAACATGAGAAAGTGAAACAAAATTGAATTTTGAGGCTGTCAACTAGTGCACTTTCAGCAGCCTGTCAAAATCTAATCACAGATGGCTTGATCAGACAGTGTATCTCGCTCTGGTAAAAGATTTTCTGCTTTCCATATATAAAATTTAGAAAGCTTACACCCACAGTGAAAAGACTGCCTGTAGGCTTTTGCATACAATGTGTGCATGATTGGTTTTGCCGTTGGGCCCGTGCTGTATGTTGGAGCTGTAACAAGGGTGATGGATGGAGCTTGTTACTCACAAGTGATTTGCATCATCTTTACTGTTGCCACAAAGCTGCCGTGGGAACCATCGTAAACCACAATTTTTCTCCTTTTTCACGGTAACAGATCACACTGTCAAAACCCATCTAAAGTTGTTTCTCCTTTCTTTCGTCTTCAGCCTCTCAGGCATGGTGGGGAAAAAGAGAGATTGGTCTTTGACGCTACCGATCCACTTTTTTCCCAGCCTCCCTCTGCTCCAATCGACCCTCCTCCGCACGGTGATCCACTTTTCCTTCCGAATGTTCCCAGGCTATACGTCTCGGTTTCCCTCTTGCTCTCCCTCTACTGTATCTCCCTCTCTCCCTCGCTCTCCCTCCCCAATGCGATGGCTTCGTGTTGCGCTGCACCTTCAGGCTGTGTGTGGGATGGTGTTGTGGGCTGGCATCTGGCAGCCTCTGATAAGAGAGCGAGTGAGCTGGTGCTATTCCTTCTGAGATGTTTTTAATTTTTTTTTTTTTTTTTTTTTTGGTCGTCCGGGGAGACCACTGGGAAAGGTTTTTACTGTGTCTGAAGGACCTTGTAGAAAAAGTACTACACAATAGAGTTAGTGCAGTGACCACATGTGCCCCCACTAAAAAATGTCATGTAAGGGTATGTCATTATTTCCCCACGCTGAACCAAATCTCAAAGCAGCATTAACTGATTTTTATGAAAACACAAGCAACATTAGCGTTCAGTTGGGTTTTTTGTCCATTACCACAAGTCAAATATTCACCTTCATTTATCTTTGATTTGGTCTCCACCAACGAGTAGCACATAGTTGTGGCTTGAAATTGGGCAGAGATCTTGAAGCAAAACAATGAGTTGAATGAAGCTAAAAGCTGAAAGATCCATAAAGATAAGTAGAGTCAAAGGGTACCACACTGTTGGTATGCGAGCCTGCATATTTGGTGATAAATCCTTGCAGGTTTGTCACTAAAGAGTGACATCTTACCTTTCATGCTGAAACACTTTCTCGTTCTCCGGGCATCAAATATGGCAGCTTGGTCTGTGGCCATCTGATACAGATGCACAAGGCGCTTTAGCATCTGAAGAACCGGGCCAGCTAGCTCCACTGTTAACCCATTCCTAGCAATGACATAATATAGTATAAAGAGCGAGACAGTCAGTGTGGGGTGGTGGGGTGGGCGGATTTAGTGGACAGGTCAAACAAACACAGGACTTTCACCCAGGAGACAGCTGTTGGTGTCCCGTGCAAAACGAAAAGTCTGCTGCTGCTGAGGTCCCATAATAATGTTAATCATTAACATACTTACATCAGTGAAGTTACGTGACTAATATGCTTCTTTTAACCTAATTCATGATCTTTTTTCTGAACCTAACCAAGTAGTTTTGTTGCCTTAAAACCTAACACACTGCCCTTGAGTGTCCAAAACTGACACTATAGGGGTACCTAGGGCATCAAAGTTTAAAGTGGAGAGCCACTGACCAAGCTGACATATTTGATGAGATGGGAGTGAGAACGGTGCACATTAAACATAGCCTTTTAATCCCTTGTTAATATAAAATTATTAATTAGTGCAGTTTTAAGAGTGTCCTATTTATCACATTTAGTCGCAGAGGTGGAAAAAAAAAGATACATGGCTTAACTTTATTATTACAAAAACATGAACTTAAGTTTTGATTTTGAGTGCCCTTGGAGAGTCTAGATCTTCCTGATACTGCTTCAGCTTCTGGCAACTCACGTCTCGCTGGAACATGCTCCAGGCAAAGCCTGGCCACATACTTCCTTCACTAACTGATTGTGAATAGATAATCTGAGCCACAGGCTGTTGTTTATCACAGTTAGAAATCTATTTCTAGGAAGTTTTAGAATTAATTGCTTACCTCACTGGATAAATACTGCAACATCTGTATATTAATTTAATTCTGAGTCCCCGCTTTGCTGAATAGTGTACATGCCCCTTCTTAATGAAAGTATCTCCCCTGTTACACTTTTTCACTGGCTTAATTTTGTGTTTGACAAATAATGTTAGTCCCTATACCCCACAACCACAGCCCCATGTCATTCTGCAATTAATTGCAAATGTGACTCGAGGGAAAGAGTCAGACATACCTAATTGCTATAATCATATCCGTGTGAGGCCTCACACGGGAATGTGAGGCATCATGGGCCACAGATCGTGGTTTTGCTGGCAGTGGTATCGGAGAGGAGGGGTGCCAGACTGGCTGGCTACATCACTTTCATTTTATGGCTCCATCGGCCACTCAAACGTGTCCCAATATCCCAATTCATAAAACTCTAGAGTATTTTATAAGCTTGCCACTAGTGGAGTCTGCAGTCAGTGGTTTTTGTCTTGTTCAATATGAATCCCTCTATACTAAGGATGAAGTATTTCCGCTAGGCCACCTGGGTGCCTTGAATTAATAAGAGTGTTAGCTGGCCAGATATGTCCAATGTCATTTCCTTTTTCTTTTTTGTGTATCAAAAACGGAAAAGTATGTACCACTGGGGGCCTAAAGGATTTAAACATGTCATCAGTTATTTCTTGTCATCCTACTATAATCTATTTCTAAAATAAAGGCAAAAATACTTTAATATGTTGAGTTACAGGTATTTTGAATTTTTTTCTTTAATGTTATTTTACTAGTGCCGACCCAAACATAGAAGCTGCAGAATAGACTACATATAGTAATGTCATTCAGTTGTGATCTCTGGCCTTCCATTCATTCTTAGTCAAATCACTATAAAATGCATTATCACCTCGTGAATAACCTTTCAGGATCTTCATCCATCTCTCATCCTTAGGGCTCCTTTGTTTCAGAGTCTTGATTCTCCTGCTAGACATAGTTTAAACATATCATAGAGCACATAAGAACACAGATAGTGAGCACACACACACACACACACACACACACACACACACACACACACAATTCCGGCCCTGGATATTTCACCCTTTGCTCCATCTCACGCTTGAAAGGTTCAGAGTCTCTGGCCGGAAAGTTCAGCAGTCAGGAGAGATGCGATGTGCCGGGCAGGGAGCCAACCAAATATTAAATGAATAAGAGACACAAGTGAGATGCTTTGACTGGATAAAGGGAGCAAAAAGCATGAGGCGCAGCCAATGACTTGTCAATTACCCATTTATGGCTGATATAGCACAGAACCTGTGGCTTGCCTCAGGAGGTGTGAGGGGTGTTATGTGATGGATACAGGAGCGTATCCACCACTGCAGCTTTATACCGTATGTGACCAGCTTTGTGTGGGAGTTGTCTGAAACTGTACGGCAAACTGACTCATCCCTACATATTTATCCTGGTTTATACCATATGCAGGTTACATATCTGCACCTCTACAGTCACCCTTACTGAGCAGCTAAGTAAGTTAGTGATATAGCGATAACTAGAGCATTACAGCACAGATAATATTTGATTTATCTGCCTTGAAATAACCATTCCCACAACAGGGAACTTTCTAAGAATGCAGGAACCTTGTTTAGATGTGTTTTGGAGGAACTGGGGGTAACCAGGAAACATTTTGTTCCTGGACTGCAGTTCCTGACCTCCAAAAAACTCTTTGAAGACCCAGAAACGTGTAAATGCAGACAGCAAATCATGCTTTGGAGAAAAAAAAGTCACACAAAAAAACAGTCTTCATACCAGAAACTGCTCCTTTTGGAAATTGTAATCATATCACCACATGTGACGTTTCAGACACCAGCCCTGGCTGGGGCCCAAAATGTCACATGTGGTGATATGATTGAAAATTTTAAGAGGAGCAGTTTCTGGTGTACGGATCATTTTTGTGTATTTTTGTGCTTGTTCTTCTGTCCAGCACCCAGTATTTATCATTTTTGGATGTGCAAGTCATCAGTTTATACTTTGAAGATAAACTGGAGCCACTTTCAGATTTTCAGGTTGTAAATTCCTAAAACACACTGTCCATCCGAAGCATTGCATGCCTGGTTCCCTATCGGGTTAACTAGGTTTTCTTTGTCAACATAAAACGGAGAAACCATCACACTGAGCAAACGAACATAACATCATCTGAAACCATTTTTTTAAAGTAGTAAGTGAAAGCATTTTGGAATCTACACCAGAGATCGTTTTCCTGTCACACACATGTGGCCTTATCAGACCAACAGGCTGTTCTTCACAGTTTTTTAAGATGCAGTGGAAATGCAGACAGGAATCCACAAAACTAAGTTGTACTCAGTGGGGCCACTGGTTGGGCCACCACCCCTCAAACTGCCGATTTTACACAAGGAACATTGTGCTTTTTTGAAGAACAGTGAATAGCCTAACATATCAACACATAACACATTAAAACAGGATTGTTGTAGTAGTGTAGTGGTAGTTGAGGAGGTGGTTGTATGACTAGGTAGATGGGTACTCTTCCATCTACGTAGTAGTTCTCTCCCATATATTCTAGTGGCTTTATGGCTGATAATAGGGTATACTGTAAACAGCCAGAAAAAGAGCTGGGTCCAGCATTGCCAGGTGGGAAATGTAGGATTATTGTACCAGAGATTCAAAATTATTGTATTTTGAGGGAAATGATTAGCATGGTTCCAGACCATAGACCCCGCCCACTCAACTGAGTAGGCTTGCATCTCTGGTCTGGCATACGGCAATGAATTTGCGATTTATCTCGTCCAAACGATGGACGGACCAATGAACGCCGGGGGTGGGGGCGGGTCTAGCAATTAGCCAATCAGCGCCACACTGATGTCAAGCTGTCCGCTGGTGGGTAACTAGTGAGGATAGCAACAATGGCGACCGTTACAGATCCTACAGACCACATTAACAATGCTATCGAGGTATTTTGCCACTACTCGCGTTAATGGAGGACCAAATTAAGGAAGCTGCTAAACTGGATTTAACGGCGATGCAACTGGGCGTGCACGACGACGGAGACATTTTAAACGGGCAATGCTCGCTTGTTTTCGGCACCCCCGAGGCATGGATACTAATGACGTCAGATTCTGGGTGAGTTCTTGATCTCTACTGATTGGTTAGAGAAAAATCAAATTCCCTCCCCCTTGTAAATCGCCTTCAATGGAGGCGATGTCAGACTGAAGGTTCTGGGAGCTTCAGTCTGACACTCAGGCTAGGAAATTATCGTACATCCGTCATAACCAAAATAGCAATCCTACTGATGCTCTGCAGGCAAATATAGTCACTCTATTGTTTACTTTTTTTGGTTTACTCTTTTCCATTTTCCTTGCTTCTGTTTTTCCTCTTCTTCTTCTTCTGTTTTGAATCTCATTCCCGACGGGTCCTAGTGCCTCGTGGGGCGGTTACAGCTGACCATTCAGCCAATCGTGCTCATTGTTCAGAGACAAACGTCACCCGTATCTCATGCTAAGCAAAGTGCGATTGGCTGGAAACATGTCACATGGAAACAGATGCCTTCAGGGCTCACACAAAAAAAACTCTGGCATACTGATTACAACCACACATTCATGAAATGGTCAAATTATCGTACATTTGGCCTTTTTTGGGATTGGGATTATTGATCGTACATCGTACAGAGGGTCAAATTATTGTACAAATACGATAATTATCGTACACCTGGCAACGCTGGCTGGGTCCACCCTATTTAACCGGGTATACCCTCCACCAGTGGTTATGTGAACCGGTATTAATCTATGCACATTGGACATTAACTGTAAAATAAGAAATCAAAGTAAATCAGCATGTTTTCAGCTAGCCCATAAGCTTTAAAGACATAATTGAATTCCTGAAGTTAGGTTATAGATTTTGGTTTTAATCTCTGTTAGCGTTGTCTGCCTGCCATCAAATGGAAGTGTTGACAGCCAATTTGTTGCTCCAGAAAAGCTACACACATACTAAAATTCAATATCTATTGACAACAGGTAACTCCTGCTAACAGTCAAACATTCAACGAAATGATCAGATTAATTAAAATGTGCAAAAACTGACGTGACGTTCCTGAAATGCCAGTGACCAACAAGGATTTCACATCTAGTTCCAGCTAATTGCATTACCAAGGTAGAGTAACGCCAAGTGTTCAGTCAACGTGTGACAAACTCCAGATGGTTTGAGCAACCTACATCATTATGGTGGTTGAAAATAAAATAAAACCCTCTCAAAGCCCAATTCTCCATCTGCACGATCCACGTCTTAATCGTGCCGCTGGCATATCTTTGCTGCAGAATATCCCTGACAATTTAGTGCAACCTGCTCCACTCAGATGAATCAGCTTACCTCCACTGGAACATTTGCTGGTGAATATGAATTAAGCTCATATCAGACATCCAAGACTGCCAATGCACATTGTAATATCGTCACGACGAAGACCATCTTACTTTGCCATTAACCTTAGATTTCACCAGCTCTTGTATCTTAATTTCTCTAATAAATTATTCCCCTTTTTTCATTTTTAATTTTTTATTTTTCATCTGAAAGCCGCCAGCATCTCTGAATTGCTTCTCTGACCTTAACACGGCCCTTCTAAATAGCTTTACAAAACAGTGTCATGTCGTTTCTGTTGGAAATTGATATGAAGCATTGGAGACATTTAAGGAATGAGGTGCATTCAAAAAAATAACAGCAACAGCAAGCTAAATATTATGCCAGGCAAAACAACAAAGATAAATAGACACAGTCTAACCCGATAAAGGTTAATTAGGTCGGCAATGGTTAAAAAAATAAAAATAAAACAATTTCATTTATTAACTGCTGCATGGCCTCAAGCAGCATCAATTAATTTGATCCTGTTTTGGGCTGTGGAGACCTCCCCCCTGTGCTGGCATTCATTACTGTGCACAAGGGGCTTTCATCAAATACCAAGTAGGGTTGTGAAGTCTGGTTCAATTAATCAGTGTGTGTGTGTGTGTGTGACAGTGTGTGTCTGCAGTCAGATGTCAGAGGCATGTATGTAATTAGCTCAAGACAATGGTAAACTAGAGGAATGAAGAGGGTACACAGTCTTAATACGTCTGACCTTTCCCACCATGACGGCTTGTTAAGGAGGCAGATGTCTCATTTGATGAATGAAAACATCAGACATGAACAATGAAACAGTGTGCTCATCATTAGTTCACATGCAATTCTTACAAATTCCCTTCCATGCCGAGCAAATGTCATGATACTGAGGAGATGTTGACGTGGCAGCCTGCGCAAATGTGTAAATTTGGAAGCTGAGACAGGCAAACACAGACCTTCCCATTCCTAAATCTGGAAACTAGAATATCTTTGTGATCGTACTTCAAAACAAGAAGTCTTAAAAGGAAAAGTGAAAATACCTGGTGTCATTTTTAAGTTCATCTCATGCAGACAATTCAGTAACTTGTTCAAGAGATGTGAGGCAACGCCACAGCATGAGGTGAAAGGTGCAAGTGCATGCCACTATTCTAAAAACAACAGGAAGTTAGTTATTGTAGTTTGGCCCGCTTATCGACATAGTGAGCAGTCGTAGCAGCACCAGCGGCTGTTACACACAGCCCATGGAGGCAATTAGGATGCTTTAGCGCCCAATTGCCACAATTTATGTCAAAAATTACACTCTTTTTCTGAGACATAACTGAGTAAATGTTAACCCACACATGATAGGGATATTTTTAGATTGTGTGATTTACACTTCAAGGATTACATTGTGAATAAACTTCCATAAATCATAGAAAAAAAATACACTGCTTGTACCTCCACAACTTGCAATCAGGTAATCCTGTGAGAGCTGTCTGACAGTATATCCATGGGCTCAATGCAAGCAAAGACTGATAGCTAATTAGGCATACCTCCAATGGTGTGACTTTGCCAAAATGTAACCGCATCACAGTTGGATACCTCTGTCAACCAGTCAAGCTGCAGTTTACATCCATGTCTGTGCAGACTCATATGTAGCCTTGACGGTAGACAATACTTGAAATATGGATGTTTCTCCAAAGAAGCTAAAAGGTGGATGCTTCACACACATCCTCAACCCTGCAGCCAAAAAAAATCTATACAATCATCAAGGTTTCAAGGTGGGCACCCAAGATAAGTGTCACCAATCCAGTATCCAACCAAATATTTCCCCTTCTGTATCTGAGTTATGGCGCTGAATCAACAGAAAAAGTCTTTTTGCAGAACATTATGATGTCAGAGGGAAGTTGACCTTTGACCTTTAGAAAATAAAACGTCACCACTTCTTTACTTTATTCTATTGGACATGTGTGGTGTCATAATTAATGCATGAATTCTTGAGTTATGGCCAAAAATATGTTTAGTGAGGTCACAGTAACCTTGACCTTTGACCGTCAGATTTTAATCAGTCCATCCTTGAGTCTAAGTGGAGGTTTGTGCGAAATTTACATTATCACAAGGCATCAGGATCACGGGAATTAGATGAACAGACGTGCAACTTGAAAACATAAGGACATAAAGTCATAATGATTTCAGGTTGGAATAAAAGTTGTTGCCTACAGCATAATTAACAAACTCCATGAGGACATTAAACTTCCCGTATATGCCCCTCAAAAAATGTAGACAAACTGGAGTTTGAAAACCTAGAGCATGAATATCCCCCAAAAGAAGTATGACGATGAATGATAGTGATGAGACTGTCAAAATCCATTTATATCCATTAATATTAACTTTTCTCATGTTGCACTCTCAATATTTGTTTGACATTGTTAAGTCCCGTCAACACTTATGTTAACACAAACTCTTACCACTGGGTTTGGGGGCAGATGTCTCGACTTTGACTCCCTTTGAGTTCTCAATTACTGAAGGATATCTGGGGTCAGACCTCAGTGGGAACCCTGAGGAACAGGTCAAGAACTGCCAGGACAAAGTTTCGTTTCTTCACGAAAATCTACCTTACTCCCACAAAGTATAGAACTGTAGCCTCAGCTTCATCCACTTCTTTTGTTAAAAAATGTAGGCACAATTACAGAGCCCCTCTCAACCATATCATGACTTTGGCAACCAGGCCGCAGAGGCTTTGATGCTGTCAAAGACAAGCAAACTCAAGGCTGATTACAGAGTTTTCAAATGACTTGTGGAAAACAAACTTGAGCATTGTGAGTTTTCTTTGATGGTTAAACATTTTGGACATTTTGGCTCTTTCAGTTGTATTGCATCATACAAAGACCAAGGATGTATTGTAATAAAGTCTGACTCTTACAAAGGCAGAGAGAGACAAAGACAAAGCAGTGCTGCAGGTAGAGAAGCTGCAACCTCCAACCCACCTAGAACTCATAGTAAGGTCTTGAGGGCCACTGAAAGCCTAATGCCTACACAAAAATTACATAGTCTGAATACAACAGGCTGGTGACTATAGAGTTGTAAACTGGAAGGGTCAAGTGGTTCCAGAACTTGTTCTACAATATAAATTCTCATTTCAATGTTTTATTTTAATGGTATCCTTGGGGAGGATGTAATGTCCTCAGGTTCTAGAACCAATAGTTACTACCCTTAGGATAAAACTGCCCTTATCTGGATTCAGTGTGGCTTTAAATGCCCCTGAAACAGGACTGAGAGGCCATAACCATACCAGCAAACATAAGCTTCAGTTTTATTTCAAAGTACTTTAAAGTTGAAGTTAGAAACAATCCGAAATTGAACTCATTTAGGTTGCTAAACGCATCATGTAGTTTCTATAAAGTATAAACTTCTTTCTCTTGCCGTAGGCTGTGCAAACAACAGAATCATAAGCTCTGTGATTCAGTGTTTCTTACTGAAAAACACTTTCAGCTTCATAGTTTACTTGTCTCCTCGTGTTTTTCTATACCCAGCCTTGTGCCTTTTGACTTTTTTATCATATAACGAGATATTTTCTAAAACAGCTGTTAATCTCTTGTATGGGTAATTCAACTGAGAGAGGCCAATCAGTCCTTGGAAGTGCTCCAACAGCTAATCAAGCAAAGGAATTGGTCATTTACTTTTGGAACTTTAGATGCCTGAAATAAGTCCTTCCACACTTGTGAGAAAAGAGTGTACCACAGCACTTTGGTTGCACAGAAATAAGAGGATGGAAGTAGGCTAGTGTTAATGCTCTTGATGATGACCTGCTTGCATGCTGCCCAGAAAACATTTGGCACTGTTGATACCTTATATATAGTAACGTAAGTGTATCGGAGCAGCCTTTAGAATAACAGATTCTCTCTCAGCAAAATACAAACTCTAGTTTTACCAATGCTCATAGACAGCCTATCCTTAGCCTGTCCAATCAGACCTGTACAAACTTATCCTATAGGCTCTACAGTGATAAAATTCTGCATCTATTTTACAGTCTTTTCTGAGAAGCTTGTCAGAAAAGGTAACAGAAAGATCAGCTCACAGCTGGTTGATGTAATCCTGTTGCTGTTCTAGAGAGGTAGACCCATTCAGGTAGTTCTGTCTTATCCAGCAGCTGATTCTGCACAATGTGAGTGAGGCTACATTTGATCGAACAGACAGATTACTTTGGTTATCATCCAGAGAAGCGTCAGGTGTCAGCCACGATGTGCTGCTTCCATTTTCCACTCTGATAATCTCCATCTTTCATCAAGACTTTCCCTGTTGCCAAGATTCATCTTATAAATTCTGCGAGCACTTTGCGCTTATATTTGTTTAGTTTTGTAGTTTTCCTAAAGATGCCAGACTGTAATTTAATCATACAAAAGAAAACAAACTGTTGGTTTGTCAGGTTGAAGTTGCAGGAGGCACCTTTATGTGTGTTGGCAGCTCCAAATAGCAGTGAGAGATAAATGTTGTCACAATTGTGAGCGTCTGAGCGTCAGCACCGACAAATGATGCAACATGACATCAGTGGATTATACACATCACACTTGGGTTTACCAAGCTGTCATTCTGTGACACGTTTCATCAAAGTGTAGCAGAGGAGAGAGAAAGGCAAAAGACGTGATGCTGGTGAGTGCTCACTCTTGTTGTTTCGGAGACAGCGGTAGTGTATTTCACCCCCCTGTCCCACTGTGTGTGTTGGTAGATTACGCCACTGAGCACAGCTGACAACTGCAAATAGCACTGAAGCAAAGTGGGCTGAGCTCAGTCGGGACAGTCTCAGTTAGGACAACTGGGGCTGTCCTCACTGCTGCAGCCTCGTTTCGTGATTTAGGACATTAGAAATAAAAGTTTGTTAAACCTCAGATTGGGTCCAAACAATTTGTTTGGTTCTCCAGCATGGTATGTTCACAGTCATGCTTCGACGGATGGATAGAAGGTCTGTTAGTTTGAGGGAAGGAGAGGCTATCAGAATGACCGTCCTCCTCTCCCTCAGGGCCTAATAGTACACTTGGATTTTTGTCTAACAGATGGCAACACAGCTGTGCAGTCATGTTCACGTGAAGGTTAAACCTTGTACAACAAACTCCCACTCACAAAATACACCTTGTTTTTGACAAACTCTCACCATCTCTCCGCCATGTCTGCCTGTCGTAGCCTTCCTTACACAGAGATTGCATTATAGGGCCACTACTACGTCCCTTCTTTATGCCACCTTTGCACAGAGACACAAACAACGGCTGCATCATTCCGCTCCAGTGTGTGATCATATACTGCATTGCGGCTTTGCATAATCAAAAGAGGCGTGACGTGTAACACAGCAGCATCAGCCTCCAGTGTGACATATAATAATGGCATCAACGTGTCAATAACAATAATTTACTGCTCCTGTTATATGCGGCTGATCTGGTCTGCTCAGACAGTGAGGAGCCCCTGGACCTCACTGTTTTCCCTCTTTGCGGCAGCTGTTCTTCTCCTTTGAGTTAGCCACTAATTGCTAACAGCTGCTGTTTAAATGTCCTGCAGTGGGTAGCACGGATAACATGTCGTCAAAACATCACACCCATGCCACCCATGATCCTTTCCTTCAGACTGTCCTGTTAATACAGACACTGTTTTGGTGCTGTTACTACCTCCTCTACCTCTTAATGGCAAGACTACTCTGTCCCCCATTCTGCAATTGTACCTTATGTACAGATACTACTCTGATGGTATGTTTCTTTTTCTCTCACTCCTGCTACTTTCCAATAACTTTTCATACCTACATGTTAAAAAAGGATTCATGCAAGTGGTCATGGTTAAAGGCTACTTGGTCATGCAGCTCTCATTCACAGTCTGCACTTATATCTATGTATGTACTTTAATAAAAATAACCACTAAATTGTGATCCAGGAGGCTGTGATCATGTCACCTATGTGCTGCAGGCTGTCAACCCTCACATACAGATGCAAAGGAGGAAGTCAGGTGATGTAATATAAAGAGGTCAGGGTATGTAGGGGCTTTCATACTATCTTACTATATAATGACGAAAACTCTGTCTGTGTGTCTGTTGCACATTTTTCTCCTCACTGACTTGGTCAATCCATGTGAAATTTGGCACAGTGGTAGAGGGTCATGGGAGGTTTGAGATTTGCCTCAAGAACCCATAACTTCTGGTTATATAGATTTTCCGCCATTTTGAATTTTTGGAAAAACACTTCAAATCGATCTCTTCCTAGGAAGTTTGACCGATCTGCATGAAACTCTGTGAACATAATCTAGGGACCAATATCTAAAGTTCCCTCTTGGCAAAAGTTGGAAAACTTACTAAAACTGAGCTTCTATAAGGCAATGAATATTGCGGAGGGCGTGGCTCATCACATACAGGTGTATAACATCTCAAGGGTTTCACCAATCACCACGCAACTTTGTAGGCATATGACCACACATAATCTGAGGGGACCCCTCCATTATTGACCCCATCAAACCAAATGGGGGTGCTATATCACATATAAACACTTAAACTATGTGCCTTTCAACGTGCTACCTCGACTACTAATGTATAGTTTTAGTCCACTAACTATCCCACTATTGGCAATGGTACTACTGTACTTTCAATAAAGCAATCGTACTATCAAATTCACAAAAACTTTGTCTGAATACATTGCTCTTCTTAATGGGTTCAGTTGACTATTTAATCTGCAGTTTCCTATAACCTGTATCCTAAACACACACCATGTGAAACTGTACATGGGCAGCTGTGCACTCAATGTGTATGGACTAGTTTCATTTAAAGAACAGTTTTAGGAAATGAATTTATTCCCTGTCTTGCCAACAGTGAAATGAGAAAATGGATACCCCTTCCACGTCTGTCAAATGAAGCAAATGTTAACTTAGTTGGGAGCAGGGACAGCTCTGTAGCTAGCAAAATTTAAAACAATTTTTTAAATATTTTTTAAGACAGGAAATGACTGTGCATGACAAAGAACTTGCCAATTTTCATTCTGCAGGGTATTCTTCACACTGTTTCAGACTCACTGAATATCCGTTCTGGTCCACCAGCTGACCTGACAAACTCACTGGTCAACTTAGAAGCAATCGATGTCCATCAACAGTTAATAACAGGTGTCTGCTCTGCTCCGTCTGACAGGAAATCAGTTCCATAAATACATGCTCCCTTTCAGGAAATGGACAAAGAAAAATTGATCAGTGTAATGCAGAGTTTCTCCGTGTGTGTAACCTGAATTTATTATACAAGAGTAAAATGTGTGTGGAGACAGGCATGTGAAACTAAAGTCAGGAACTCAAACTATGCCTACAATGTTGAGTGGCAGGATGAATGCCCTGTTGTTACTCTGAAACCATCTTAATGGTGTGATATAATTTTATGTCATAAAGCTTTTAAAGAAATGAATAGGCTTTACTATTCATGTTTTTTTTCTCCCTAAGCACACATTACTAATCCATTAGTAACTGTAATGTATGCAATATGTTAAGTGCTGGGGGGGTTCATTTCAGTGTATGTGTGGCATTTGCAGTATAGTAAATACAGATTAAATAGATCAGACATCATGTGGCTATGAGTCTAATACAATGACTGCAAAATCTACCAAGAAATAAGTGAGTTTGACCTCTGGACTCTGATGAAACCCGCAATCAAGAATCAAATTATTACTGTTATCCTCGTCAAAGAATATCAGTATTTGTAGAAGAGAGAAAAAAAAAGCTTGAATTCCCATTTTGTCAGAGTGTACTTTAAAGCAATAAGCCATAGATATGTGCAATAAATAAATATGTGTTTACTCTTTCCTACATTGCCATCTGATTGATGCAAGCACCTCTGATACCACCACAGGTGATTCAACCAATGGCCAATTCTTAAAAGCTTTTATATTTGCTGTTCCAGTGAGGTACTTTCTCTGAAAAAAGAGAAAGAAACCCCTGTTTTGCTGATGAAGTGATGTCCTTTTAGATTCACAGAAGCAACAACAGCACATTTTATTTTACTTTAATAGAGTGCACAAAAGCAGAAGTAGGGCCTAATGTAACAATTTGCAGTCTGCACTGGAGGCCTATTATACACAGTGTCCTCACAGCGTTGCACCAAACACTAAAGCAATGAATGCGTATAAACAAAGTTGCTGCCCAAATTGAGAATAAGTACATTTTACTTCAACTGAGTGTGTTTATTTGTATTTTCTAAAGTGTACTGGGTGGTAAAAAGTCTAACTCCATACTGCTGAATACAAGTTGATTTTTATTGTTAAAGTGAGTGAAATAATGTGTTGAAAAAAGAACTAGAGCAATTCATATGCAAACACCAGCTGCAGTCTTTGTACTTTCTTTGCATGGAAATGAATACAAATGTTTCATGATGGATGCTTCCTCTGAAATCTTGCTTGCTAAACAAAAACATACTTATCTTTATGCTTTGATATTCATATTTTGAGAGTATGAGTTTGGAAAATGTAACACTCGTTGGGTCTCAGTTTGGTTGTAGATGCAGGTGTGTAAACTGTCCTAAATCCAATTAAGACCAGGATAGAGCGTTCCCATGGCTCATAATGCCAAAGCTCCAATAATCCAACAAATGTACCAATGGGCCAAAAGTCAATTTGTCTGATGGCCCTGTATCCCGAAAAGAAACGTGCATTGCTCTGAAGGGCCTTGCTTTCTTCGAAGCACATGGAAAACAATTATTATCCAGAATGATGCCATCGGACTCTAATTGGCTAGTATTTGTTGTCTTGGTTGATTAGGTATGGGCATGAGGAGAGAGATCGGTTAGACTTAGGGTAAGAATATCAGGCTTAGATTGGTTAGATGATTGGTTGACTTATTTTAGAGGAAAAGGCTATTTGGAGCAATGCACATTTGTTTTCAGGGTAACAGGGCTGTCAGACACATGGCCTTCCACTCCAGTTGTCCATTTTTTGGAATATCAGGACTATTGGGACTTATGAGTCATTAGAAAAACAGTATGGCACTAGGATAGAGCTTACATTAGCCTAAACTGTCGTATTTGAGGGACTGGCTCCCACGCAAATGACTAAGTTGTACAATTTCCAGTGCTGTACAGAGCAACTCCACAAAATAATGTAACGTTATCTAATAATGTGTGCCTCAGCTTTTGAAAGTCTAAAGGCTGAGGCCTTGACACTAAAGTCCATTCTCAAATTGAATACTAGTTTTGTAAACAGGCTATTGATTCATGACTTTTCCACATATTTATCAAAATACTTTTCAGAATTCACATCAGCCACTCTTTTCATCAGCATCAATTAGATTCAGTGTACAGCACTTACTTAAAGAGAACTATGTCACTTTTAAAGCTAGTTTGCCACTTGCTTCTTCCAAACAGAACACCAGAAGCAAATGCTGTGAGTCGAGGTTTTATTAAAACAAAATTATGACTGGTGTGCACTGCATGCCAAACTGATCAGAGCACATGGACCTATTTGCCTCCTCACTTGCCATATGACCGGTTGCTGACAAACAATATGGCATTTAAAAAGGTAGTTTTTGAATGTAGTCTCATGCAGTGCTCACAGAAAATGCACCCGGGCTATATTACATCACTTCCAGCAAACTTTAAGCAGAACAAGTCTAAAACAGCATCACAGATCTGTTTTAACCAGATATTCTCTGGTCTAGCTCAGCTAAAAACACAAGCCCCTTTTACGCTGCCAGATTTTCCATGAATGTTGAGCCATTTTGCCGGCAAGGTGCGAGCGTTTATACACACATAGCCGGACTGGCGAGTTGATCCGAGGTGCCCAATTTTCCGCCTCGTAGGGTAGTCATATTGGCGGAACCCTTTTAGTTTAAACAGACCGAGGCAGCCTTCCGCAACGGGACTTGACTTGTGGGAGGAGCTGTTGATGACGCCGCACGTGCAAGCCACTGGCGGTGGGTAAACAGGAAACAGCTGATAGCAGGAATTAGCCAGCAGCTAGTAGCAAGACAGAAACGCAAACCTGACAGACACGATGAGCAACTGGGGAGACAAAGGATTGCGCACCCTCCTTGTCCTGGCAAGTGAAGAGGCCATCCAGAGGGAAGCAAGCTGATCAATTTACAGCCTTTGAGTGTGCAAACATGGCATGGACGATGACAGCTCCCATTTGTGGATTCACCATCCAATAGACTTGAAATCCTGTTCAATTATCCAGTGAGAATTACTCACCTGTTGTAGGTTGACCATATATGTGTCACCTGTTAGTCTTTGCTTTTACTGACTCTAATGACTGCTGTTGAAACATTCAGCCAGTTTACACTATTAAAAGCTATAAATTGATCAGTGTGCATCAGTCCTTTCTTTTCCCTTATGCATTTTAATCCATTCCTTTTTACTCTTTTTTTTATTTACTCTATGTTTATTCATTTTGGATATACAAAGGTGATTAAAAAACCCTTTAGATGCAGGGTATCGCCCTTTACACACTATGCAACATGTGGAGAAATCTAAAGCTTGAGAACCCTGCTGTGCCTACTTCACAGTTGCTAAGCTATAGTTAGACACCTGCTGTTCATCAGTGGAGGAGCTTTAAGAAGGACCAACTGCTAGGATGCACTGATAACACAATAAGTGAGCTGTGAAGCTAAATCTTGTGATATTCAATAAACACAACATTTTACAAATAACTATGCTATGTATTAAATGCCACATGTTAAATGAAAAGTCAGGTGACCTTACGATATTTTCCACGGAGGAGATGGAGGCAGGCACAGTACTGACTAAAGAAGCCTGAATGTCAAAACCATTCCAATGGGTTAATAATGGGAATCTTATTTCTATATGCCATCGCCGCTAATGCACAGTGTAACTGTATAGAATGTGTGCTTGTTGGTATTTCAGCAGCATCTTTGTCCCCTACGTTAAATTGCAGATAGTGTAGCAGGCCTGGTAAAGGCCATGAGTAAATGAATGCAGACCTTAAACATCATCCATGGTTCTCATCTCTTTGTGACTGAACCTCCTCTATCCCCTAAAGGTCACCTCTGCCTCTCCCCAGCCTGGCTTCCTCTGCCCAGCAACCATAACACCCCCCCCCCCCCCCACCCCCCCCCAGCCCAGCCCCCCGACATATCACACACGTATGCTTTAATGGGAAACTGTTGCGAGACTGGAATTATACTGAACTTTTCAACTGCTTCCAGCCAGCACTATGTGCGTTTCTGCAAATTTGTATATTTTAAAAAAAAAAATGCTTACCCACCACAATTGTCCATTTTCAGGGGGAAGGAAGATCAAAAGAAAATAAAAAAGGCAGCCTCTGTGGCTTTGCGGGGCTTTTCAGTTGCTGTTTCTAGATGCTGTCCATTAAAATGAGTCCATGAGAGAAAGTGTCTGTCATCACTGACAGCTCTCACCGTGAGGCCTTGTGGGGATTAGCTTCAGAGTGCTGAGAGGGTCAGAACAGTATGCATCAAGTCTGCAATTATTTGGCTAAAATAAACACCTTTTTCACAGAGTTTCACGCAGTTCTCTGCAGTGCTGATTGAACCCTAATACAATGGGCTGCTCAGAAACATGACAGCTGAGACAAAGGGTCTATTTGTGGTATGAATGTAAAATGGCAATTTATATTTATCCTGTTTCACCTCAGTCAAAATTTAACTTTTTGCTAATAAATAAGTACATGCTGTGTTTGTTGTTGTTATTTGTTTTCGTAGTAATTACCAAAGAGAAGAGATTTACAGTGACAGCATCCCCAAAATGTGTTCTCGGACGATGTAAATTTTTGGTACTGACTGCAACTTTACAGCAAAGCCACAGTGACTGCTGTTGAAAATGTTGCTTTAAAGTTGGAGGTTTTATTAGCTAAACTCCAAGCTAAATAACTCCTTGGGTAAATGTACTGCCACACAGTATGCTTGATTGCATGAAGTCTGACTGTTGCATCACCTGAAGTCACCTGTGTCTCAGCCAAAAAATTGCGCTTAAAACATAGCAAAGACTACAGTCAACACCCAACTAGCATTTTCGTTCTTCACCTGCATTAGAGGAAATAACTCTACATACCAGCAGGTGGCAGTGGTCTGTGTTCATCATTCAAAAAGGGAACCCAGCATAAGGACAGGACGGATTCAAGATGCTAGTTAGCCTGTTAGCACATTAATAACACAATCCAGTGTTGAAATACTAAAGGATATTTACTGTGCGCTACGCAAGGGCCGATTACTGCCAGTGGTGTGTAACATGTAGCAAAAACTACAGCGACAGACGTTTACCAAGACCAGACATTGACCGACGGCTGACCATCAGCTTGGTGTGCCCCGGCTGTTATTGACATATTTGTCGAATGTTCCTTTTTTTTCCTTTTGAGATAGCCTCCTTTTAAGTTTTGTATTAGGCTGAGCCCTTTTGTAATTGTGATAACTGTAAAGCATGTTTGTGGTATTACAACACTAAATAGTGGCACAGTACTGTCTAATGTCTTTACCATTTGGTCCAATCGTAAATATGGCTCATTTTATGAACATACTATTTGTGAAAATGTCAGTTCCTCGGCTGTGATTTATTAATTTCCTCAGTTTTAATGATTATTGCAGAGTCTCCATGAATCACTTTCTTTTTTTTCCTGCCTGCAATTTCATTCCAATTATCTCTGTGTAACACAGAGTCCAGATGCAGTGGCACTTCATGATATAATTGCAAATTGGTATCAAGAGGGAAAGAGGTTATTTATACATACTTCCTCTTGTAATTATGAGTTGTTGAAAAGTAGAGTCTACACATGAAGGGGTGTAACAAGGTGGTTGAAGATAAGGAGTCCTCATGCTGCGACCAGTATCTCATGCACTTATGACTAATGATGAATGATGGCACAAGAATGTGGTTAACATGAAAACATTACAACAGTTCCTCCCCATGGCTCTTGTGTGAACCACACAGGCTATATAAGGCAGAGTTTTCCAATAATAAAAGTTGCTAGTGTAAAAGAAAAAAGATTGAAATTGATTTTTAGGTTTTGAGTGTATTAGGAATTAATGATACAAATGTCTGGGGGAATTAAAGCCATTTGGAGGAGTCAGCCGGGTGTGAAGTTCTGTTAAGACGTTCATGGAGGCGTGCTGATTTCGTCAGCCAAGTCTGACACCTGCAGAATGTAGAATTTTTTTTCGAAACGGCACTATCTGTTGCCAAAAGGGTGCAGACATAATGAGAAAGGGGACCTAAAGGAAAATGACATACACAGAGATACCCAAAGAGGAAGACACTGCCAGTAAACATGCAAACCAGAAGTTTAATCTTACACCATTTTCACATTTAAACTGGCAAGGTGATGCAGCATTCCATTAATAATTCATCCGTTGCTAACTGCATACACATGCATGTGCTCCACTTGATCTACTTTCCACTGCATGCATAGCAGCATATCAGTAATGACAGCTTATAAGTATGTGCGTCATTAAAAATAGCTTCTTAGCTGTTTAATCCCAGGCTTCATTCAGAGAATCCTCATGTGATTTCTCACACCTTCTTTGCATTGCAAAGTACATGCATATGAATGCTATAATGGAGAATATTAATATGAAAAAATCCTCAAGGATGATAATCAGACCAGCTCATCAACTGAGCAATTTTTGCCTCCGTGGTCCAAGGTCCATGGTGAGATGTATCTGACCTGTGTTAATGGGGGCAATTACACAAGCACACAAAACTGCAGCAGTGTTTCAGTTTTGTGGATGAGGGATGAGTAAGTGAAGAATTTTCTGGGTGTGAAGACTTTAATGTTTGAAATGTTAAAGCTGTAATGATTAGACTTATGC
The DNA here is from genome assembly GCF_011397635.1 of Epinephelus fuscoguttatus. Lineage (NCBI taxonomy): Eukaryota > Metazoa > Chordata > Actinopteri > Perciformes > Serranidae > Epinephelus > Epinephelus fuscoguttatus. Next base: position 28,550,566 of record NC_064765.1, on the reverse strand, counting down.
ATCAAATATTAAAATCATCATGCAACTATGTTCAACCAAATGTTGCCTGACATAGGCAACCAAAAATATGTAAGTTGATCTCAAGCTTGAATTCAAACTGATCTTGTTTTTCTTTTGTTTTTGCAGGTCCCCTTTGTATGAACTAACATGGACAAAGTGGTCATCAGTCTCCTGCTTCTGGGAACCGCAGTTACGATGGTCCATGCATGTCCCAAATACTGTGTCTGCCAGAATCTCTCTGAGTCTCTGGGGACTCTGTGCCCCTCCAAAGGTCTGCTCTTCGTCCCACCGGACATTGACCGGCGAACTGTGGAGCTACGGCTGGGCGGCAACTTCATCCTCAAGGTCACCACTCAGGACTTTGCCAATATGACAGGTCTGGTTGATCTCACCTTGTCTCGCAACACCATCAGCGCCATCCAGTCTTTCTCTTTCATCGACCTGGAGACCCTCAGATCGCTGCACCTCGACAGTAACCGGTTGACTGAGCTGGGACCGGATGACCTCCGAGGGCTGGTCAACCTGCAGCACCTGATCCTCAACAACAATCAGCTAAGTCGGATCTCCAGCGCAGCCTTTGATGACTTGTTATTGACACTGGAGGATCTGGATTTGTCATATAACAACTTGCGCAGTGTGCCTTGGGAAGCCATCCGCAAGATGGTCAACCTCCATCAGATGAGTCTGGATCATAACCTCATCGCCTTCATTGCAGAGGGGACTTTTACAGATCTGGATAAACTGGCCCGCTTGGACCTCACCTCCAACCGTCTCCAAAAGCTCCCTCCAGACCCCATCTTTGCGCGCTCTCAGAGCAATGTTGTAATGAGCACTCCTTATGCACCTCCTCTCTCTCTAAGCTTTGGCGGGAACCCATTGCACTGCAACTGTGAAGTGCTTTGGCTTCGAAGACTAGAGCGTGAGGATGACATGGAAACCTGCGCTTCTCCTGCTAGTCTAAAGGGGCGCTACTTTTGGTCTGTTCGTGAAGAGGAGTTTGTTTGTGAGCCCCCTCTGATCACGCAACATACACACAAGTTGCTAGTGCTGGAAGGCCAAACGGCTAGCCTGCGCTGCAAAGCAGTCGGTGATCCAATGCCAACTGTGCATTGGGTTGCTCCTGATGACCGCTTGATCAGCAACTCCTCCCGAGCAACGGTCTACGAAAATGGCACCCTGGACATTACAATCACCACATCCAAGGATTACGGGACCTTTACTTGCATTGCTGCCAATGCTGCTGGAGAATCTACAGCCTCCATTGAGCTGTCAATCATTCAACTCCCCCATCTGAATAATGGTACAAACCGTACCACACAGTCCAAGTCAGGGCTTTCGGACATAACTAGCTCTACTAAGATCAGCAAAGGGGAGCCTAAACCTTTACCAGAGAAGGTGGTGTCTGTGTCAGAAGTGACTGCCGTTTCTGCTCTGGTCAAGTGGACTGTAAGCAAATCAACTCCAAAGGTCAAAATGTATCAGCTTCAGTACAATTGTTCAGAGGATGAAGTTCTCATTTATAGGTAAGAATAATTAATTAATTTTATTATATATCCTCATAAAGTTGTCCATATGATATCATACGAAAATGAATATACAAGGGTTTGTATGATATCTATCAATCAGTGCCCCACAAATGAGATCACATACTTAACCTAAAGTTACGTACTTAACATAAAATTATGTACTAAACATTAAGTTATGTAGGTTAAGTTTAGAGGCAGAAATATATTTAGGGGGTCTTTAGATGTAGGCAAGTAAAGTTACAAACTCAATGTTCACATGGTTTCACATGGGACATTGATCTTCTGGGGTAAAGTCCTGTGTTGTTTGACCAAGCCACCAACTCAACTTACCTTCTTACACAGACTTTCGGTATTTATACTTGCTTCTTTACTCCTGTCAGTGCATTGGTAACATGATCGCAGGCTCCCTGATTATGTGGGATATACACAAATTACTGGTTAATGATTATGGGGTTTATATACGAATTGCGGTGCATTACTTTTTGTAGGTAAACAGAGCTGAGACCTTTCTGGTCAAAGTGGTAAATTAAGCCCGAGGTATAATATTGAACTTCAGCACACTCACTGCTCAGCTTCTTCAGTCAGTTGCTAATGTTTACTGCGTAAGTGCTTGAGACAGTCAGTTTCTTTGAAGTGTTACTCAGAGATCAACATTCATTTTTCTTAATCCCAGAGATTTTATTTATTTTTTCCTTTAAATTGACAATTGCTTTCACCAAAATAATGAACAGCATTTGTACATTTTTAAGGACAGTGGAGCCCAAAGTGAAATCCTTGCCCTGAACCATTAATTAGAAATCCAAGAAGAAAAAGGATTATAGACCCTCATTTTAATGTATCCCTCCTAAGCTGCTCAAGTCCATAAAGTGTAAGCTTGGAGACTGCAGCTGAAGATCTTCTGGGCTCTGTGAAATCAATTTCCAAAGTCAAATGAGACAGTAAAAGTAGTGACATTCAACCAAGATAATTGAGCTGGAAATACAGAAAACAGCTGCGCCGTTTAACATGAAATCAATTTGAGGAAGACGTTAAAAAAGGCCAAATGTGCTGTGCTGCAAGAACAAATAGATCCATTTCTTATGAGCCTTGTTTTGACTTTATCAGACAGCTTTTTAGATATTTTCTCATATTTGCCAAAAACATATCACGCTGTTTTTGAGTTCAGTATCCCCTTAGGCTCAATGCACTTAAAGAATGAGTACCCTATACTAAAGATGGTATTTACGGCATCAGAATAGTCTAAAATTGTTAAAGTAGCCCGTTGTGAGTAGTAGTTACAGCAATTTTAGGTCAGCTTCATGCTTCCTTCAACACTGACAATTGATGCTGAATCCCTTTAGCAACAACACAACAACACAATAACTTATACTATGCCAAAGTCCTACACAATTCACCTGTACTGCACATTCCTGCAAGACGTTTAATCAAAGATAATTGACAGAATAAGAGAAGGGAAAAAGTCTGGTTATTAGCTGAGAATATGAGATTAGAACTGTGCACAATATTGAAGAGAGATATTACTTTGTTCAAACACTGTGGATGCAACTCACCATCCCTGTGAATTCAATAATAAGGTGTTTATCTGATTTCTTTGCTTGCACGCAGCTTGCTGTGCCAGATTGTCATGCCAGAAAAAAAGGAGAACAATATGAATTTTCAGTACCTGTTTTTTTTTCCTGGTGATGAAAACGTCAGATGACTCATCTGCATTTCTTGCTAATGCTTTTCACAAATTTTATCTACTGCCTACAAAATTGCAAATATAACACTGATGTGTGTTTTATGAAATGCACTTTTCCCCCCGTTGTTCACTGACTTCCAGCACCTACATTATTTCCCTGAAAAGTGATTATTTTAATGGCATTCCTAATGGTGTTGTTAGTCAAGAATCATAACTACAAATTTGATGCTTTAAAATATTTTCAACTTCATAATGAGTGCACACAGTATGCAGCAGACCCTAAAGCAATAGATATATATGCTCTTATACAATAACGGCTGTGCAGTCCTTTTGCATGTCAGAAGACAAATTAGGAGCTGGAGGGAAAAGATAACGTGCACAGAGAGGCCAACTACTGTTTTTGAATTAATATTGGTATGACTTCATTGCTCGCACATGCACTCCTACTGCGCTCCTCTAGTTGGCTGACACAGTTTCCCAGGGCACTGCCCACACTCAAGCGATGGCATGATTAAAAATCAATCAGAGCCACGTGGGGGAGGAGAAATATTGCATGAGTTCTCTCAACATGTGAGCCAACGCAGCTTCTTCCTAGTTATGGAAAAAGGCAATTAGGGATGAATAATGGAGTGCAGCCCCACTGGGGTCTGGGCTCTGTGGTGGAGGCGAATCAGAGGGTTCAAAGATATGGATGCATGTACTCTAGGAGAACAGCAAGCCAACAATCGATTGATAATTGAAGAATCTATTTATAGATACCTAACCCACAGTTACAGTATGTGACAGACATTGTTACTTCATGTTTTACAGCCTAAGTGGATTATATATAGCAGTGGTTCTCAGCCACTTGGTTGCCTTGTCAGATGTGCCTTAATCAGATAAGCTCAAGTCCCCCTTTACTGATACCATCCACCATGTCCAATTTATTTTGACACTATTAATTACATAAAAGTGGAATTTGGTCAAGCTTGCAATCCTACTACTACCACATGCCATGACATACCCTGAACCCATCAAGCATTAATTTAGCTTCTGATATGAACTTCTCTGCTTGGCAATTGCATGAGTAACCCATGGGGTACAAGTATCCCATGTTGAGAATCTCTGATATACAGAATTTAGAATAGTCATCTATTTGACTATCAAAGCCACTCATCAACACAGCGCATTTTTGTAGACTAATCGTTCATCTGTGGTTTCAGCACAGTGCAGTAATAAAGCAGTGGCAATGCATCTACAGCAGATATGCAGTGGGGGGCAGGTGGGTAGTTCTGTTGATATGTCATAGTTGTGACTTGAGATGGCCCTCTAATGACTGAAGGTAGACTTAACTTTGGTTGTCGATTATAGATGTGTCTGAGCAATCATGTTCTACATTTCATCAAGTTAAATGAGCAGAATTTAAATGAGCCCTAAGTGAAAGTCAGAGAGTATAAATTGTCTGGCCATGGTTCTGTCAGCACTGTTGCAGTAATTGTTACCTAACAGTGTTAAGCTGGAGGGTGGGCGCTATGTGTCTGCTTAACAGTGGGAAACAGCAGGTTGGTTCCAAACACAGGTTCCCTGTGGAAAAGTCCCATCCATCACTCAAACCTGCCTCCTTACACCAGCTAATTCCTTCCTTACTCCCATCAGCGCATTGGTCATGTCATCACAGCCTTCCAAATGTGTGAGTTAGACGTGAATTACTGGCTCAGGATTAAAGGGATAGTGCACCCAAAAATGAAAATTAACCCATTATCCACTCTGCCACATGCCGATGGAGGCTCAGGTGAAGTTTTAGAGTCCTCACAACACTTGCGGAGATCCCAGGGGAGAGTGGGTAGCAACAAAACTCCACCTAATGGAGGCTTACGGTGCCCCAGATTCAAACATCCAAAAACACATAACTGAAACCACAAAATATCTCCATACTGCTCGTCCGTAGTGATCCAAGTGTCCTGAAGCCCCGACATAAAAAGTTGTTTGAAAAACATCATTTGAACTCTGTTTTTAGCCTCACTGTAGCCTGCAGCTCTAACTGCCTCGAGACCAGCGAACGCATGTGAACACACATGAATGCGGTGCCCATGTCTAACGGTCTTGCGCAAGGGCACACACGTGAACGTGGTGCACAGAGAGGCAGTTAGACCTGCAAGCTACAATGAGGCAAAAAAGTTCAAGCTAAAAGAGTTCAAATGACATTTTTCCAAACAACTTTTTATGTCGGGGCTTCAGGACACTTGGATCACTACGGACGAGCAGTATGGAGATATTTTGTGGTTTCAGTTATGTGTTTTTGGACGTTTGAATCTGGGGCGCCGTAAGCCTCCATTAGGTGGAGTTGTGTTGCTACCCCCTCTCCCCTTGGATCTCTGGAAGTGTTGTGAGGACTCTAAAACTTCACCTGAGCCTCCCTTGGCATATGAGTGAGTAGATAGTGGGTGAATTTTCATTTTTGGGTGCACTATCCCTTTAAGTGAGATACATACACATTTTGTTGGATTACTTTTTGTAGTTATGCATACAAACAGCACATGAGATCAGCCTGGTTGTAGCTATGGTGTAATCTGTGGCATAACCATGGAGGCTATGAATGTAGCCACAGAAGTATAAATTAAGGTCTGGGAAACATCATGGGTACTGCTAATGAAAGGCAAACACTAGCTGTAGGTCTGTGACACAAGGACACAAATTCTGCATGCAAGTCAGACACACTACCCACCTGGACACATTATTCCTGAAGTGGCACTGAATCAGAATTGTAAGATTTATTGCCAAGTAGGTTTTTCACTTACAAGGAATTTGCTTTGGCAGTGGACTAAAATCTTAATCATCCAATTTGTCCAGCATGTACGAATTTGAGCAATGGGCAATGGGCTGCATACAGAGTATATCTTACAAAGGTCCATGTAAGTTTGACATCTAAGTGGTTTCATTCTGATTTAATGAGATGTGGTCAGTAGAGTTAATTACACTTAGCAGACTGCTGACAGTACAAAAACTAGAACAGCGACAGCTCTGATTGAATCCTTCAAAACCCTGTTTCAAATTGTAATGACACTTGTTTGACTAGTCAAGCTCTGTGAGAAAGTGCACGTCAAGACAAATTACATTTACTGAATTCTTTCATGATTTTAGGGGTAAAATATCTAAACTGAGTTCCATTACATGGTGATAAACACATTAAATATCTGAAAAAAAGAATGTCTTTTCCAATTGACATCCATAGGCTTTGATACATAGCCTTTTATACAACCACAAGGAAATATTGTCAGGGGTATTTATATCTTATTATGTTATGTGACAGCTCGAGTGTGTTGCGTGTGTTTGTCTCTGCAGTCTACATAGATGAATTTCATGGATGAAAGCTTCTATCACTCCCTGTCTACACAACACAAAGGATCCTACAGCATTTCATTGATTGGCGATACATCTCAGAGAATTAACCCGCACTGCAGCATTGACTTTTATTTCAGTCTAAAGCAGCGAGGCTTAGTTATTGAGTCATATTTAAACAACTGGAATAATAACAGAGTGAGCTGAAACAACTGAATGCATGTTAAATGGAATGTACAAGAAATTACATTTAGCCAAAACAGTATTCAAAAAGTGGCCATTGAATACGTATCTCATTACTATTGCTTCATGCATATCGAATGGGATATACTGGGACCAATGGAGTCATCTTTCTGAATTACTCCATGCATATAAAAAGCTACTTAGCATGCTTCATTTTGGCTCTTTCTTTGATCTGCCCCAGCATAATACAGTAAGCCAGTGGTGCTTTAAACACTAAAGTTCTCTCCTCTTGTCTAGAACTCCCACAGCAAGAGGTCTGTGTTTTTAATGCTGTATTTTTCTGTCTCTCTGTTTCTTGTCAGGATGATTCCCATGAATAACAGAGCCTTTGTAGTCACAAATCTTGTCCCAGGGATGCAGTATGACCTGTGTGTCTTGGCCATCTGGGATGACACCGCCACCACCCTCACCGCCACAAACATTGTAGGCTGTGTCCAGTTTATCACCAGGGAGGACTACCCACAGTGCCAGTCTCTCCACAGTGGCTTCCTGGGTGGCACTATGATCCTGGTCATTGGTGGCATCATCGTGGCCACATTGCTCGTGTTCATCATCATCCTCATGGTGCGATATAAGGTGACAAGTGGCATCCAGACTAATAAATTACCCACTGTGAGCAACACCTACTCACAGACCAATGGGGGGTTGAACCGGTTCAACGGTGCTCCACCACAGGTCAAATCTACGGTGGTGGTCATGCGTGAGGAAATGGTAGAGTTCAAGTGTGGATCCCTCCAGAGCAGTCTCTCCTCATCATCATCCTCTTCTAACTCATTAGATAGCCAAACAGGAAGGGGGACTGGCGACCGCTACAGCATGCAGGGCAGTGAATGCAGCACTCTGCCCAGCAGCAAGTTCAGGAGGCACAGGCATGGCGCCAAAGCACGGCAAAACCTGGACCACCTTTTAGGGGCTTTCACCTCACTGGAGCTGAGAGGAGTAGCAAGGGACCACCATGGGGCTCCTGGCTCCGCCACCACTTCCAATGCTATGATGACGGTGGCCATGGTGCCCCCGTCCGATAAAGAACCCCTGCTCGGGAGGGCAGAGTCCACCACCATGCTGGGGCGTCTACTAGGGATGCCCCAGGAGGGTAAGCCCAAGAGGAGCCACTCGTTTGACATGGGTCACGTTGGGGCTGCACAGTGTCGCAGCAACTACCCTCGCAGGATCAGTAACATCTGGACTAAGCGCAGTCTGTCTGTTAACGGCATGCTGCTGCAGTATGATGACAGTGAGGATGAGAAGCCCACTTTTGAGAGCTCGGAGTGGGTGATGGAAAGCACAGTTTGAGTGGGTCTATCTGCGAGGTCCATGGCCAAAAAAATCAGGAACTAAAGGAAGATGAGTGCAGAGGCAGGATGATCCAGAGGGGACCTGCCTTTGGGTATTGCATGAAGTTCATCCATGTGAATACTGTCTAAGTAACTATGTGATAAAAGACACTCAAATCGATAGATTCCTGGCCATGATCTCAAATCTCTGACAGTGTTTAACTGTATTTGAAATCTTGTTCCCATCTCAAACCAACGCCGAATCGTGGATTGTGCAGAGGGAATCATTTGCAATCTGCAGGGCACGTGAGAGTGTCTCCAAGAGAAAGAGGGAAAGAAAGATGAGAAATTCAAAGTGGATTTACTACGTCTTTATCAAAAGAACTGAATGCCAAGAGGATTTGCCTTGACTGTGGTGAACTGGACGTGCGTCACAATGTCTTGGACCCTCAGCATGAATGGGACTACTGCGACAGTAGAGAGAAGGACCAGAGGAGTGAATAGAAAATTAAAACAAAGTCATTTTTTATTTTCATCTTGGTTTTTCTATCATTTTTACTATTTATTATTTGAGGTGATTCATCAGCAGGCAGAGGCACAGCTCTTTAATGAGGTCATAATACACACATACACACAGAAGCTACCCCCTCACATACAACCATTTCACATCTCTCAACAGTTAAGTCAAATTTCAATCAGTCACAAACTGAAAACACGGCTTATTTTCAAACAGTATGGTCTCGTGTTCTGGATATCAGTACCACTGAACCACAACAAGCCAGGCTTGTATTTCTACCTCAGGTTATGTATCATATGAGGTTATTTAAATATGAAAGCGACTGGAAATACAACAAAACCCCAAATGCACAAGAGGATCACAAACAGCTCAAAACACAATGTTCTTTACTTGTTTGCAAACGCTTCAAAGAATGATTTAGTCTCCAGCCAATCAGATTGAGTATGTTTCTGGCTCAGGTTGAATTCCTGCTGTTGCAAAAATGTCTTTCTGGATGCTTTGATATGCTCCCCATTGGCTAATGCTGGTGACAGCGGTCCCTGTAGGCTCTAAGGCCACTGATATAAACAGAGTGTTTGCCTCAGGATATGGTTTCAGATGCTATCAGCACATATTACTGTCACCAGATGGGAATAGTTTTTGAAATCCATCAGGCTCACTTAATCATTCGCTTATCCCCACAGCAGGATGTATTATTCGGCTCTAATTCTCTTTAGGTAACACAAACAAGAGAGTACGACAATTACTCATTTAGCCAGGTTAAATGGCCGAATGAGTCCAAATTGACTCTTATTAGCTTGATGAAGGTCATTACGCTGCTCATGAGAGGATGTTAAGTGGAGAAAATTGGAGAAAGAAAGAAACTTTTTAACGGCCAAAAAGCTGAAAACTCTCTGGAAATCAATTTCACCAGATTGCATGATACAGAACCCTTTTTGGTTTATGTATTATTTAAACTGATTCATCAATTAATCATTTATCCTCCACTGTCTTTCATACGGAGCTGTACATTGCAGGAAGGTACTTTGAATTAGTGGCTCTTCAGATTACTGCCTACGATCAACCAAGACATCTCAATCACATTTTGATGCCTTTCTCAATATCTTGTGAGTCTCTGCTGCATTTCAAAACGTGGGGTGGTCATCTTTTTTTTTGTTTTTTTTTTATTAATGTTTCCATTCCTAGGTGTACTGTTCTGTATATTGGCATTTTTTTGTACAATAACTGGGTGAGAATGTAAAGGGGGGGGAATCGTGCAGTAGTACTTTTATTTTCATGTGAAGCAAACAGTGAGAAGGTGCTTAACCGTGGTGTACCAACTTGGTCATTGTTAGTTGGCTCGCTGAAATGGGATTTTACATGATACTACATGTAAAATATTGGCTGTTTTTAAAGGGTCAGTTCACCCAAATGATAAAAATACATATTTTCTAATTTACCTCGAGTGGTATCCAGCCATGCAGATGCTCTTGGATTTAATTTGCCAAGATTTTGGGAAATCCTTTTATGGGATGTTTATCTCCATGACAATACAGTGGAGTTGGGGTGTGTAACATGACAATATATACCATGACATAATATTTGTCAGTTGTTATTTTGCCAGCAGCTATCTATTCAACATCTCTGGGTATATTAACTCTTTGTGGGCGATTTTGCAAATCAATGAGCAGGGCTGTTTTAAAGCAGTATTGGAATTTATTTGATTTTTGCATCAATGTGATGAAGTACCTTAAAGGATGGTAATATTCTATATTTTCCTCATTGTCAACAAAGTCCTTGAAAAGATCAAAACCATCGATGAGCATATCCTAACAAGTATTGTGTTTGTATCTGACGCCTGATATCTTATTCCTCTGAGACACACAGCTCTGTTGTTGTCCAGACACACAAGCAGGTGACATGTCCCTTCATTACCATGAACACTGCAACTGTAGTTTAATTGGAGTAGATCCAACACAATAGAAATATGATGAGAGTAGAACAGACATTCCCATTCAAATCAACATCAGCCTTTTTTATGTGCACCATGGTAACCATTGTAGCGGACTAACTTCCATATAAACCTTCATTTAAATGACGTTGTGAACTCACTGGACAGTATGGCATCTTAGTGTTAGTGTTAGTCATCTATTAAGTTTGTCCACTGTTCCAAAACTCACCAATTCTGGTTTGGTTAAAATAAATCCTTAATTCACAGAATTAAGGCCGCTGCACGTTAAGTTTTTCCCGGATACGTTTTCTTAATCCGTCATCCAGAAAAACATCATAATGCACAGAAACTTCGCACACTGAGTCGGATGTGTTTTTTGGTTCTATGGGTTGCGAAAATTTGCAATACAAGACAAGATGAAAAGGCATATTTCCTCTCTTGCTTCGTTCCGGTGGAGTTATTTATCTGTCACTACTTTCTCTCTCTGTGCACTGCAGCTGCATCTCTGTCTCAACACTGTCTCCCTGTCTGTGTGCAGTCCACATCCTCCTCCTCCTCGTCATCATCATCCACCTGAGTATTACCTTCTGATCTGTAGAACGTGAGCTATACTGTACAACCCGTTCCTCTGTCTTGTTACAGATGTGTCACATGTGTCTGCCACATTCTCTTCACTTATTCTTGGTCAAACAACTCTCTAAAGGCTTCTGATGGATGCGAAAAACACACAAAATTGAACCTGTTTAGAAAGCTTCAATGACAGACTGAAGTTTTAGACTCGGTGTGCAAAGATGAGGTTGTATTTATTTTCAGACATGCAACAATTTCAGATGAAACAAAATGGACTCAACGTGCAAAGGCCTTTAGATGTGAAAATATACTCACTCACTTCTTCATCTAAGGTAGCTATAGTAATGTTCCATTACAAAGTAAGTAACAGATTGCCAGAAAACTAAATAAAGGTAAGCCAAATTAGAGTTCTCAAATTCATGAGTGTGACACCGTTTGATATCCTTTCCACTCATTCTGTTTCTATGCCCAACACTGTGCTCCTGCAGTAAATACAAAATGTGTATTTATCCACCACTGAAAACAGTCCTCAACAAATGTGCCATTTACTCCTGCTTGAGCAGTGCCCAGCTGTTTTATGAAATGTCAAAAGAACAAACTGTATATTCATTATTTGTGGTGACCTCATAAAGTACAACAGTCAGGGAAGACAAGTTAGAAAAAGAGATGGACGAACACATTGTTGGTTAATAAGATTTTTATCCACAGGATTTTATCCATATTGCCCACTCTTAAAATTGTGGATGGAGGCATCCACAAAACATGCATAGTTTTACATAATTTCTGATGAATTAACTGATATCTAACTGGATATTCATAAGAAGGTTCCTGGAACGACCTCGTCAATTTAATAGTAATAATAAGGGAAGTGAGACAGTGTCCAATTGATAATTGATAGTGTAATGAGAGTCTTTTAGCCAGTGCTTAGCTCAACATGTAAAAGTGTGAAATTATTCTAAAGGCAAGCATGGAGAATTAAGTGTCATGATAATATTTGAATATTGGCTTGAGTTTAAATGGAGCAGCTCTGCCGAAGAAATTCCTCTGGAAATCAACAACTTATAAACTTAGCACAACTAAATGAACTTTGAATTAATCGCACATAATTTCCAAGAAACTTTATTGGGTTTTAAGAGTATTGCTAACGTAAGAACTGTTTTCCGAAAACATTTAAAGGCAAATCTTAAATACTTTGACCTGCAGGGACAATATTTCATTCACCTCAGTTGAAATGTGTGGACACAGAAGTCTCAGAGATAGACATCTCACAACCTGGAGGGATAAAACTAAAGCTTCTTCATGGATGGATACCACTACAGATAAATGAGAAATGTTTTTTTGTCATTTCGTTGAAGTCACCCGAAACCTGCTTTCTCTACCTGTGAAATCATGTAACATCCTCTTCCACTCTGCTAACTGAGAATACAATTTAAGTGTGTACTTGACTCGACATAGTCATGACTCTCACCTGAGGTTCTAGGACAAAAACAAGAAAAAAAAACTGTTTCTGTGTGAAAACATTTTGCTACAAAAGAATATAAAACATTGATGAATTCCTACGAACCAAACTGGCTCTTCTGTGTTTTCTCTTCTTGTAACATCGCATTTACTGCATGTGCCTTGGATTACATAACTAATCACATTTTGGCCCTCTTCCCTCTGAGCTTAAAGTGTTACCTTACTGTTCCTACTTGCGTAGTACAAAGTAGCTAATGGAGTGTCCTTTCTATCTTGCTGTCTTTGTTTACCGGGGATGAGCCAAGGGTTTTCCTCCTGAGGTCCAGCTGCTGTAATCAGGCCAGTCGCTGCTGACTCACCTCAGCGCTGCCCTTATTACAAATCACCGGTACATGCAGCTCCTGGCTAGAGCCCATAATAAGGCCTTAATTCATATAATCTGTCAGGAAAGGTGCTTACGGCAGCACAGAGTAAATATAATCTCCATAAGGGCCGAGCGTTGCATGATAAGACAGCGATATGCACCTGCCGAGGGCTTAGAAGGAACACGGCTACATGTTTGTAGAAAGGTTGTTATTATCAGGCATCGTGCTGTCAAGATACAGAAGACATTCAGCTCAAGGAAAATGTGTGTTTGGAAGTCACCTGGCAGCAACACCACTCTTATAAGAAGTTCAGTAAACTTGCCTTCACCAGTACAACATTCAAAGCACTGACTGCATCATTCTCTTCGGGTAAATTTTGCGAGCAGGTGTGAACATCTCACCTTGCCTGATGTGAAAGCGCTTTTGATTTGGCAGTAAGAATACACCTTTAACAAAGCTGACAACACTCTTGTTGCGTTTTCTCACAATGTCTCTCTCTGTTTCTCCCTGGGATGGCTGCAAAAAAAAACCAACAGAATATCGATTTCAACTAAAGGTGTTTCACAAGCCTGTCGCAAATTACCATCAAAGGAACAAACATGTTGTTTCAGTTAAGGGTGTTATATATGAAGAGTACATGATTAGCCCTGATAATGAGACTTATAAGACTTGACAATGCTGTGTTATTTTAAACCTTGTCTTGTGGAATTGCAGGTGTGCATTCATCTTGAAAGAGGAAGGCTGTTTGTGACGTCAGCTTAACAAGATCAAATCCTTTAGCTACAGTATTTCAGTAAAACAAGTGATCCACTTAACTCAAGCACTAATGGGTATTTTAGTCACATCCATACAAAAAGGTGAGAAACAGGTTATTGTGCATCTTGCTCATCGCTTAGTCTCTCTTCCTCCGTGTGTGTGTCTTCTAAAAAATATGATGGATTTGACACCTGCTTTTCCCAGACGTTACATCTCAGATTCACTGTTGTCTCCAGCAGCGATCAGTCTGTGGTGATGAATCAGGTGCAGAGGTTATTTGCATAAATTTCTATTTCATCCTCTCAGATTCTGCACCTATTAACAGGAACAACTTAAAATACATATTACATGAGAACATTTTCAACAGTGCAGCTTTTCTTCCATTTACTGGCACATGTATTTAGTGCGTAAGGACCTAAAAAAGGTCGCCGGCTTCACACTTCCCTTTGGCATATGTGTTAATCAAATGGGCTGTTCACACTGGACACTCAAAAGCACCAAGCTCACTGACTGACTCCCGATCTGCAGCGATATTTTTGGCACCTGGTCCATAGAAAACAATCTGATAATCCATAAATGAATATAATATATAAAGGATATAATGTAAAAATGATCTGATTCTTTTAAAGTGTAAAATATGCATCCCATGCTTACTTATTCCACATATTTGTCAGTTGTGTTTAAACAGAGAGCAAGAAAGACAAGCAGACACACACACACACACACACACACACACACACACACACACACAAGCAGACAGAGACAGAGCTCTACGTCTGATAAGAAAAGAGCAAAGAAGCAAAACACCTGCTAAAAGTGCTTCTGGTGTGATGTGACTCCTTGCTCAACAACTGTCATATCGCCGCTCTTTTGCATTGAGTGCAAATATGGTGTAAGAGTCTACAGCAGGGGTCGTCGATCCCTGTGATATGAAGTGCCTTTTTTAGATTTCCTTGTTAGTCGGTGCAATGCTGAAGCTGAACACTTTCGTTTGTGTGTGTGTGTCCTTCCCTTTCTATAATTCTGTGTAGTCTCTAAATTCTGAGGTTTTTGCGGGTCAGTGAACGTAGCACTGGCAGAACTCTTCTTGAGTTCTTTTTATCCTCAGCATCAGCTTGTGTAGTTTGAGTGGCGGGGCAGATAATTGATCAGCCAATCCAATAACAGTCAATCAGATCAATGGATGAGAG